>NW_004567129.1:4427892-4471341 GCF_000260355.1 Condylura cristata | reverse complement strand
GGATGGATGGATGGATGGATGGATGGATGGATGGATGGATGGATGGATGGATGGATGGATGGATGGATGGATGGATGGATGGGTGGATGGATGGAAGGAAAGATATATTCCACTCTTCCTCCATTCATTTCTCCTTTCCTTTTTTTCTTCTTTTTCTTAAAAAAAAAAAAATAATACAACAGGTGAAGGTGAAATACCCTCTTCTTATCCACAATTTTATTTCCTACTCTTTCTTCCCAAAGACTATATATTAATACAGTAAGCCTTGATTCATTTTTAAATTAAAAGAATAAATATAACTATAGATTCAAAGATGTGGCAACATCTTCTTCTTATCAACAAGGAATTATTTCATGGCCCTACACTGGAGACCATGGCCTATAGATATTAATAATGAGCAGGTTCCAAAAGACTCCCCATTTCTCATCTCTCTCATCGGAGCTCTTGGGTCATAGATAACCTAAGACAGGATTGCCTGCTCAGACCTAAAGAATTCATACTGGCATCATTGGTTAAAAACACACAAGCAAAAAGATGGATTTATACTATGTTTGAGACACCAAATGTACTTTATGTTCTCCCCTAAATGGAGAGCCATTGCATGGTTAACCCTCAGTAGGTAGGGGCTGGTAAGTAAAGCAAAAATCATCCTCAAACAGAGCTCTGAAACTCTCCACCTAGCTAGAAAGACACGCAGTAGATACTACAGTGTTTTATGCCACAAGGTAAGTGGTTTCAGTCCCAAAACAGTTAAGAAGAGCTGTCACCAGTCACCTAGGTGACCTCAGAATGAACACATTTGGCCCTATAGAAAAGGAATCATATTACGTAATATTGTTGGTTTGAGCAGTTACCAAGTACAGTGATTCTTACCTTATTATCCACCTACCCCAAGATGTCCTTCTCACAACACAGGGAACTACCGCACGGGACACTGAGAAGCGGGGCCAGAGCTAGCGGGTGTAGGTCACCGAGGTCTCCTGGCTCACACACTCTCCTGAAAGCAGAAGTCAAGGTAGTCCACCGCATAAACAGGACACTGACAAGGAGCACCCAACAATGGGCCCAAAATATTATTCAAGGTGGGGGCCAGGAATTGTAAAAGAACTGAAATTACAGCTTAAAATACAAGGGTAAGATAACAGCCCACTCAACCACAGTTTGGAGGAATTTTGGGAGCTGGTGGAATTTGATGTTTCTTTGAATCAGGAGTGGACAAGCCATGTCCAAGGACCCAAATATAGCCCACCTCCTGCTTTGGTTAGGACAGTTTTATTGGTGCCATGCCCCACTCACTTACACATCACCAGGCCCTTCGCGTGCACGGTGGCAGAGTTGAGTAGTTGTCAGAGCATCCTGATGGGCAATAAAGCCAACAGTATTTACTGCCCTGCCCTTTAAAGTATACCTGCCCCTGCCTTGCACCAACATGCCTGAAACTGCCACAGCCACCTCCTATAGCACGGGAAGACAGGTGGGCTTCTCAGCTCCCCTCCAAGAATATGGCACCCCAGGAGATAAGCTGGGTGTTCAGTGATGTTCAGTGATGTGATGTTCAGTGACTTTGCTTCCTTCTTTGTCTGGGGATTTTGCCCCACTTTATAGAGGAGGAGGCTGGTACTCAGAGGCCCTGGGTGGCAAAGCATCAGCCATTCCACTGTCCTCCTGTGGGAAAGGTCACGGAGCGTCTTGGTGCATCGTGACTCCACAGATGGCTGTGGCACCAGCAAGCATTAGAAAGCCACTTCCTTCTCTGACAGCTAGACATAAAGGAAATAAAACTAATGATATTGAAAGTAATAAAAAATATAGATGACATTACTTTTACTGCCAATTTTGTTGTTTAAATTATGTGTTGATGACATTGAGAGGAAGGTAATTCTCCCCCTAGGACCTACCCAGTGAAGCAAACTGGCATCTCCATTATGCTTTGTCTGTGGGGGGTTTTAGGCTCTATGCAGAATAACACAGGCAACTCAAGGAATAATATCATCCTGAAACCTTTTTGTACATTGTTTTAGCCTTAATCAGCAATAGCAGGACAATAATCAACAATCAGCAATATAAGGACAGATCTGGTGAACATATTAACGAGTACCCAAATTAAATGCCTCTTGCCCTGGAAAGGAGAAGGCGTTGAATCCCAGCCTCCATCACAATGGAGAAGATGAGCCAAAGAGCAGCTAATACAAATATTTTTAATTCTAATGCTTCTTATGAAAGTACTCTCCACATTCCAATTTAAATGTCTTTTGATGATCTTTGGTAGCTTTGAGAGTTGTGTGGCCACACCATAACCAAGATGAAGTTGCCTTGTACCCTTTTGCAATTTCTCTTCCCACCCCAATTCACACCCTCATTGATCTGCTTTCTCTGATTATAGTCTTCCCCCTTCAAGACTTTTCTATAAATGGAAACGTACAACCTTCACCTTCGGGTATATCGATATTTTGCTCCTCTGTGTTGTGAAGTGTGTGACGGGCAGAGACGGGGCATGGACAGGGCATGGAGGAGCGTCACCCAGCAGCCGGGCTGTCCTCCACCTGCAGGTGGCCCTCATCCAGCCCAGCCACAGGGACTGCGACAGCTGACCTCCAAGCTTCTCTGCACGGAGCACACAGAAAGCTCAGTGCTTTGCATAAATTACCTGGGTGACCTCTTGCCATCTACCCAGTAGCCCTAGATGGAAGAATGTTTGCGTTTTCACCTAAATTGACTTAAAGCCCAGGTTGGCAAATTTGGCATTAGAAAGCCAGGCTTCAGAGACTTTCAAATTCAGTAGCTCTATTCATCTGTTCCTTTTTTCTTTATTTCGCAATTAGTTTAAGACATTGGTACCACTCTGGAAAATATTTTTAAATAGATGGAATGATGCCATTTAACAGGCTCTTTTCACATCCTTCAAAAGTAAGTGAAGCTGCAAGGGACGTTTGCAAAGTAACCAAAGCCTTTAAGGGAAGGTTGACAAGGCCATGAAAAAATCGCCCAAAACAAAGGCATGAAATGGGTTCCGAAGGTGCCAAACTGCAAAAGAACTCAGGTGTCAAACAATGTAAAGATGCCTTGGTATAAAAAATAACAGCCCCAAATTGCACCAGTGAATCAGTGTATTACACTGAATCAGTGTATTAATTTCCAAGGCTCTTTCTATTAAAACAGCTTTAGGCCCTCCCTGGTGGTGCAGCAGGTGGCACAGCACTGAAAAGCTAAAGCCACTTCCGCATGAGTTCGATCCCCACCTATCCCGGAGGTGACCACATGGTGTGGCAGACCTCTTCTGGCCCGTCCGCTGCTCCCCTCAGCAGTGTACTTCATCGATCTGCCTGTTCTGCTCCCCACTCTGTCTCTGGTAAAACCTCTCACTGCCCCTGAGCCTCTGGCCTGTACCCCAGTTCTGTATGCACAAATAAATAAATCTTTAAAAAAAAAAAAAACAGCTTTAACCCTTCACCCTTCTCAGCATCATTTTGGCTATACTTTAACGTCACATCATAAAGACACTTGATGTAGAATTGAGATTAGGGGCCTCCCTGGTGATGCAACGGGTTAAAGCACAGCTCTGTGAAGCTCACCACAGCCACCTCAGCTTATGTGCAATCCCTCACCAAGGAGCTGACCCACATGGCACAGCAGACCTCTCCTGACCCGCCCGCTGCTCCCCTCAGTAGTGTACTTCACCGATATGCCTGTTCTGCTCCCCACTCTGCCTCTGGTGAATCCTCTCACCCCCTGCACCTCTGGCCTGTACCCCAGCTCTGTATACATAAAAAAAAAAAAAGAAAAGGTTAAATTTTCCAAGTAGACAAATGACAGGTTCAAGCTTTAGAAGCAAAGGAATGCTGAGGAATAGGTGAATTTACATAATCACCCTGAGCACATTTCTTACAGGAAGGGCCAAGATTTACAGAGTAGCCCACAATAGTTCTGGCCATTAATTCTTTCTGAAGCAAACTTCTCTTCAGTGGTAGGCTGACCTTTCCATCTTCATGTGTTTTTAGGTCTTTATGACATAAAGTGAGAAAGGGCGGTGCTGTTGCCTCCTCATACCACTCCAAAATACAGTAACAGCTAAACAAATCAGCATCGAGCCAATTCTATTCACACGATCACCCGGCAGGGTGGAACTCCCAGGCTGGTTGATGGGCAACCTAGAGAACAGGGCTGTTCAGCATCCTCAGTGAACTTTGACAAGGCCCTCAGGCCATGACATGAAGGGACCCCAAGCCCTATATCAGCAGACTCCAGAAGCTGAAAAAGGCAAGGAAGTAGCAGCCTTCCGTGAGCCATCAAAGAAAGCCCTGTCACACCTTGATTCTGGCCTGTGAGACCCAATTTGGACTTCTGACCTCAAGAACTGTAAGAGAATGAGTGTAAACCGGTGTGTCCCTGGTTGATAGTGACAGCAGCTTCAGGGAACTCACACACAGCGTAGTTCTCTGTGACCAAAAGCCATGAGACAACATGGCCAAACACGAGAGGCGGCCGGGTGGTGGCCGCTGTGGCTAAGCTGTTGCTGGTGTGCGAGGAGATGCCTGGCGATAGCGTTTCAGGCAGGCCCTGCTTTGGAAGCTGACAACCAGCAGGACAATTCACACTCTCTTCCAGCACTCTGCTTAAGGGGGGGGGGGGAATCAAAACACCTTTCCCCAAGGGAGTGCAGTGTTTATAAATGTGTTTATTACAGCTGACTTGTCAGCCATTGTTCTGGGGTTTAGCTGAACTGTTTGGAAGAGAGTTGTGAGACTCCTTGGCTTAACTCTATGTCTTTCCCATTCAGGTCTGTGAGAACTCCTGACATCTGAGGCTTGACTATCAAGTTTCCATAGCAACAGGAAAAAAATCCAAATCTGAAGATTGCCGTTTACAGCTCTCCGACTTCACAACTAGGCCTCAGTGGTTCCCGATTTTCATTTTCTTTGCAATTTCACTTAGTCTGTACTTCGCCATTTTGACAGCCTCTTCCTTTCTCCTTTAATCAATGGGATCCTCTGAATTTCCCCTGAATGTTTAAAGATCACAACTTATAACTTGACCTTCTGGGTGCAGGAACAATGACGGCTTCTTCTGATGTGTTGCCACATTGCTAGTCGGCACCTCACCCCTACGTCTGTGTCTGTGGGTTAGTATTTGTATATGTATGAGTATCTGTATGTGTATATACACAGTATTTATAGAGAGATATACAGGAGAAGCCTAGTTTTGATATGTCATTCTCTGAGAGGTTAAACAAAGAAAGAATGGGGCCACTCACTACCCCAGCCACCCAGCAGCACCTGCTTGGGCCACAGAGCTGACCTTTTCCACCAGCCTGTCCAGCCCAGACACTGCCCAGACCGGCCAGCCAGGTCCACAGAGAGACATCCTTTCTTGTTAGCAGGACAGCAGCCAGTTCTCACTGCCATCGTGTGTCAGGATCTGAGCAAAAGCTTTAAGCAGCAGAGCAGGAAATTTTACCATCAAACATTGGGAACAGGCCTGGAAGCTTCTTTCAGGGGCATCTATCTGCATCTGTGTGTGTCCCAATCCACAGACCCTCTGGTTCCTACGGGCACTCACATCGCAGTAGAAAATCTCTCCCTCCTCGATACACGTCCAGCCACACGTGTTATCCTGGGGATCACCTATGTGTACAAAGAGGTCAGCAGGTACTACGCGTATACACATACCTGCCCACATGTATAGACATACCTTTATGCACATACACTCCGTTTGTTTCATATATACATGCATAAACTAGAGTAAATACAGGTAGTTTTAAAAGTACCCTTTTGTGTGAATTGACTACCGTTGTTTGCAAACCTGAAAATAAAAGATGTTCATTATGTATGAAAAGTAATTGATTTTTATTCTGTGAGCATGTAAAATAAGAGGAAAGTACGAAGATTATCTGCTTGTTGATAAACTACACATGAACCATCAAAGCTCACACCAAATTTTTCTATCAGATGAAACTATTGACAGCCATGAACTAGGGGGAGGTAAGTGTCTTAGCGTATTTTAATGCCATTGTTCACTAAAGGATTTAACCCCATGCTCACATACACATGTGCACACATATGCACACACACATGCTTTTTTATGCAATCTCTGTTTGCATCTATGCTTTGAGTTCCCCATCTGTAGGAAGTAGAAGTCATATGTTGTCTTTACTGTAGTGAAATTCTGCAGATAGTTTCAGATGTTGTATTTGTTTCTACAGTAGATCTTTTTGGAGCGTGCAGAATGAAGAGATTTTTTTCCATTAAAATAAATGGGTGTTGGTGGTGAAATGGCTGGACAATAGCTTTTCTCTGATCTCTACTGTTGTGTCTAATGTCGATGATGCTGGGTCTTGCTTGGTGCAAGTTCACACTTCTGACGGACCGTTTGGGGTCCCTTATTCATCTCCTGTTAGGTGAGTGAGTCTACAAAGCCAGCAGCTCACAGCTTGGACAGTGCACTCATCTGATGACAACCTGAGCATTTCACAACAGCTGTGACAGTGATTGCATCCCCAAAGTGGAGTGAGCATGTCCTCATTGGGATGCCTGCATTCACGTAGACATGGGCATCTGTCTATAGTTCCAAGACATGGCAATTTTGAACAGGTCCCGGAGCTTAACCAGACCATGCCACATCCTGAAAGAGTCACGATCCTTCCCCACAACTGCACAGAGCAGGCTGAGAGGCAGGGCAGGCCAAGCCAGCGCATCACACTTTACTAGCTCTCCCCTTCTGGCTTCACAGGATGCAGCCTTGTGCTCCCCGGTGCCCATCACTCACCTCTCCCTGCCAGGTAGGGAGGAGAAAACTCACCCTGAACAAACCAAGGAGTACCTACAGGTGGCCAGGCAGTCAGCCCCTGCCCCAAAGGCTAGCTAACCACCCAAAAGCTCACCTTCTTTCACAAACCAGGCCATCCTTAAGGAGAAAATAGAAACGTCAAGGGGTCTGTTCATTCAACCAAAAAAACCAGTGCAAGACTCCTTTGCTCTCCTTCAGTAGACAGTCCTGCATTGACAGAGCAAGCCAGTAGAGTAACTTAGTTGAGAATGAGGGGAGCTGGTGTTAAGTGCATTCTTCATTCATAAGTAAAACAAGCCTTCATTTGTCCTTGTTGAAGTAGACTCCTTCATCCCAGAGTTCTTGTAGGAATGGCGATATTTCCATCATGTTGTTCTTTCGTATTTTTTTTTTAATTAGACCAATTCTTAGAAGCTAAAGTGGGAGTATTTTGTAAACCATAGGATTTTTTAAACTTCCTAAAATACATTTGCATTGTTTACTGAAAGCAAAAGCACAATGAAAACACCATTTCATTTTCTTTTAAAACACCAGTGCATTTTATTTTAGTCCAAGTTTCAGGGGGAAACAAATCGAGTAAGCACTGAAATTGCTTTTCCCAATTACTGAGCAAAAAACTGAGGCTTTTATTTCCAGTGACTGAACGGTGACTGAAAGTGACTGACACCTTCTTCACTTCTTTTATGAATACATCAACCATTTTTGTTGATTACAAATTACATTTTCTTCCCATTTTACATGATATGTTATTTCAGATCATTTGTTTTAACAAGAAGTAGCAAATGCTTTCTATTTTGATGAACATCACCTTCAATGCTGCCAGTACTCTCCAAATGAACATCACTTGAGGCAGATGTACCTGAAATGTTTGTCCTATGTTGACTCTCAGCCAACACCTGTAAATCTGTGCATTGCAGCAAAATAAACCCCGCCGCATGCCATGGTAAGTATCAAATAAGGCATAGCTTATTCTTTAAGAGCACTGGTAGACATCTGATAACTCATCCCAAGTTTTCAAACTGTCACTGTAAACAGTCTGATAAGTAGGCTTGCTATTGACCAGCCAATTCTTGGTAGTAAGTCAGATTACATTTTATCTGAAATAAATGCACTGGGGCTTGACCTTAAGGTCTGGAAACGACAAAGTCACCACCAGGGCCACGTTCAGTGCTGAGATTGGCACAATGTTGCCACTGTGGCACAGGTCAAGCAGGGGATTCTGCAGGAAAGTGCTGTCCAGGCCTCCCGGGGCTAAAGGAGGGACAGAAGGAGAATAGGCAATAATAACAATGAATTGTTTTTACTGATTGTTTATTATGTGCCCACAGTACAAATTTTGTACCGATGAATTCATTGAATCCTTCCAATAACCCTATGAGGCAAGTACATGATCTTCTCTAACTTAGAGATAAAGAAAGCTGGGGCTCTGACATCAACAACATAGCAAACTAAGTCATTCGGAACCAGGATCCAGAACATTGGGCTCCCACTGGATCACAGTGGCCCTTCCGGCTCTGCAGCCAGACCTGCTGAGTGTCTATCCAAACCAAATAAACAGATTCTCTAGACTGATAACCCTAAGAGCTTTCTGTTAAGAATGGTTAACACTTCTAAGTTAATACCAGAAACTTAGAAATGTTTTTTTTGTTTGTTTTTTTGTTTTTTGCACAAGCCACCCTAATTTTCTTAAGTATTTCCCTCCTCCCCTCCAGGACAGGTACCCATTCACTGCCAGACCAACTGAGGGGAGGAAAAGCTGATAGAGAAAGTGGAATAGGATCTTCACAAATCTGTGCTTGGCTAGAGACAGATTCTAAAGGATCTCCAAATAGTTTTGGATTTTGTAAATGCAGCACATTTATCTACTCAGTGTAGCTGACTTAAATATGAATCAACAGGTACAGCACACCATGAGAAGAGCACTGGGGAAGAACTACTTTTCTATTTAATCACTACATCATCATCATCTTCTTCATCATCTCCATCATCATCTCTCAATCTGGCTACATCTTTTGCAAAGACAAGGCAGAGCATCCTCTCTCTTCACTGGCTGCTGAGATCTTCTGGTGCTCACCATCTGGTAAAAAGATGCTTTCTTAATTATTGCTTCAAAGCAATTAACAACTCTATTACTATGTAAAATGGGTCACCCTCACCATATTTTCTGTTGCTAGTAGAGGCGCCTACTACTGAAAAAATTATAGTTTTGACTGTGTTTATATAGAAATAATTACAAGGTGTGTGGAGCCTAAGGAGGAGTGTGTAAACAAGGGTTTTAGAGAAGAACCTTCACTCTGTGCATTAAAAGTAAGCCTGTAAGAAGATACCATTTAGAACTCAAGTTCCATGGCAGAAAATCCTCTTCCTGTCATTCAGGCTACATCACTGTGGTAATATTGAGGGTTGGGGGCTGCACTGTGGCTCTAAGTCTGGGAACTCTGCTTCCCTGGCTGGCTGGTCAGCGAGCAAATGAGGAGAAGAAAGGCTTCACAAAGGCTACTGTGAAGAGCAAGGAAGCCTTTGAAAAAGTGTCTCATTTTCTGCTACTTTTTCAAAACTCTTTTTCCTTTAGAAAGTCAGTCTTTTCATCTAGAATATGTATGCATTCAGATTATTAAAGAGTTGAACATGAAGGCTATGTGGAAACAGATGCTGTCTTGTCGTGCACATACTACACCTTCCTGGGTCAACTACTATCTGTCCCTCCCAAGACAAAAACCTTCAGGAATTTTAAGTGGAATTTCCATTAATACTCCAAAGGGGAAAATGTGGGTCATTTTAAATATTGCACTTATTTCAGATGCAGCTCTTTGGGGCCCTTCTTGCTGGATTACTTAGAGTTTTTGAGCTGTAAATGAAAGTTAGATATACTATGTAGTTGCTAAGACATTTGTAACTTGATTGTGAGACATTCAAATAAAGATTATCTGGGATTTTTAATGTACTTGACTTTAGCCCATCTTGAGCACACTCTAAATATAGCGACAGAGCAAGAGACCTTTTATCAAATGGTGCTTCAGGTCAGCCTAGACTGAAACCAGGTGTTGCCTGCCCAGGAATGAACTCCTTTGTTCTTTCTTCATAGTCCAGTTCCCCTTATAGGAAAAAATAGAGAGATGACAGGTAGCTAGATAAACAGATGATAGATAGATAGATAGATAGATAGCAAGATTAGTGAGATTAAAAAAGAGGAATGGAAGAGTGCTAATATATTTAATAAGTACCCCCGAGGCCACATGGTTTACAAATTCATATATGTTTAAATTACATTAAGCATTCTGTATGTAATTTACGTATAATATGTAATTATATAAGACATGTGTAATTCATATAGTTCACAGAATAATAAAAGAGACATCTCCTCTATGTAGATGAGAAAATGAGGCCCAGAGCATGAAAACTATCTTACACAGGCACACCCCAGAAATAATGGGGTGGGTTATGTACCTCCACACTAAGAGAAATATTGCAACCAAGTGCATATAAAAGTTGCATTGACTATACTGTGGTCTGTATACAATAGCATGATGTCACATAAAATGCCATACCTTAACTTAAGGTTTTACTTTGTTAAAAACTGCTAATCATCTTCTGGGCCTTTAGCAAGTCATAATCTTTTTGCTGGTGAAGAGTCTTGCTTTGGTGGTGATGGCTGTCAACAGGTCATAGATCATCCTAACAGATAAAATAATAGTGAAAATTTTGAAGTATTATGAAAACTACCCATATATGTCACAGAGACATACAGTGAGCAATTGCTGTTGGAAAAATGGTGCCAACAGATTTGCGCAATGCAGTGTGGCCATAAGCCTCCAATTCAAACAAAAAGTACATGTCTGTGAAGTGCATCAAAGCAAAGCGCAATGAAGGAAGGGGTGCCAGGTGTGCCTGTGCTTAGCCTCACACCTTGTTAGTGGAATGCAGGCTTCAGCGCAGGTACTTCACCTTCTATACCTGAGTCCACCCCATGTACCACCAGGAATAAATTATCTACTGTGCTTCATCACCTACACTATGCGAAATGGATAACGTAATGACAAGCAATTTGATAATATCAAGCTAAGCAAGGCACAAGTCAGCCAAACTTGCAAATCAAGTCTATATGAACATTTCCTTCCTCCCTAGACAACCTCCCTTCAGGAAATTGCTAGTTTTGGTAAACAAATTGGAGAACGTGATTTCTTAGCAGTCATGGAAACACTGATAGAGGAAACTGCCACAAAGGGAGGTGAGAAACATAAACGACAAAAACAGTGCCAAGTTTGTTTGCTGGAACGATGTGAAGAAAATTTCAATCAGGATACAAAGCCCTCAAATTCCCTGTCAGAAATGCATGCGCCCACAATGTAAAATAAAACAAAATTCAGGACCCAAGTGCTAATTCATGTTCTGTGCAGCTCATGTACCCCAAGGCCCCCAAACCTGCCCGTTCTAAATAGGTTCTGCCATCCACCGCATCAAGGCAAAACATGTAAGACTGTTAATGGAAAGAAACTTTACTACAATGAGCGTGCAATACAGAAAAGATGAAGAATACAGTTTTTAAACACCCAAAGTCACCCAACCCCGTGGGTAAAAATCTACCCAAAAGGGATTGGCTCAAAGCAAGGCCTGAAAGCCCGGCACAAGTCTAAAGCACCTTCTAGTGG
Source organism: Condylura cristata (assembly GCF_000260355.1). Classification (NCBI taxonomy): domain Eukaryota; kingdom Metazoa; phylum Chordata; class Mammalia; order Eulipotyphla; family Talpidae; genus Condylura; species Condylura cristata. The sequence goes on along the minus strand of NW_004567129.1, from coordinate 4,459,909 downwards.
GGACCCATAGAAAAGGGTCAGAAATGGCCAGACAAGTCTGAGAGGGAAAGAGCAAAATCAAAATCAAGATAAAAGCTGCCCTTGTTAACCTCCCCACATCTCTCTCTCCCACATCTATTTCATCCAGTCCAGGGCCAAGAAACAAGAGCCGCTTCTTCGCATGTCTCTCTGCTCCATATGCCTCCCTCCAGTCTCCCTCTGACTCTCCATCCTGTTTCTTCCCTCTTCAGTCTCCTCTCCAGATTCTTTTTCTCTCCTCAGCTCCACCCTCTTTGGGTGGGGCAGGAAACCTGGAACCACCCTTTTTCCTGAGGACTACCCTGTTGCAAAGCCTTGAGCCAGATCTGCCTAGAAATGCAGGGAATGGGCCTCCAGGATTCCATGCTGAGTGTGGGAATACTGGAGAGTGGGCCAAAGCGAGTGGAAAGCACTGAAACCCTGCCTAGCCTCAGCTACTCGCTAGTTAAATGACTCTGGAACTTCCTGGAATACTTTAGAACATAATAAGTATAACACAAATTTAAAGAGGTGTTATTGTTAGGGTGTGAATCATGTCCCCCCCAAAAGACACTTGTTGAAGGACTTCAACAAGTCCTATCTCCCAGTTACCTCAGTGTGGCTTTATGTGGAAAGAGAGTCTCTGCAGATGGACCCTGATCCAAGATGGTGTCTATATAAGAGGAGTAGCACCAGACATAACCTTAGAAGTGGACAGAAGCAGAGCTGGGAATAATGTATGTTCTCACTAAGGAACACCAAGATGGCTGGGGTCACCAGGAGCTGGAAGGACACAGAATGCACTGTCCCTCAGGAAAAAAAAATCATGTTGACACCTTGACTTATAGCCTCCAGAGCTATGAGATAAGAGAAAAAAGATTTCTGTTGTTTAAGCCCCTGTTCCCCCATGAGTGATCCTTTGTTACAGCAACACACCAATAGCAACCTTCCATCTCAATATATTTGGGGGAAATTCTCAAGACATGGACCAGGCAAAAATAAATCCTTATTTGCAAAATAGGTGAACAGAATTGTAGGTGAAATCCATAGATCCCTCTAAAACTAACAGCTCTTAATTGGGGGGTGATGGCCCCCACAGGTGACATTTGGCAACGTCTGGAGTTATTTGAGGTTGTCCCCACTGGGTAAGGGGGAGCTCTAATTGGTGGAAATCAGAGATGCTACTCAACCACCTACCTTATACAGAGCACAACCCACTAGGACAAAGAATTGTCTGGCCCTAAATACCAGTAGTGCTGCTGTTGAGAACCCTACTGTTAACTCAGACAGCTCAGTGAATTCTAGAACGATAGAAAAAGAAGTAGAATCAGAAAGTTCTGGGCTCAGATGCTGTCTCTTGCCTCCTACTCTGATAATCTTGTTGAACAAGGCCTTGCCCCCCAGCCCCATTTGATTTCTCAGAATTGTAAAACAGTGATGATTATGTCGCAGGGTTGTTCTAAGGATTAAGTCAAACGCTGAGAGAGGTTTATTTTAAGTAGTCAGCTAAAGCACAAACCAAATACCAGCTACCAAAATAACAAATATACAAAAATGTGCATATTTGGCAGAGGAAAGTAGGGGTGTGTGTGTGTGTGTGTATGTCCGTCCCTGTCCACCGCAGGACCAGAGAAGAAGAGTTGAGTCTCAGGCTCTCCATTACCAATGCCCCCAAGGTTGTTACAGATGCTGGTAGATTGCTTACAGCCTCTCTGTAGCTAAGCTCAAACTGTGAGTGACCCCCAAGTGTAGTCTCTAAATGAGATAAGACATTTGAAATTGTTGGAACTTGCAGGACCTTCCAGGCCGAGTGAGACTCTCCTCCTTGGCCTCCTAAGATCCAATTTCAAGACCAGCTGTGGAGCTGAACCTTGAGGTCCCAACTCATCAGCGTCCCTCTCCTTAACTGCCCAGATATAGCCTCTTAACTTGGTACAGGGCAACTTGACCAAACCAGAAACCCTCCCCACTATGACCAGGGCGTCAAGTTGAATGAAAAAAGCCAAGCACAAACAGGGCATGATGTGTCATTCCAGCCACAGGGACTTCATACACAGACAAGGCCATGGGCCAACAGGGTCAGACTCAGGACACTGGTCACGCTCAGGGGTGGCTGGGTGACTTAGGGTGAAAAGAAAGACACTGGGGGCCATCCAGGGGGCTGGTGGTGCTTCTTGACCTGAGGCGGTTTCAAAGAGGTGTAAATGCTGTTAAAAGCACCTTAGGATATCTGCTTAAAGTATATGACTTCAATTAAAAACAATTTAACTTGAGAATAAAACAACCAACTGCTGAGTCTGTTGTGGGCGGGGCTATGGAAGGGGAGGGGACGTTCTGGATGGGGCGGGGCAAGGTGGGGCGAGGAGGTGTGGGGTGGGGCCTTGCCTAGGGACGGAAGCGCCCTCCGCGAGGCCTTTCCGGTGCGTAGCGCGAACTACAGCTCCCACAATGCCTCGCGCTCCCGTGACTGGCCTTGGTGTCGCGAGAAGCAGCAGCTGGGGGCGGCTGCGCGGACAAACGGAAGTGTAGGTGACGGTCTGAGACATCACCGCCAAGCTGGGAACCGGGGAGATGGCCGAGACAGACCCCAAGACCGTGCAGGATCTCACCTCGGTGGTAAGGGACGGCAGCGCGGGTCCGAGCCTACGTCATTCCCGAACGGCGCCGGCGAAGCCCGCGGACCGAGCTGTCCTCAGGGCGGCCGCGCGGGCGGGGTCTCTGGAGGCCAGCTTTCTAGAGGCTTCGCCCACGGTGCCCAGCCACCCGGGGCCCCGCCCCCGCCGCTGGTATGGGCCCCTCCGCCTGCTGACGCCCCCAGACCCAACCCTGGCGCCACTCACCTGTCCCTAACTCCCCACCCCAGGACCCCGCCTGCTGCTTTCCCATTCGCTCACCCTCAGCTCTCGGCGCACCCCGCCCTCTTGCTTCTCTTCCTGCCCCGGCCTGTCAAAAACCACCAAAAGACCCTCCGAATTTTGAGTCGCAGCCGACCCAAACGACAAGGGGCTTCACCAGCCTAATGTGAAAGATGGGAAACCGCGACGGAGCGAGAGGGGAATCCCTTGCTGAGAGCCTCAAAGCTGCCCAGAAACAGCTGGATCTGGAACCCAGGGTCCGAGCCTCTCAATCTGAAGGCAGGGTTCCTCCCTATACCTGGAAGGTGGCTCAGGCCAAGCACGGGTGGGGGCTTGTTTTATCTTGTTTCCTAGGTGCAGACTCTTCTGCAACAGATGCAGGATAAATTTCAGACCATGTCCGACCAGATCATTGGAAGAAATATCCTTTTTATTTGTAGTCAGCCTGGTTAAGGGCCCTGGGATCCTTTTTCCGGGTAGCAGTGTAGATTAATGTGTTGCAACTTCCAGTCAGACATTTACCAAAGAAAAATTTCTGAGTTTGAATGTGTACTTCGTGTGTGGAGCTGGGGATAAGGCTGAGCTGTACAGGGCTCTGGTGCAAGTAATGTCTACCAGTAATGTCTAATGTGATTGCCTGTGGCTTGTGAGCCTGGGATTTTATGTGTATTTCCATATTGCTGCACCACCATAACTGATGAAAAGATGAAAGTGTTATCTTGATTTTGCAGATGAAGAAATGGAGGTCTAGAGTGGCCGTAAAGGGCAGGAGAGTCTTACCTTCTCAGACACTGACTGGTAGCAGTTTTCATGGGAGACTGGAAAACCTCTCATGGAGACCTTGCATTTAAGGCCTGAGTGGACAAGGCACTGAAGGAAGGGAGGTTGGGAGGGAGGTGGCTGGCAGATGGTGGGGTATGTGTTTGTCATCTTTAACTTCACCACTTGATGATATGAGTAGTCGCATTGACGACTTGGAGAAAAACATCGCAGACCTCATGACACAGGCTGGAGTGGAAGAGCTGGAAGGAGAAAACAAGATACCTGCAGCACAGAAGAGTTGAAGGTGAGGGAGGCACAGTACACTTCCAGGGTATTGCTGTCTTTTTCGTGTGAACTTTCTCCAGATCACTTCCCAGTCACCATCCCAGCAAGCATTCCTTTTATTTTACCTGTGTGGACTCCATGATTTGAAATTTTTCATGCTCAATGAATTCATTGTATAGAATTTGTTTTCCCAGTTCTTTAATTAGACCTATTTAACTCTTAGGTTTTTGTTTTCTGTTTTTGTTTTTTCCCAGTGTTTTTCACTCATTTATAATAGATAACTCAAACACTCACATCCCCACTTTAAAATGCTGTAAATTGTAAGGATTCACTGGGAAGTGCCCACTGCACTAGGTAAATGCCAGGACTTGCTCATTTATGACACAGAACTAGACTGTGGCCTTGAAGCCTGTACCCAGCTGTGACTTCCATTTCCACTACATAGTCTCAGGTGTCAGGGGAAAACTCCTCATCGGAAATACTTGTGAGCGATTTGGAATAGATACCCAGTGCCCATCACAGATGGCTTATTCCCATCACAGTGGGTTTCTTCATTGCACATGTTTTCTCACTTTATTACAAATTTGTAGCATTTTTGAATACTTTCTCAAATCCCAGTTTTAGCATTTTTCCCTATAAAAATTAAGTTTGCTGAGAATTTTTTAGAATGAGAGTTCCAAGCAGAAAAAGCAGCAAAAGGTGGTACATAGCTTTTTTGCTTTCTGGGTTTGTCCTGGCTGGACCAAGTTACAAGTCACTATGAAATAGAGGTTGCTTCGAAGTCCAAGAAAACAAAGAGGTTTGGGAAGTAAAAGACTTAAATTTGCTGTTTACAGTAAATTGGGTTGCTTCCCTGTGTTGTTTTATGTGTGGGCTGTCATCTTTGTTCCCAAATACAGATAATTGGCAAAGTATCCTGCCCATTTTAGATACTTCTCTGAATCTCATATTACAGGCAGTCAAAAATCAGGTCAGTCACACTGTCAGTCAGAGGAGTTCAGGGTTGAAGATTTAAGTGGCAAAGATAATACCAAAAAGGAGTGGGAATCAGAAGTGGATTCAGAAGATTTTGAACAACTATTTCCAGCTAAACCTGTAGTGTTTAGCTATATTATACTTGTGTTTAGCAAAACAAGTAGCGTTTTGCTATATATAATACTGTGCAAAGAAGACAAGTTTAATCCAGTAGAGGAATTCTGAAAGGATTTTTGTTGATGATCCTATGTGTTATTTGCCCTCATATAATGAAAAACTAATTGATGGTTTTTACTCTTTCAACAGGTTGCTAATTTACATTGAAATCAGGAACCCATTTTCACAAGCCAAGAGAACACTGAGTGACTATTTGCAACTAACTTCTATGTGTTGGCAGGTTTTATATTATAAAGTGTACGTTCTTACTGTATACTACACAGGTAGTTTATAGAGTGATTTTTCCCCCCTCTGAGTTTCTTGAACATGATACCTTCACATCTTGGACCTTGGTCAGTTATGCTCTTAAATATTAAACACTAAAACTTTGGCAGTTCCTGCATAAATTGTCAAAATTTTTAGTGTATTTTTGTGAAGTCATTTTTTTTCTATTGTTCCTTTTGTAGTAGTTACTGTTTGATAAAAGTTGCTGTGGAATTTTTTTATTAGACAAAGAGTAGATCCTTGTATTATTAGACTTTGTGAAGTAAGACTTTGTGTGGGATTCTTTAATTCTGCACCCTGAGTGAGTATTGAACTGACCTCAAGTAGTGTTTTGGCAATATTTTTCAAGCGTTTAAAAATATTTCACAATTCTTCAGAAATACCTGGTACTACGCTATTGCCAAAACTCAGAATTTAACCTCTGTTACATCTCTTAATTTCCTGAGTTCAGATGCTGCGTCACAAAGAATCCCCACTGCCATTTAGTGTTAGAATTTTTAAATACAGAAAATAACAGAATTGCCTAATGTAATGAGGCATTCATTAGTTAAAAGTTTTGCATGAAATCAGAATAGTTCCATCGAGCCCTGCATTGTTTACTTATAATACTTACCATAGAAAATCTGGCAGGATTCTAAAACTCAATTATTCCATTCTCTCCTTGAGCTGTGAATTGAGAAAAGAATCAGGAAAGGGAAACATTTTAACTTCTTGCCAGTTGCATGACTAGAAAATGATTAAATGATTTGAAGTAGACTCAAGTTTTTAAGAAAGGTTGTTTATTTAAACTATTTCTTACCTAAATAGGTGCAGAGTAAAGATTGTATTATTGATTAGAGAGGACAGGGATGGTAGCCCTCAGGAGGCCTTGCCTGAGGCGTGTCAGCACAGTGACCTGATGGGACAAGAGCAGGCAAGTGGAGGGCGGGATGAGGACAAAATGTAGTGTTGCAGAGGGGAACGCTTAGTGGACATGATATGTTCCCTTAACCTTTCTGATAGCCAGCCTTGATTGATGTATTGCAAGTATATAATAATAGTAGGAAATAATTCATCTCATAAATTATGTGAGGAACACAAAGGAGTAAGCTTGGTGGAGAATAGAGTGAATTGGCTGCTGTGATTACCAGCCTGCAGAACCTGCTTGGGCCAGTAGGTCTGGGCAGACACAACTGGCCCAGCGCCTCCAACTGACCATAGAAATCTAGGTGCAGGTGTCTTTGAGCACAGTGAATGGCAGGTGGGAACCACCCGCCCACTGCCCAGGAGAAGTAGTAGGCAGTAATGGGAGTTGGCTTCTTAAATAGTGGAAAGATTGCAAAGGGGAGCTCCTGTGCCCCTCAGCCATGAATAAAGGTGCCTGAAACTCTGCTGTTGGAGCTTCCTTTGTGTGGAAAATGATTCCTTTGGTTTTCAGCTAACATTTCAGATTCCTCAGCTAAACCTTGGAGCATACAAATAGCCTAAGGCGAAAAGGGGAAGGAAATAGCAAACAGGCTGCTCAGCGCCTTGGGGAGAGGTGGGGGAGTTGGGCACCAGCTCCAGTGAGTGGAGTGGACTGTCCTCCCCAAGAGGTGGGCCTGTGCCAAGCAGGTTCCCCAGAACGCTCCACCTGGAGAAGCTCCACAAAAGGGCTTGTGGTCCTGACATTGTGAACTCTGCCTTAGTTGTGCTGGAGTCACTCACAGCACAGGCAAATTAGCAGCTTACGGGCTCAAGTTCCAGAGCAGAGAGATATGCTATAACTTATATCATCTGCCAATTTCAAAGTTATTTGACCTAACCTTCAATTTTATACTGAACACTTAGTTACCATTTCACTGAACTAGTGTGGTGTAAAGTCCACACGGAGATAGCAGTTAAAGTCATTCAGTAAATACTTGGTGTTCAGTTTTTAAATCCTGCATAATTGAGTACTCACTTGACCCATCCCAGAATCCTCCAGGCAGAGTTTTAGCCTGGGAAGTAATAGGCTTAAAGACGCTGGTGAGGCCTCCCATTTGTACCAAAGGATGGTTTTCCTGTCGGAAAGGGAAATGGGGTTGCCTGCTTGATCATGGCCAGCCCAGGGCACATGACCGGTTCTCAGAGCCACTGTCTCCTGGCCAGTGTCAGCCTCTCGGGACAGCACAACTTCACTGGAGAATCAGCTGCCTTCCCTCCAGCTGGCACCCCCAGAGCTCCACCCCCCCTCCTGTGATCTCTGTAGGGGGCTGGGCTGTCCAAGTATGTGCAGATCTCGGCATCACCCTGGTCTAGTTCTGGCCAGCACTGTATGTAGGAAGCCAGCTGCTGCCGTAATTCTCCAACTGTTTTCCTGTGTCTGAAAGTTGGTGGAGTGCTTCCTGGGGACTGATAGACCCAGGAGGGGGTTCCTGTCCAGGCTCTTGATTAAATAAACCCCTTTATTCTCCCAAGCCCAGAGGACCACCGGCTTGCTCAGCCCCTAGTTAAGCCTGCCTGCCTTCCCACCACAGGGCTGTAGGATATTGTTAATCTTATTTTCTTATAAATTTTGTTTTTGTGTGGTTTCATTTCCAGTAAAGTACTACCATGTTTGACCCCATCACAACAAACAAAAAATATTTCTGGTAGTTAAAAGGTCAGTTGGCCTTTGTGAGTCATTGGAGTCCTGACCACTTAGAGCTTTTGTTGCTATGGCAACAGAGTCCTCCAAACAATGACTTAAAGGCACTGTATTTTAACATCTTGTTTGTACATGGAAGGTTTTTAAATGGTGATTATCCTCTTTCTTTTCTCTGTTTTCTGTAGTTTATATATTTACAATTAGATTAAAATGGAGAGATTTGCACAATCTTGTCAGATCTGGCTCTGATGGCCGGCACCCACAGGGTGTTTGTCAATACACCTTGGCTGTGCTTGTCACTGCCCTTGTCTTGCTTGATTTTTATGCCACCCAGAGCCAGCTTTGTATCTCCAGGTTTGTATCTCTTCAGTCCAGGGTTGGAAACAGAAGGAGCCCAAGGTTGCCATCAGTGCACTGAGATCACACCACGGGAGACGGACCCTGTGGCCGACGGCATGACTCGGCGCCACAGCTGTGTCTCATCTGCAGGTTTTGAAAGCTAAGATTCCTCTTTTCTGTTTCAAAAATAATTTTATTGAGACATGATTCACATGGATTCCAGTTCATCCGCTTAAAGTGCACAGTGTAATGTGCTTTCTCCACTGTGTAGTTACAGAGCTGTCCATAATTTTCTAATTTAGAACATTATCATTACACCCTAAAAAACAAGCCCACACCTCTTTAGCAGTCAGTCCTGAATCCCACACCCCCTAGTGGTTCCCCCTGCTGTCTGGACAGCCGTAAAAGTGGGAGCACATGCTGCCTTTTGTCGCTGGTCTTTGTCCCTGAATGTCACATCCCCAAGCTGCATCCATGGTGCTGCCGGATGAGCACCACATTCCTCCCTATTTCCAAGTGGCCCAGATGATACTCGTTCCTCGTCGTCCCAGCTGGTGGACATGGAGCGGTGTTGTTCTTTTGGCGAGTCTGAATAACTGGACACCCCATCTATGTCCCCGCTTATCTGGGAGCATCAACCCACCAGCTCAGTGAATCTTAAAATTCAGTTTCAAAAGGCTGATTCTGCATGTGCAATTCAGCACAACCTGAATTAAGACTTAGGCTTGAAGTGACTTCATTCAGAGTGAAAACTGGAGGGCTGGTGAGCAATGTGTGCCCTGGAGCCAGCGGCCTTTACTCCCCACGGGCTGGGTTGAGAACAGCTGCAGAAACAAGTCCAGTTCTGTTTCTCAAATGGCCTGACAGAATCCATCTCCTTGCTCACACCCTCATTACTTCATTCACCCAGGAATCGGCCCTTGGACCCACCTTGGGGAACCAAAGAGCCCGTCCTGGTGTCCGTCTTTACCATCTTAGCAGGCCACTGTGCTTAAAAAGGGCAAAAAAAGACTTGAATACAGAAGTCTTACCAGCTGTCCCCTGAATCTTAGGCTCACCTTAAGTGTCTGCTTTTAGCTGCAGCTTCTTTAAAGTCCTTTTCAATTAATAAAATGATGATGGTTGGGGGGGAATGAAAGGGGCATGAATCATGGCCCCCAAACCACAAAAATGCTGTGATCAAACAGCATATTCATCAACCCACAAAATCCTGGTGGAAATAAGAAATTTGTTGTTTTCTGCCAGTCAGGTTGGCTCTGCTATAAAAATGGATCCCAAGGCCTGGCCCTCACATGCCACCACTCTCACCAAGAGAGGCTTCTGGAGGTTCCTCAAAGGCCTGCCCAGGAATAGATGGGTACCCACAGATGCAGCCCCTCAGCTTCAGCTCCCCAGCCCTAGTGTGCAGTGTGCAAGGTCAGGGCCCCCTCCCGGCCCACTGGCACCCTACCGCAGGCCCCGCAGCCACTCCCTGCTCCTTGGTGGTAATCCTAGTTGTAGCTCAATGTTTCCTACCCCGTGGGCATGCTTCGACCACAAGTGACAAAATGTGCACCTTCCAAAGGGGAACAGTGTTGTTTCCCAGTGGTTAAGAATAACCTAAATTCAGGATCAAGCATTTGGAGACACTGAGCTGCACACAGCAGAACCCACAGCCCCATCAACAAAAGGGCTACGTTATGTGCGGGGGGCAAGCTTTGGGGAGCGGTGGGGGGGAAGCTTCAGCAGCCAGCAAGGGCAAGCCCACACCCGTCCTGGCGCATGCCACAGAAGAGACCACCCCTCTCCCCCTTTTACCAGACGGAAGTGTTCCCTAAGGTGTCCCAGCCCCAATACCCAGGCCTGTGCCTAACACTATCCTGGCAAGATCTCTAATTTGTCACCACAGGGGTGATTCAAAATCAAAGCCAGGGTCCCACTAGAAAGGAAGGGGGACACCTGTGGGGTACACAACCTACCACCGTGGTTCTATGCCTCAAGTGGAGCTTCTAGGTCAGAAGTTCTACCCTAGATAGGGATAGATAAGGAAGGAACTAGCTCTCAACCTGGGCACCCAGCCGTCTCCTGAGGTGCCTGTCAATCCCCAGGCCCCCAGCAGGTGGGCCCCACAGCAAGTCTGGTCTCTGCCCTCCCATGCAGTCCAGGCTGGAGCTGCACTCATGAGGCCCATCTACTGCTACTCATCAGGGACGGAGTTCAGCAAATCAGATGGGATCCCGCCAGCCCCTGCCAGTCAGCTGACACTCGATGTGGACATTGGAGACCAATGCGTTTTATCTGGCGATTGGCTCAATTCACGTGCCACTTTGCTGCCATGACAGGGTAGCGCCCTCACTGCTAAAATAAAAGCACGTCTCACTCCGTGGCAGGGGCATCCTAGGAAGCAGACCAGCCTGGGACAGCCTGGCCTTTCTGGCAGCCTGCGCCTTGCCAGCACCTGCACCCTCTCAGGCACCCTTACCGCTCGCCAATTTTGCAGCTGCAATTTTTCTCTCATCGGCCCTCAAAAGCCCATTCCTCAACCAGACTAGTTTCATTACCTCTTACTTTTGATAGGTGTTTGAAGTTGCCATCCAAACCCAGTGACTTTCCAGAAAGAAACTTTAGTTACTAAATATCTTAAGGTAAAATCCTGTGACAAGGAAGAAAAAACAGTTAATTTTGACAGGCATGCATAGTCCTCAGAAGAGTCATTTCTGGAAATTTAATAATACATTTTTCTGAAAACATAACTGATGGAACCTATTGATTCTGCTCCAGAATCCCCTTGTAGCAACCAATCGGCCTGAATTCTTTGTGAAACAGAAACCTGAGGCTGGCCAAGCATGCAAAGTGGGGAAAGCTGCATAATCAGTGTTCTAGAAAGAAATAAGACTTCCACTTTGGTATATGTGAACAAAACTCAGGAGTCCGCTAGGGCCTATGGTCCTTGGGCCCATAATCTAGAAACTTAGTCTTATTGTCTTGCCAGCAGAATTTTTAAAAGGCTTCCAGGCACCATAGGTCAATGCCAGGGTCAAAGTCCTCATCACCACACTGGACCTTCAATCAGAATCCTTCCAAAGGCTGCCAGACACACAGAAGGGAAATACGGTAAGAACCTCTCACCTCCCCCAACACTACCCCCATGGGTCAGCCTCACTTTCTAAAGTCCATGCACTGCCTAGCAATGATCTTTGACCCAACTTTGTCTCCCCTATAATGAAAAGCAGGACCCCAAAGAACCTGCTGGCACAGCCAAGGTAGGCTTTGCAAAATCACAGAAAACTCTCACTGTGAACTCTGCCTGACATTTCTTGGGTTTATCCACACTAACCTGTACTTCAGGGCAATCTGGACAAGACTTGTGAGTAATGATTTAACAGTTAATATTTGGCAAGTTCTGAACTAAAGAATCTCTTTGTGTACTCACTAATAAGCAACTAACTGGATAAGAATTCTTTAAAATGAAATTGATATAATTGGCTCTTCCAGTGCCTTATTTAGCACCATAGAAATGTCAAGCGTTTCCTCCCTCGGGAACTAACAAGAGTCCTCTTCTGGATCTAAGAACTTCTCCTTCAGAAGACCCTGTACTTGGTCTTGGTTCTGAGAGGCTAACAGACATCACTGGCCAGAATCACTAAGGCTCCAGCAATATCCATTCTTCTGCATTCTACTCTTGCTTTTGTGCTCCATATTTTGCCCTGATAAATCTGCTTTGGATTTAAACAAAACCTACACCTAGATAGTCTTGTTACTAACACAGCAGCTCATTAAATGTGCTCCCCCAGGGCCCTCCCCGGTGGTGCAGCAGGTTAAAGCGCAGCACGATGAAGCAATTGCAGCCACTGCAGCATGAGTTCGATCCCCCACCAGGGTGTGACCCACATGGCACAGCAGACCTCTCCTGTCTCTCCACTGCTCCCCTCAACTGTGTCAGTATGCCTGTTACACCTTGACTCTGGTGAATCCTCCCACTCCCTGCACCTCTGGCCTGACCTGAACCCCAGTTCTTGTATGCACAAATAAATTTATAATAAATGTGCCCCCCAGACCAGCCCCTGGGCATCCTCAGGGAATGTGTCAGCCATGCCTATTCCCAGGCCCTGCCAGCCCCACTGAATCAGCAGAATGGGACCGAGCACCCTCCACAGGATTCTGATAGCCGGGGCCTTCATGTGTCAACCTGGTTGTCTAATAGTCTGGGAGGTCAGCCGCCTCTAAACGCAAGCCACCCGTGGGGCAAGAGTAACGTGCAGATACCCAGGGCTCCTCATAGATCCTGACCCCATATATACAGGCAGGGGGGCTGTGTTTTTAATCAACTCTTTAGTTTATTATTTTATGTTACTTCCCAGGAAAACACTGCCAAGAGAAGTGAGACAGCTGGAGATATCTCCCGCTGAGTCACTGCAGTCTGGGTCAGTCCTAAGGTAATTTAAAAGGAATTGATTGTTAATTGCCCAGAACATCTGAGCACTGGGCTAGGGCTTGACCTTGCCAGTCCTGTGAAATGAGGGGGTGACCCTCCAGCCCAAGGAGCTGAGCGTGAGGAGTCTTTCCACCATGAAAACTTGAATCACTTTAAATCAATTTGCCTCTTATTAAAATGCACTTCAATAAAAAATCATTTCAACTCTTAAGCCACAAAAGGCTATCCAATCATTTAAAGCTTCCTGAGTATTTCACTTGATTAAAAAGGTTTTAAAGAGCGTAGTAAATATTTTACTAAAGGATAAGTTATTCAATAAGGCGATTATTTATTAAAAACTAGTAATTTATTAGTTCATTTGTCTTTATGTTCATGGAAGTGCATTCTTTTCATCTGGACACACTTATTTTTCCTGTTCCTACAGCCAGTTAAGCTATGAGTTGATGTTTCTGTAATGCATAAATATCCTGAGGTATAATTGAACTTGTGAAAGGAAGCAGATTTTACTAATAACAGGAAGAGATCTGTAAAATCACATTTTAAAATTACTTTTGCAAGGTTTAAGCACAGTTTCATGTACCTAAAAGGCAATCGTGTTTGCCAGTTTGAAAAAATAACCAGTTTCTCATTTATCTTTCCAGTCGTCCTTCCTCAGGGAAACAACAATGTGGAACTTGTTTCCCCTCAGCAGGCACGAGGAGAGCAGCTGCCTCCCCCCCGCCCCTCCATGTCCTCCTCAGCAGCAGCAGCAGGCTTCTGCATTGTCACTCACCCAAAAGCCAAGGCACTGGCTGCAGGTACCTGTGGTCAGGTATTTTATTTTGATAATTAAAAAAAAAAATACCAGATGGTTTCCCTCATAGCAGGAGTATAAAGGACCAGGGGAGAAAATAATGATAATGATGAACAGCTATAGACCAGAGACATTTTGTGGGGGGTGGAGTGGGCAATGGGATCATAAACAGTGGGGGGAGGGAAATGCACTGGACTATGGTGATGGCACACGGGTGATTTGGTGATGGGAAGACCACGGGGGTTACAAGTGAGATGGAAAAAGGCACAAAATGATGTAAAAATAAACTATTCTGTTAAAAATTTTAAAAAGAAAAAAAGAAGACTTTCAGCTACAAGCAATGACGGCAGATGTCTTGACCAGGAAGGACAGTGGAGAGATCTCACACAGGAGAGAGTCCAAAGAAGGCCATCCTGGGGCTCTCAGGGGCCTGTTCCCCTTGTCCTTTCTCCGGGCTGCCTGCTTTGAGCTTCTCCTGCCTTTCCTTCCTCATGACACAAATGGCCAAGCCTCCCAGCAGGGAGCAGCCAGTACCCTCTGTCAGTCTCTGACTCACTCCTCAGTATCCTTGTCACACCTCCCTGTTTGTGACAGGGAAATGCCTACCTCCATCTTGCTCAGGACCCACCACTTGTCCCAGGGCTCCCAAAACCTCGCTTCCCCATCGTCATTACTTCCTTCACCTTACCACTGAGTGACCAGCTTAGCGTCTGACAGACAGCTTCTCAAAGGAAAGCACAACTGGAATATCAAGGGTTGATTTGATTTAGAGAAATTAAGATTTTTTTAAAGGTTTATTTATTTATGCATACAGAACTGGGCACAGGCCAGAGGGGCAGGGGTGAGAGGATTCACCAGAGACAGAGAAGGGAGCAGAACAGGCCGACTGATGAAACACACTGCTGAGGGGGTAAGACCCAGGGGTCTGCGGCTCCATGTGGGTTACCTCCAGCGTGGGGATCCAACTCTTACTGAAATGGCTGCGGCCAGCTTGCAGGGCTGCGCTTTAACCTGCTGCGTCACTGGGAGGGCTCTTCATTTTTGTTTTGTTTTTTTTTTTTACAAGCAAGTAAATTGGGAATTAAATTAGATCTAAAATTCATCTGAGGCTTCTGACAATGTGTTTGCAGGAAGTAATTGCTTTGGGACTAGCAACTTCAGTAATCACAGGAAAGCTTAAGAAAAACTAAGCCTCACAAAAGAAAGAGGGAAATAATAAATTTGAATCAGGATATCCCCCAACACTTTATTATGAAAATTTTCATAAGGCAAAAAAAGCATATGTATGGATAGGCAGCACCCAGAATCGACCCCTAGCTCTGCCCCATTTCTGATCTCTGCCCCCCACAACCTGAGCATTCATATTCATGTTTTAACTGGATGGTTACCTGGTTCTTCTTGGCTCTTTGTTGGAAGGATGCAGAGCTGGTGGCGTTGGGGGGGGCTCTGGGACAAAGGCCTGCCCGTGGCCTGGTCACGATGAGCCCCTTCTGCCACAGCCGGGGAGCAGAGTTGTCCTAGAGACAAGAGAGGCTTTGGAAAGTGCCTGGGGCAGGCGAGAGGACAGTGAGTTTGGCATGGCGACGGCCACGGCCCTATTCTAGCGGGATCACCACATCATCGTGGGCCTTGTACAAAATGAAATGGAGGCCTTTGTCCAAAAGCTATTAAGAATTAAAGATGATGACAGCAGAGCACTAATGGGGGCTGGGGGGCCGAGGCACAAAGCCTTACGCGCAGGCCACAGGCCCATAATGGGCCCTTCTACCCCTTGGATTGTTCACCATCTTGAGAAAGTCACTTGACCCCGCTCCAGATGGCACAGATCACAAGATCATGGGTGCACAATGCCTGGTGGGGGTTAGCGCTATTTAGCGCTATTTAGCGCTATTTCCAGAAAGGGGGGAAGGGAGAAAGCTTCACCATCCAGTGTGAATGAAGACCCCTCAGCACCACGAGCTGAAAGATGAAAGAAAGCTAAGGGGGTTGGCCCTCCCTGGTGGCGCAGCGGGTTAAAGCACAGCACTGAGAATCTAAAGCTGCTTCTGCATGAGTTCAATTCCCGCCTGCCCCGGAGGTGACCACATGGCAGACCTCTCCTGACCGCCCGCTGCTCCCCTCAGCAGTGTACTTAGTCGATCTGCCTGTTCTACTCCCCACTCTGTCTCTGGTGAAGCCTCTCACCGCCCCTGAGCCTCTGGCCTGTACCCCAGTTCTGTATGTACAAATAAATAAATCTTAAAAAAAAAAAAAAGAAAAAGGAAAAGCTAAGGGGGTCACATGGACTCCAGCCACTGCTTATGAGACCCCAGAGCACCCGCTGTGGCCAGCAGAGGGCAGTATCGCACAGCTAAGGCCGCAGGCGGCCCACCATCCCCAAACTGAAGAATTGACTGAGCAAGATGGTATGGCCGGGAGCCTACATAATTTACTCCCCGTTCTCAAAACTAAAGCAACGAAGCCACAGGAAGCAATACCAACCAGTGACCGTCACGGGCGACTGGGATAAGAAGCCAACTGAAGCAAAGCCACATGCCCCGCGTGTACTAGTGGCAGCTGAAGTGCTGGGCTTTTCTCGGGAACCCCCTCCTGTATCCCCAGAATCAGGAGCCGCAGCAGGTTCCCTGCCTTGCTTTCGCAGGACTGGGAGGCCCTTTCCATACAGGATTTCCCAGGATACACACAAGGCTTTCTTACACTTCCTTTCTTTCTAAGCAGAACAGCAAATAGCACACCGAGCACTGTCTCTAGCGTGTGCGGATCCCTCCCACCCAGGGCCTCTGGTCTCGGACAGAGCTGCTGTTCTGCACCTCTCCGTCCTTGGCTGACACACTGCCGCTTCTCAGCTCATTGGCATCATTGGCCCTTTTCAGAGCTCGCAGCCCTGGCACCCTTGTGAGTGGTTCCTACGAATATGTCTGTACCTCACAGAGCTGCCGTTGTGGGCTGCACTCAGGTCTGTGTGATCAGCTGATCAGTGTTAATCCCACTGTTCTCTAAGAACCCAAGGGGCAGAAACTGCTTGTTGTACTCACTGGTGAGTTTCTGGTATCCTGGACATTGCCTGGCACACACCCCCTGGTAGGTATTTGTTGAATGAATGAGCGAACTTGCTCAACCTCACACAGCTAGGAAGAGGCAAAGCTGGCATTCAGCCCAGATCATATGACCCCTAAGAAAGCCCACCTCCCACTTTATCTTATCAAATATGAGCAAATGTGAGTTACAAATAGGATAAAAGAACCCATTTTTTCCCAAAGCTAAAACTTCCTGCTGTGTTACCATGTCATGTTTTCTTGAACCCATTCAAAATGCATGAACCTAACCCTCAGAAATACACCCCAGTTTCTGTGCTGTCTTGGCCTCAAAAACATTAATAAATAAAAAACACTGTAACAAATAGATGAACCGGACAAAGCAGGTATTGAAAGCCAGGGGTGGGGAGAAGCAGGCTGCAGGATTCTAGAGCCCCAGCGGCACAAAGGCTTCTGCAGGTCATCTCGCCCCATCACCACTCTAAAGGGGAGCAGGAATGGGGGGAGAGGCGCAAAGAGGGTAAGTGACCTGCCCCCAAACACACAGCTAGTGAATCCAGTACGAATGTGCTGTTTCCAGACATACGCTCCGGCCAGCTTCTGCGTCTGCAGCCAAAGGCAGTTGCTGATGCCTCGTGGGCAGCTCAGAGCGATGCCTGCCCTGGTAAGCTGTGCCACCCGCCTCTCCCCATCCCAGGGAAGGACAGTGGATGTCCATGTGGCCCTGTTTGGGTTCCCTCAGAAGCAAATCCTGACCAAGGATTCTGTGGGAAGTGAAACGGGGGAGAGCGCTACTGAAGGGCAGGATGCAGCTGCAGCGCACCTCAGGCACTGGCCTTGGGCAGGCGTGTTCCCCAGCGTGTGAGGTGGAGGGGGACTTAGTGCTTCCCACACATCTGTGTCCCACAAAAGGTTTGGGAGTTCCTAGCTGGTCTATCTCTGGGTGACCTCATTTGGAAATATGTGAAAGGTGCAGGTTTCCCCAGGTTTCTGGGAAGTGGAAAAGTGGAACCTCTCTACTAGGGACGATTCGGTGGTTTCTTTTTTGGCTTTGAGAACGCTCCCTTTTTTCCATAGACTGGAATGGGACAGCATTCTCCCTGTTCGTAGGTGCTTGGCTAGTATCATGATTGCAGCCATGTTTTACTCTATAATCAGTTCCATGGCCGGTGTCGCCCCCTTTCTGCTCTCTGCTCTGAGTCTCAGCAGTGCAGGGACTGGCAAGGTGGGGAAGCCCAAACAGCATTAGTACCATGTCCTGGGAGACCCAGAGGTCCTACTTTAACGGAGCACCCTCTGGGTGTCCTCTGCACCACTGCGGCCTGGGGCCGGCCACGGTCACGGATGCCTCAGATCTCCAGAAACTGCAAGGCTGGGGATCAGCCCCGCTTCACGCCTCTGCGTGAAGGCTCCTGGTAGTGGCTCCTCGTAGTGGGCGTGGCACTTCCCACGTGAGCCACCAGACTGGGTCACGTGACATGTTTCAGCCAATGGGAGCGAGTGAACCTGGCTCTCGCCAATTCAAAGCAGTCCCTGGGTGCACCGCGGGAGCGCTAAGTGCCTGCAGGTGAGTGCACCCGTCCTCGCGTTGGCCGCTGACGGCGTTGCTGACCGCTTGGAGCCCCGGCCCCTAGTACCCCTGCTCAGAGTCAGAGGAACTTGCTGAGGTACCCCGGCCACGTGGCTCCCTGTCCCGCGACGCCCCTTCCTGAACATTCCCTGCCCGGAGGTGGCCTGGCAGAGCTGCCGTGGGGTGCTGCTAAGGGCTGGAAAGGGGGCTCAGTTCTTTGCTGGGAAATAATGGGCGCTGGGAGGGCAGGGAGAGGATGGGGGTGGCTTTTGCGGCCATCTTGCTCCTTTGTGGGACTCCTGGGGACTGAGTAGGCGGAGCCATTTTATTCACAGGGCAGCAAGGCTGAGGGGCTAGGGAACTTCCCAGAACATAGACGCCTGTTGGAGACTTACAGGAAAGTGGTTTTGACCCCAAGAGACAAAGGGGAAAATGCAAGACCAACACTTTTCAAGAAGTATCTATGAAATGTGTCTTCGTGCCAGCTTTGTAAGGGGAAGTCCCGGGGTGTCACTGTACCAGACAAAAGGCTGCAGCTTTTGTTTCTTGTAGACAGGGTTACCAAGAACGTGAGACATACTGCCAGCCGATGACTGAGTCACTTACGGTGGAATCATTTAGGACCTCGCTTCTTGGCAAATAGATGGGGGCGTTTTTCTCACCACCAGAAGCCTGGAAGGAGGGCAGATTCTACTCTTGTGTATTTGGCTGGTGACATCACATATCTGAGCTAAATGCAGACAGAGGTGGGATTGGCGTTAACTTGTTTAGCAAAACGCCTGTGCCAAGGTCATGGTAAGCACCTCAAAATGCTTGAGTTCCTCTGACAGCCCTGTAAAATGGGTGTGATTATTATCCACTTCACTACAGATGAGGAAAGAAGAGCCCAGCTCGGTTAGGTTAGTTGCTTGGGGTTGCACAGCTTGTAAATGGAAAGCTAGGATTTTAAGCTACAGTTCACAGGGGCTTCTTGGTGCCCCTGGTTGATGTCACTCCTGGAGCCACAGGTAAGGGCTGCTTCTCCCAAGGGTGCTCAGTGACTGCTTGAGCACCAGGTAGATGCCAGAGTGAACTAGAACCAGGAGGATAGACGCGTCATGGGCAGCTTCAGCAGCCCCTCACCCTCTCTCCCGCCTCCCCAGGGGGTGTCTGCATACAGAGGCCCCACACCTCTGTGACCCTCCCCTTCCCCTCTGCTCTTTCCTCTCACTGTCTGCTTCTCATTCTCTGGTTCGGGTTATGAAATGGCTTTTGCAATGTCAGCCATACATAGATTATGAGAAGAAAATCTTTTGTTTAAACAGAAATTCTAATTTTCCAAAAGGTGGTGAATAAACAACCAGGAAGGCATTAGAGATCAGCAAATCTTGTTTGCGTAAAATCATGCTTCAATTTCTTTATATGAGCAGAAAATAGAAGCTCTGGTGTCCTTGCCAGAGCCTCTTTGTGTCAAAGGGTTGGTCTCGGTGTTTCAATTTACAGCGCTCAGAAAATGCCCCATCCCCATGGGAAGTCGCAGCTAATCAGAGGGCCTGCACGCCTGGCAGGGCGGTCTTGCTCCCTGTCCCCTGCTCTGCCCCTCCTGCATGCGGAAGTCATTCCGACGGTGAGTGGCAGGCAGCCTCTTCCAAGGAGACACGCCAGGCCCAGTTTCGGGGGGGGCAGAGGCCCAGGCTTAGGAAAGCCTGCAGGTGGTTGAGGGTTCGCTGCTTGGAAAGGGTGTGTTCTTCCCTGCCCTTCTCCCAGCGGCCTCTGCTGACTCCAACATGGCAGGCTCTTGGCTGATGTCTCAGGAACCACAGGGCCACAGGCTGGGTTGTTTACTGTAAGGACACAGGCGGTCCATGGGAGGCAAGGGTGACATTGTTCCAGGGAGCAGCGCTGCTGGCTCCTAGCAACCAGGCGTGGCCTGCCCAGTGCCCAACTGTGTGCTGAGGGGCCCGGAGAAGCCGTCGCAGGAAGGTGTGTGGTGCCGTGATGTTTGGCCTTGGCTGGGAAGGCAAGGAGGCCACACTCCGTGTGTCTGTGTGACTGGTGGCTGACACAGGCAGGCGCTGGGACTCACCACATGACATGCCCGTGGTCCCACCTGCTACGTCCTGAAATCCATCGCTGTATCTGTCCCGAGGCCACACGTGCCAGGGCAGGGCCCAGCCAGGGCCAGAGCAGGCGTGAGACACCAAGGCAGCCCTGTGCCTGCCGTCCACCCCGGAAGGAGCACGGGGCCCTTGATGCCATTCCTCCTAACCGCAGGGTGTGGAGGAATAAAGTCTCTCACCTGAGTTACAATTAAATGTAGACGATTCCAATCGTACATTTGGAAAATCAATCATGAAAAATCATTTTCTAGGGTTTTCTCCTGGAAAAGGCCACAGCTGAGCTTGCCCATAGGTGGACCAGGTACCCTTAGGTGGCTGTGATCAATCCCAGGGGTTACATGCAGGCCCTGTGGGATGAAGGCCCCACACACCGGTGTGGTTGGGGCCATTTTCATGTGCGTCGCACAGAGTAACTTCCAGAGTGCAGGACAAAAGGGTGACCTAACAGACACACCACAGCACAGACCCAGCATCACAGCAGCAGGGAGCAGGGAAAGGTCGCCGTTGACGTGACAGGTAAAACAGGCCGTCAACTCCTGAGGCCCCGGCCCCCACACTCACGCCTGTACCTGACAGAATGAGCTCGCGCCTGTCTGGGGCTGAACGTGCCGCCCACGGTAAACTGTCGTTAGAACCATCACAGTTATCCATACAGGGAGTGGAAGAGACCAGAAGGAGTTGAGAGAAACTTTGGGGAGGGCGTGTAAGAGCCTAAAATGGAGGGCACTACTTGTCCCGGGAGAGGTGCGGGAAAGGGTGCTCAGAGCGCTGGCAGCAGCAGAGGGGAAGAAATTCTAGATGTTGCTCTTGTCAGGTAGCTCCAGCAGCTCGGGGAGACCTCTGTGGTGAAGCCCAGGTGAGGGGTTGAGGGGCACAGCTCTTGTCACAAGACAGGCACTGCCAGCCCCATCAGGACTTTAAGAGACATGGGACGCCACCACCAGCTCTTAAGCGGAGAAGTGACATGGAAGGATGTGGCTTTCCCACCAAGGGAAAGATGGCCCAGCTGCCGCTCTCTTGCCAGAACCCAGCTGACTTCACAGGGAGGACGATTCATGGCTCCCTTTTCACAGGACAACCGGGACGTTCCAGCTCGGCCCACTCTGGGCTCAGACCAGTCCCCTTTAATCCAGTGGTCTCTGGCCCCAGCCTGCCCCCAGCCCAATATGGTGACCTCACCCTTGAGCTGCTGGCCAGCTGGGGACCTGCTTCATCCAAATGCAGCAATATCCAGGGGAAAGGACAGTGGCACCTCTGATATCTCTCTCAGGAAACTTCTCAGAAGCTCCTGGCTGCATTTCTCTGCGTGTTCCACTAGCAGAAGGGGTGGGGTACTGACTCCCACTGCTCACTGCAAGGAAATGGGGCCACACTAATTAATGAGACTGACGAAAACCCACCCAGAGTGGGAGATTGGTCACTCCCCCATGAGTTCTGCTGTGTTCTTTCTTAGCAAAGAGGAGCGTGGTGGCTGAATGGGCAGCAAATCACACCCACCCCTGAGCTGGGGTGCAAGTGGAGGGCTCCAAGAGCCCGTTGGGGTCTCCTGGACAAGCAGTGAGGGCACTGTGGATAGGCAGAAGGCATTGAGGGTCCCGGGTGGGTGTGGGGGCCTCCATGTGCATTTGAAAGGTGCTATCAGTAGGCTGATGGATTGGATAGTTTGGTCCAAGAGAGAAATACATTGTATTGGTTAAGTATCACATAGTTGTTTTCTTAAATTCAATTTCCTAGGAATCACACCGCCAAAACCAACACAGAAAGCTATTCTCTTCTAAATGTGAACTTCAGAGCAGGGTGTTCACCTCTCCCAGGTCATAGGATGTGAGGTTCCATGAGAACAGAGACCAGTTTACCAGGGCTGTGTTCTAGCCTCGCCACTTGTCAGGAATGAAGAGTAACAGGCGTCACGCCAAGCTCGAGAGCGACAGGTGTGCATGTGCTGGAGCAAGAGGCCAGACTGCCCGACAGCAGGAGGGCCCGGGGGAGCAGCCCTGTCCTCCAGCCCGTCTGTGACCCTGGCCTGCCTGACTTCCCAACGCCCAGCGTGCAGGACGATTGATTGGGTGGTCGGAGGTTTGGTGGTAGCTGTTTTTCTGTTTCCTAATTATCCTGTAGCCGGAGCTAACTCTAGGTAGTAACTGGCTCAGGAACATTTCGGGAACATTCTATTTCCTGGGAGCTGTTTCGTTCCTTCTGTTCCTGTATTGTTTAAAATCACTGCCCCATGTCTCAGCCTTTCCCATCCTTAATCCTGGTCTCAGTCCCTCTCACAGTGACTTCGCACTCAGAATCAACTCAGCCCAATTCGGAGATCTTTTTAAAGAAAAAAATTTATTCAGTCAGTTCCATGTTTAATAAAACTAGGCCACTTAAGACTCAGCTTGATTAGATTTACAACATAAATGTCTAGGTAGAAAGTAAAACATAATGGCTTGTATTAAGCCCGCTCCAGTCAGCAGCAGGGTTTGGCTTGTGTGTGATTTCGCATCCGCTGCCTCATTCTTCTCATAAACAGCTTCTGAGATGATGATGCCTTCATTTACTGCCGTGGGTGAATACAGGAGTGGAGCATTATCCCATTTACTCAACTCAGAAGGGACGGTGACCTGCCCTTTTGTGTTACTCTCCCAAAAGGAATTCTATCACAAGGCCGCCCTGGACCAGTCTGGTCTCCTGTGCAGGCCGCTGTTCCTCTGACCGGGCCAGGGAAGCACTTGTGATTGCTCCAAGCTATTCACTAACATCCTTCAGAGCCAAGCATTGTCTTTACACCTTCAAATTCATTTTGAGGCAATTTAACCCTCATTTTATCCACAAACTTTTAAAGGAAACTGGGCAATTTCCCACAGTACATTAGTCCCAAAATGTGAGCTCTGTCTCAGAAACTGACCACTTTTAAATTGATAAGGGCTGAGCAGAAAATTAGGGCAATCCCAATGCAGACTAACTTGAGGCAGAGCAGGGTTTGGATTTTCTTAGTGTGGTTTTTTTATTACTGAGTTGGTTGGGCAGGGGGGAGGGGTACCTTCCAGATTAACAGTTAATGATTGGGGAGATCTAGTATTAGCAGGGTGGGGTGCTTTCATATGTTACAAAAATAGGTCCAGTTTTATTGAGAGACATTGCAACTGTAACTATTAAAATATTTATAATGCAACAGTTTCCTTTCCAGCCAGTAGTTGGGAAAAAAATCTTAGTACAGAGACAAGAACAAAGATTTTCTTGTAGATGTTCTGGTAGCGTTGGTTGGCCGCAGTGGGAGAACATTACAAAATTCATGAAGATCTCCCTAACCAATGGTGCATAGACATTCACAAAGAATGAGCCGGGTGACGGGTAAGACATCTACAAACTTGTTGAGGGAAACGTGGTAAAAAATGAATCCAGTTTGAATTCAGATTGGCTGACACCCTCCAACTCCTTGGCTGTTTGTTCTAGGGAGATAATGCAGATGACATCAGCTGAGCAGCTGCGTGGCTCAGCGAGGAACTTGCTCATGATTTCTTTTCCAATTGCCTTCTTGATGTTTGAAACAATGGGTCTTCTTGCAGCATCTGGGCATGACCTTACTGAGGCCGGGTGAACGAGTGTCCCTCAGTGATCTGGACGACAATGTCCCAGATGTCACATGAGTCAGCTGTGGTGAGCAGATCAGGGCACCGGCCTCCCCTTCCTCTCTTCCTTCCCTCTCCTTTTCCTCCCTACTTCCTGTCCCTTGAACACCCCTGCCCTTGGGGAGCCTCTTGTGATAACCCCCCGCCTCCCTAGGACCAGTCACCTGGGACACATGCCCGGGGCTGCCACACACCCTCACACTCGACGGCACTGATGTAGGACTCAGAAGTAGCGTGAGCAGCTCAGTGGAGACAGTCTGTACTCGCTCCTGTCTCCTAGACCCCCGGGTTCCACAGCCCCTTTGTGCCTCTCGATGTTACACATGGGGGCACGGCACTGTTGTCACTCATTGAGGCCAGTCCTTCAGCTTCCAGGCAGGAGCCAGACCCCCACCATTACAGTGAATTGTGGGACACAGGTCCCCAGGCTCCTGTGTCCTGGCAATGGTTCCTTCCAGAGGGACCTTGCCCTCCTCCCACGCACAGATAGAACCCTGGTTCCCCTTCCCTGGAGTCTAGTCTGGCCTCCACTTGCTCAGAGGACAGATGACACAAAAAAGAAACCCCCTCCCCCCACCAACCCCCTACACCCCCAAGCAAGGCTGTAGAGTCTCTCACTCTGGTTCTGGCTGTATACTGCTCTCCACCAAAACCAGCTTGACCTGCTTAGTGTGACTTGTCCTTCTCCTGGAGGGTACTCAGATACCCCCTGACCTCCAGCCTGACCCCCATGAATGTGAGTGAGGTACTGTGAGGACCCCCAGCCCTGCTAACCCTCTCTGAGATGAGACCAGCAGAATCACCCTCCAGCCCACCAAGCATGAGTGATAAAGTTACTGTATTTCATTGCTACCTACTAGGGTGACTCGGTGCCCAGCCGACACCCTGACACATTACCCGTCATTCCTTCCTGCTTACTATCAGGCTGACACTGCCTGCCTTAAGACCTCTGGCCTTAAAATGTATTTGCTCCATAAATATTTGTGGAACGAATGAGTCTATGAGCCAGAGAAAGCACTGATGAATGAACGAGTGAATGAAGAGAAATTTGAGGGGTGCAACCCTTTTGGTCTGTGGGACAGATTGATTTCACAGAGTAGGGGTAGCACACTGCAGACAGCAGCTCTTTAATTGTTGATTTCATAGGCGATGTGCTTAGGCAGAGAAATGTGATCAGAAGTTGTAATCTCCTAATCACATTAGAACGACTTGTCTTTTCTGCAGATTGTGAAAGAACATCCAAATTTCAGATCCAGGTCCCCTGACTGCTTTAAAAACTAAACCCAGCCATTAATGCATTTCGGGAAATGACACTCAAATTGGTTATCTCAGTTATTAGCGAGGTTGATGTTTCCCCTCCCTCCACCACTGATAAAAGTTACCGTTGGGGAACATGGGCTGCCATTTGAACCCCGAGGAATTCTTTAGTTTATCTGCATCGTGTATAACAGAAATCTTAATTTTCCACTGGTATTAAGTTCTTCTTACTCCTGAGGCGAAACCAGAAGGCAAAAAAGCTTCAAAGCCATTGAATTGTGTTCGCGTCTTCTCGGATTTCAGCTGTAAGATGAGCTAAGGAGACAAAGCAGATTAATTGATTCAAGTGTCACAATTGTAATTATCTAATTTGCTTTACTCTCCAGATTTTCAATATTTTAAATTCAACCAATAGTTAAGTTTTGAGGATTTATATGTAAGTCAGAAACATTTGGTTAATCAACTACCATAAAACCTAGTTTTCTTTTTTAAAATGATTTCCTGGGGCAAGTAGCGAGGGCAGAATGAAAGAAAAATAAATGGGCCAATTTTCTCATTTTTCATGCCGGAAAGTCAATACATTCTCTAGTTAAAACATAGGATCTAAAGAGAAGTTAATGACTTCAGCTTCTATATTTATAATCCTTTTTTTTCCCTACTGTTCAGGGATATGAAACATACATGTGTGTGTGTGTGTGTGTGTGTGTGTGTGTGTCTCCAGAGGTTGGTAGTTTCAGATTCTTTTATCATCAGCCCTAAGTAAAACCAAATGCTTTTTCATTAAAAGTAGCCTGTATAGTAAAATTCCTATTGTCAGCCTTACTGGGTTTTACGGGCATATAGTGAAGACCAGTTTCTGACAGAGGTGGCTCTTCCAGGGAAGCTGCCCTGTCATACACGGTTCGATTGTTTACCAGCTTAACCATGTGTCATTTTATGAAAATTTAAAAGTCATTGTGAGGAAAACAACAATATCTTTTCCTCATTTCTTCCTCTGGCTTTAAAAACATGGAGCTAAAGGCACGCAGTGGCTGGGATAGGAAATTGGCCGAGGGAAAGAAGGTAAGAGGTGGGATATGGAACAGAGGAGCTTCTCCTTTGCCAGAAGACTGGGGAGTGAGAGGACACTAAACAGACCCTGCAGAAGTCAAGGCACAAAGGTTTCCCAAAAAGGGGACTTACAGGGTCTTCCACCCTTCAGAGGTGCCACTTAGTGCCATGAGGTGGGAGTTCCAAGACCAGAGCACTCCACAGGGCTTTGCATTCCCAGCATCGCTCTGCATCAGATGCAGTGTCTAGAAACAGCCAGAGACTCCCTGTGGCTGGTAGTCTCCTCTTGCTGGGGCTTCCTCTGTCCCAGGCCTAGTAGAAACCACCACAGACACCCCAGTTGCTCAGGGCACTTCCTGTGGTTTTGGTGTTCTCCCTGGGACAGGCAGTGTGAATTCTTGGTAAAAGGGACGTGTAACTTTCTGCCCTGTGAAGTGAAACCCGAGGAGACAGGTCCCCTAGTCTGTAGGGCTGCATATATTATCAGAAAGCAAGGAAAAGCTCCACAGTGGATAAAGGGGCATTTGGTATAACCTTTGAGAACAGAAAACTTTTCTAAAAGCAACACAAAACTTAGAAGCCATAAAGGAGATCAATACATTTGACAGGAAAGTGGAACTCATCTCTATTGAAAGGCGATGCCATCAACAATCAAAAAACCTGCCAAACTGAAAAACTATTTGTATAACCAAAGGCCTGATTCCTTTTATGTGAGAAGAGCTGCTTAGGGTCAATAAGGAAAAGACAGGTGAATCAAAAAAAAAAAAACCGGTGAGGGGCAGGCAACAACAGACAGTGCCCAGGGGTGGGGAAAGGCAGTAATGGCTCCTACTTCCTAAGAAGCAGCTCAGCCTCACTTGGGAAAGCAAAATAGGAATGGAAAGTCCCCGTGACTTACCTGTCAGACCGTCCAGGGAGGGGACTTAACATTTGCTGTGTACACCTATGTCTTATTCCCCCTGCACATTTTGTACCAGGTACATAGTTTGCCTTTTCAGAAGTAACGTTTCAAATGCAAACAGGCAGGGAGCTCCTAAGCAGAGAGGTCTGAATGGACACAGGCAGGTGTGTGCCCAGCAGGTAGCCCTCTGGCCTGCCTGTTCTGCAAGCTGTAGCTACTCTGTGAGCAGTTATTTGCCTGGCAGTGTTCTGGCCACCAGGGAGATCTCTGTAAAGGAAATGGAGTCCCTGCTCTCTGCTCTTAGTTTCTGGCAGCAGGAGACAGTCATAACCACGTCCACACCTGGTGTGCAGGGGATGATGCAGGCCAAGAGATGGGCAGGGAGCCGGGGGACACCGAGAGCAGGTGGGGTGGACTTCACAGACATTCTCGGCTCTCCTAAGGGGAGTGACACTCAAGCTGAGACCTTACAGAAATGGGAGAGCCTTCGAGAGAGCCGGGCTGGGGTCAGGGTGGGCAGCAGCGTTCGGGCAGAGGGACGTGTGCGTGCGAAGGCCCTGTGGCACATGCAGAGCTGGCGTGTGCCACGAGCACAGGGAGACCGGTCCGGTGGGTGCCGAGTGAGCAAAGGGAAGTGGGAGGACACGAGGCCCAGGGCGTGTGCAGGGCCAAGCAGCGGGCCTGCTGCCTGCGTGTCTGTGGGGTTTGAATTTCAAGTACAAACTGCCATTGTGTTACGGGAGAACTTCCTTGAATCATGTGTTTCTAGTCGTTATGAAAAAGGACCGTCAAACCATTTTTAAATTTTTCTGCTTCAATTGTTTATGCTTTTCAACATTTTCTGTTATTTAGTGGTAAATTACATCAAGGACAAAGCTTGTTTGGTCTGGGTGACTTTTCTCTAATGAGTTGCTTTATGCCAGTTTATCAAAGACTTCTGCCTCTATCATTACAAGTGCTATTGATCTGAAATATTTTTCAGAAATAGGATTTTTTCATGCTTCTAAAATACTCATCATGAAAGCAACAAAATCATTTAAATAAGTCCCTGAATTAACAGTCTCTTCACAATTCCTTCTATTTTCCCACACACAAACAACCCCCCACAACACCACACATGTGCGTACTACACGCAGCCTCTGTGGCACCTGCATCCCATACAGCACACCCGTGTGACACAGCACACGCACACACTACATGCCCATCACATGCATACAGCACCCACGGCCCACAAGTTCCAGTGACCCCGCACACCCCACACCACGTGCCGACACAAAGGCAGGGAAGAGAGTGGGTGAATTCCAACTCCAGGTTCCTCCACCCGAGGCCCTCTCCCCAAGCCCTGTCCCTTGGGGTGTCTCCTGGGGAAGCCTGTCCCTCTAGCACCTTCCCCTGCCGTCGGAGCAGGGTCCCCGCCTGCCCTGGTGAGACCCTGCTGCCTCTCAGCACTGGCATGGCAGTCCCTAGCCAGCCTCTTGCCCAGGCCCTCGTCCTTCCCAGCAGAAGCCTGTCAAACTCGCACCCCTCCCCCATCTCACTGCTGCACCCCTGTACCCCATATGTGCACGACCACCCAGTACACAGCCCCTCCCTCATCCCAAGCAGGACCAGGACAGAAACCTTCCACCCCACTCCCCGAGCTCCCTCACAGTGTCTCCTCTGAGGGACCACAAATCTCACCTCCCCTCAGCTTTGAGCATGTTTCCTGCTCATCGCAGGCCCTCCAAGTCCCCAGGGGAGGGCTGCCCGGAGGAGCAGGGCACCCTTTCCCTCGGGGTCCTTCACTTCCACTTGGCAGAAAGCCACTGGGTGCCCTGCACGCGCCGAGTCTGTCTGGGCGGACGCACCTATCCGCAGTGCTCTGCCGTGGGAGCAGGGGCACCTCCACAGGGCGTCTTTGTGCAGTGCCCGACCTGGACTCCCAGACCGTCTGTCCTGGCTTTTCTGTATGTCACGTCTGTGTCCTTCCCAGCTCTACTCCCCTGACTGACCCTTGGACACGTCTTCATCTTTGAAATGTAGGGTCAAACGGTTAAAACCACCTCTTGCCAGAAACGTAAGGCACCACCCTGCCCTATCCTGTACTCTCCTTCCCCGAGGTGACACGTCCTCTTTAGACCTAGGAGGTGGAGGGTTGCGAGATGTTAAAAGGGAGTTAAAAATTGTCCGCATGAATACTGGCGGGTAGAGGAGGCTTTTTCACGTGTGCTGAGGAATACCCGTGGCCAGTGTCCTCCAGAGCTGCTCAGCTCCACGCTCCACTGCTCAGCTCTCACTTTACAGACACAGAAGTGGAGCCCATGGCTGCGTGCTCCCCGGGAGGCATCTGAGGGATGGTCCGTTCAGCCCCATGCCCAAGTGCTGGGGGACCCTCACCACACCCTCCCCCAGCCTCCCACGTGGCTGCCGTGCTTCTTGGCCGCCAGAACCACTGGGTGTGAGCTTGGATGTCAGCTTCCACTTAGGGAACGCTCTCACACTGCAGTCAAAAGCCATTTAAGAAATCAGCGCAGGAAGATGATAATGGAAGTGCTGGTAACCTTTAATGACAGTGGTGCTTGCAAAATGTATAGTTCAGGAAGGCCTGGCGCTTGATCCAAAAAGCTCTTGTTAAAATCCAATCATCTCCAGCAATGAGCATTAGCAGGAAATGCCTGCGATGAACAAAAACACAGGAAAGGTTAATGGCCTTCTTTGCTAAAACGGGTCGGGTTTTATCTCATGTTCCAACGCATCCTCAGATCAAGCGTATGCTGAAGAATTTTTTTCTTCTTTTTGGTAATCAGGAGAAAAATTGATTACCAAAATTATAATTAAGAGCTGGGGAAATATGCAACAATTTGGCTGCTTCATTTAGCACATATTTCAGGTTAATTGCATGATTTTACTAATGAAGATATTTGCATGAATATTTTCCGCAGCTGCATTCAACTCATTGTGTAATGAATCCCCAGCAAGGCAGATGGCTTCACTGTTTGGTGGACATAAGGCAGGACAAAGGCTGAATCCCTCTGACGTCCAGAGCCCACCCGGCCTGCCAGTCAGGGTCACCGCGTGGTCCCCGGGGAGCTCCCGAGGCCTTGACGCCGGTCCTTTTACAGCTGGATCGTCCTTTGGGTTTGAGAAAGACTTGGTGATTCCAGACAAAAGAATAAACGCTACCTTTATCGCCATGCTTTGACAAAGTGTCGCCCACAACTGTCCAATCTCATTCCCTGCAGGTAGTCAGAACTCATTTCCATTTTTAAACAGTTAAGTGTGCTTCCTATAACATTTTATGGAATGTAGAAAACAGGCCCAAAATAAAAAGGGCCCGTTCTTCAGCTACTCACAGTCAACCAGTGTTAAAGGTCAGAGTGTCCTGTGCTAACCACCTGTTCTTTGCAGAAATATCCTTTTCTGTTGTTTTACCAATATGGATTATCTATACTTTATTAATTTAAACTGTTGTCACTGAACAAGAAATACGAAAACTTTTTATGTAGGTTAACATTTTTTTTTAACCATTGTGTCAAGGGCATTAACCCTCACCTCTGTCTCCAGGGCTGGAATCCAGCTGCTGGGTGGACTCACAACAGCAGGCCAGACGCCCATCTGCCGCCATGAAGCCCGGGCTCCCAGCTCTGCCTACGGAGCTCAGTGTTGTCCAGCGTGGGCACAGGTGCCAACAACCCCGCCCCAGCCCTGGTGAGAAGCAGCAGTTTCATTGAGGTCACCTGGCAGGAGGCTGCCGCGTGCATCTCCAGCCAGCGCCCAGGGTGGCCTCTCGGGAGTGTGATGAGGCTGAGAGACAGGAAGGGACTTCGAGGTGCAAGGTAGCAGCACCTGTTCCGTTCCTTTCTACATTGTGGTGAAACTCAGGTTGGGGTGCAGACCTGAGGCAGCAGCCAGCAGCCCTCACTTCTGAAGGTTGGCTCGGCCACAAGCCGGGTACCTCAGTGCATGGGCCGCGGTCACCTTTCTGTCTAGGTGATGAGAGGTCACCTCGCGGACGGTGAATGCTGCTCCAGGCCTGTGCTCTGAGACACAACCTTTCACCTCATGAAAAACCTGATTTTTCCTCGTTGAAAAAAGGTAGAAGTATATTTTGTCCCATTGGTTCACGCTCTCCAGCCTTCCCTGCTGATCCTGCAGGATAAAAGGAGGAGGAAGGGACCAGTAGCGTCCCTGAAGAGACTGGCACAGGCAACAAAGTCAAGGACAGTTTGAACAAATAGGACTTTCCCTAAAGAGATGTTGAATTAGCCCTGTGTGGCTCATGGAAATGGTGAACTTGCATGGGTGCTTGTGTTTATCAAAACCTTGAAGCATCTCTGCCTGTTGCGTAGATGGGACTTCCCCAGCATTGCTTCTGGGTAGAGGCTGGAGAGAAGAGCATGGGTGTGATTGGTGGAAGTCGGCCCCGGGCGCTGGGCAAAGGCCAGGGGCTCCTGCCCTGCACTTCCAGCAGGCACTAGAGGCCTTGCAGGGCAGGCAACTAGGGGCATCTGCAGGGGATTTAGAAGCATCGTACCTGGCTCAGTCAACCTGAGAGAAGCAGGCCAGCAAGCATAAACCCTACCCCCCAGCTCAGCCGTGCATGCCTGACATCCCTGCGAGGTCCAGCCTTTGGGAAGGTGTAGGCATGCCCAGCGTGCTCACGCTTCCCTGTGGAGAAACCGCCTGAGCCGGAGGCCTAGGGAAGCGGTTCCCTGGTCACCACGAGCAGCTGGGAGGAGGTGCCGCTGCAGAAAAGCTACATGGAGGGAATGCTCTGTGCTGGGACATGTCACGGGGAAGGTAGTTTGGAGCAGAGCTAGGTAAAGTTGGGGCGGTCAGCTCCTCTTTTCTTAGTGAAGACTCCCCAAGAAGTCAATCTGGAAAATGTCAAGAAACCTCAAAGAGGCACAGACCATTGTTCCATTAAAAAGCACGACTCCAGGGCCCTCCCTGGTGGCGCAGTGGGTTAAAGCACTGCACTGAGAAGCTAAAGCCACATCCTCATGAGTTCGATTCCTGCCTGCCCCGGAGGTGACCACATGGCGTGGCAGACCTCTCCTG
>NW_004567129.1:4399562-4427027 GCF_000260355.1 Condylura cristata | reverse complement strand
AGGCTCACCAAAGAATGACAGTCATTGAAAACATCAGCTGTGGACACCTCATGGTGTATCAGGTTTAACACCATGTGAGTCGCGTATTTCACAGGCCGATGATCTGCAATGAAGGTTTCAGTGGAGCTGGCCTTACACAGGAAGTGAAAGTGAGGGAGAAATTCCACTCCACATAGTCAGGGAACCCCCAGCTCCCACACACACAGCTGTGACGGGTGTGATGGTCCCGGGTCTTCCCCCTTGGCTTGTTAATGAGTAAGAGACCTGGTAGACACCCTGGTAGCTACAGGGGTGTTTTTCAAGGTCACAGCAAATTTCAAGGTCGCACCTGGGTGGCAAAACTAGAAATAATTCATGAAAGTCATAACTGGAAATCAGAATTCTGAGAAGGGGGGAAAATCTTCCAGAAGAAAATGTTTCTTTAAGCAGGAGTGTGGTTGAGTGACTGGATAGTCTTAAAGAGATGATGAACTGTGGTTTGTTTAATTAAACAATAAAAGGGTTCCATCCTCAACAGCCAGAGACACCAAATTCTGTATAGGTCACTCAAACTTTGGATTAATTTGCTCCCGAATAATACGCCAAGGAGCCATCTTTCAGAACATGTGGCTTGGTCATGTAGTTCTGGTTTGGAAAAATGGGAGCTATTAGCTGTGGTATTCAGGGTTAGGAAATCGATAACAGACCAATTATTGATAGACACACACTGCTAAGCACACTGAAGAAATTACTGGAGCGCTTGAGAGGCATCAACTGTACACTCGCTTTCAGTTCTCTGTAACATACTCACTGAGATTTATGGGGCTTTTGTCATATGTAATTGCTATTGGTAACGAGACCATTGCTTTCACTCTTTGGAGAGTTTTAAGCATTCATCAAATGTAGTTGAAAAGAAAGAAGAAATAAAATCATGCCCATCTTAAAAATTATAGGGAAGGGACCTCCTATAATTGAGGACCCACCTAGACTACATAGAGACTCCTCGTTATCACAAATGATGGGACAGAGACTGCAGAAAGGTGACTTCACTTGACCCATGCCACTCAGCTAACAGCAGTGGATCTGAGACTAAAAGGACAGCTGATTAGGAAGGTCACTCTCTTGCCACCCAGCTTTATCCCAGCTCTTTTCAAACCTCTGATATCTTCGTGAGGTCAGCAAGATGCGCGTAGGGTGGGAGTAGCAGCAATAGTGGGGAAGGAGCAATATTAGCATGCTGTGCGGATCAATAGCAGCTACCTCACTAGCAGAACTATCCCTTTCCTGTATCTGGGCTCAATACCTTACTTAATATAGCCCATGCTTCATTTACTAGGTCTCCCAGACATCTCTATGTACTTCTCTTAAGCCTCCCATCATTCTCGATGTATTCCTGTTAAGCTAGGGCCCCTTTGTCCTGTATTTGTGACAACAGGGATTCATTTGATTTGCTCTTTCAACCTGTTGTACTTTTCTAATGTCAGTCCATCTCCTTTGTCCTCACCTCCAAATCTGATAAATACGCCTTCTGTTTCATCTGAGATAGACTGACAGGACGGTGTACATGAAATTGAACCACTGGAGCCTCATCTTTACAACACACCAGCTGTCGGCCAAGAGACCCACCGTCCTGCCCAGACCCCTGACTCCACCCCTGGCACAGCTATGCAGTGGTGGTAAGAAGCCCCAGTCCATCTAAATGTTGAAGACCGTCCCGAGGCCTCTGCTCTATCCTAGACAAGGCCCACGAAGGCAGCGAATGGGTCCAGTTTTGCTCCCGCTGACTCCCCAGAATACCCTGCCTATGCTGGTGCACACACAGTAGGTGTGGAGGGGAGTGTGAAGAGAGAACACTGCACCCTTCTCCCCACCCAGGCTCAGTCCCATAGTGCCTGCAGGCCAGTGCCTGGGGGTGCAGCCATTCTGTTGGGCATCTAGAGTGGGGAGTTTGAGTGGGAAAACTGTCACTCCTGGGGGAGGGGGACTCTGGCATGGGCTGTGAGAGGCGTGGGCAGCCTCAGGGATGTTGTTGATACTTAGCCCGCAATGCACAAGGCAGTGAGCTCCCCAAAAGACTGTCCCTATTCTTTGAGGTAGCTGTTTCATGTAAGCTTTACTCAGCATTAACATACACTTGACCTTTGAACAGCATGTCATTGAAAATCCACATAGAACTTTTGACTCTCCCCAAAACTTAACTACTAATAGCCTGCTGTTGACTGGCAGATGTGCTGATACCAGCCAAATATGTTATTTGTTCTGTGTATGCCTTTATAATAAAGTCAGCTAAAGAGAAATGTTGTGAGGAAAATCAAACGGAAGAAGAAATGCATTCACAGTACTGGACTGCAGCTGCTGAGACTTAAGTTCACAGAACCTGCCTGTCAGTGGGCCGTGCAGTTCAAAGCTGAGCTCTGCATGCGCAGAGTTTACCAGTTACATGCCTCTGTGGGTGTTCACCAAGTGAGCAGTAGGAGTACTCTGAAAAGTCCAGGAATGAAGAGTGTGTGGGAGGGATGGGGAGAATTCCTTGAAGAAGCGATGGTGGAGCAGGGAAGGATGAATGGGGCCTCACCGGTGGGGAGGAAAGCCATCGCGAGGCAGGCAGAGAAGCTACCTGGAAGGCTCTGGGGCAAGAAGTAGCCGAGACCACTATTTTGCCCTTTCTGCCTGATATGGCTACTAATTTCTTTCCATCTGATGCTCACATTGGATAGAAAGCTTCCTAAAGGGCAAAGTCATGTCTTTCCCGTCACTTCCCTCACAGCACTTTGCTCAGTCACCAAAGCCCAGCTCACAAGCAAAAAAAAAAAATCCTTTGTTTTGATGTCAGGAGATACTATAAAGACCAGCCCCTGTGGTGGGGGCAGGACAGTGGGCAGCAGTGTAGGTTTCTGGGCCGCACAGCCCACCCCTGCTCTAATTGGATCACTGTTGCTCTCTGTGGGCCCCAGTGCCCTCTCCCATCAAATGCAAGCGTTAGGAAGCTCCTTCCTGCAAGGCAAGTTGAGCTTCCTTGCAAATCCCGGCAGTAATGGAGAGTAAACACTACTTTTAATGACACTGATTTCAATACAAATTAGAAGATAGCACACTATTTTCAAACAAAACTGGCCATTTGGAGAGTGCTTAGAGCAGCCACTGAAGCCACTGCCCACATTTTGCTTTGGGCGCCTCAGAGAAATTCTTCATTCTGTTTCTTTTTCTCTCTAAGGAAGCTGAAGGGCTTCACATACTGAGAGATAACTGCCAGGGCACCAACAAAATGCCTGGGGGGCAGGAGAGGTTTGGAGGCCTTTAGAGACACCCCTCTTCCCCCCCCCCCAAAACCCCATCATGAAGAGAACACTTCTGGAGATCTGTGCACTCATTTCCATCTCTGAAGCTGCATTATCTATATTTACATAATAGCTCCCCCGGTTTGCTGGTTCTGAGTCAAGCTAACAAATTTGTAGCTATTAAGGAAGGCAAATTGCTCTGGTATGGTTTAAATTCTGCAAATGGAGAACTTTGTCTGTTTAGAGAGGTGGCTACCACCCAGAGCAATTAGTATCTAATAGTTCGTTACTGTTGACTATGCACAAAGATCTGGTGTGAAATGTCCACTTTAATATCTTAAGTGAAAAAGAAAAGGCATTTGAAGAAGCCCTAATCAGATTAGACATATTACTATAATAGCTTATTTTCCAAATGTAAAAGGTGACTGTTCTGCCTTGCAAAGGTTGAAGGAAACCTGAGATCCTTTCGTGGGTTAGGGTCTAATCACCGGTGGGTGGCTGAGAAGGTCAACTGGGTGGGTCGGGAGCGGTCAAGCACTCAAAGCCCGGTGCTTGGGATGCACCTGGGGAGGGCTGAGGGGAAGGTGGGGGACACGCCTCCCCCACCTCGGCACTGTCTTAGTGACTTCAATGCACTCTGGAGAGCTCAGTCCCAGAAGCGGTGTCCAAGTGCTAAGACTCACCAGCTAAGACTCACCAGCTGGGCTCAGAGCACCTGCTTTGGAGGTGGTCAGTGCAGGGGACCCCTTCCTCCCCCAGGAGGAGCTGAGGACCTCGTCAGGGGCGGGGCTGGGTGGGTGGGCGTGTGTGTGCATGCTCCAGAAGCACGCGGTACGCGGGCGGGCAATCGCGTGCGTGCCACGCGGGCAGGCGAGTGAGCTCGAGTGAGCCGCGGGGGCTGCGGGCGTGTGTGTGTTTGTGCGCATGCGCCGGAAGCACGTGGCACACAGGTGCCCTGTACTAGGTGCCTCGCGAATCCCAGAGGCGCCCGGGCCAGGCCTTGCGCCCCAGTGCTGATGCAGGTCACGGGAGATGGGCTGGGCCGCGGGTGGTCACAGTCCGAAGAGGACGCCCCTCCCTGCTGCGGAGACTGGCAGGCTGCGACTGAGGCCACTAACCGCAAAACGAGGGCCGAAGGTCGGCGACTTGAGCCCCTGGAGAGAGGAGCGGCCGTGCCCGCGGAGGCCTGTGCTGTCCAGCTTTGCCTGTCAGCCGGTGAGCTGCCTTTCTTGGTTACCCAGGATTGGGGTACAGTCGCCGTCCCCTGTGTCTCCCACCTCGGCGCCGTGGGCTCACACGCGCGGTGTCACGCGGGCTGGCGCAGGGGAGCGGCCTCCTCAGCCCCTACCCGGTGGCAGAGCCAGACCCCGGCAGCCCAGGGCACGGGCCTGGAATGTCAGCCTGGTGGCAGGATTCTTTCCTAAGTAAGTCCCGCGGATTGTGCTGTTCGCCACGCGCGTCCTGTGTTTGCCACTAGCCCTGACCCGGGGCTCAGGGGCAGGGAAACCGGCCTGAGCGCGGGAGGCGCCAGCCTGCGCCGGGCAGCCCGCGGCGGTGGTCTCATGCTGGCCAGTCTCTGGGCATCGGCCGGGACCGGGACAGGAAGGCCGCCGCCCCCTCAGGCTGCCTTGCCCCCAGCCTCGTGCCACCTAAGCTGCACGGGCACCTGTCCTGGTTGGTTTTTTGTTGTTGTTGTTGTTGTTGTTTGTTTTTTTAACCTGTGCCAGCTTGTTCATCTGGGGCTCCAGGTAGCTGAAACCATAGACATATGCCCCTGTCTCCCGTGCCCCTCACTCGCCATCGTGTTTGAGATTCATTTGTTCTCGTGTTTATCAGTAATTTTTGCCCGCCCCCCCCCCATTGATATAACATGGTGTGGGGTTAAAGTGTGTGTGTTGCTTGGCTAGTTGCATGTTACACGCTGATGGCACCGCTGGTTGGGTCATGCGCACGTTGTCATGCAGTTTCCATGCCTTATGTGTGGTGAGAGCAATGAAGTTTTGCTCTTTTCAGCCATTGTCAAGTACATATTGCAGCGTCACTATTTTCACCATGCTGTGCCGGCCTTACATCCCAGAACTTACTCTGGCGGGGTGGGAAGTTTGTGCTCTCTCATCTACCGCTCCCCTTCCCCCACACCCCCAACTGTGGGGCCATTCTAGATCCCACAGCCAAGTGAAATCATTCAGTGTCTTTCTGTCTGGGGCTAACAACACTTAGCCCTGTGCCCTCGAGATCCATTCACACGGCCCCAACTGGCAAGACTGACTTTGTCATGGTCAAGTAATATTCCACTGTACATATATATCACATTTCCAGCCTTTCATGCCTAGCCTGACACTTATGTTGTTTCCTAGTCTATAACCCTGCCATGACGTACATACATATGTCTTATGACTATTTTCCGTTTCCCGCATGCAGGAATTACAGTGGTCTACATTAAAAGCAGACCCCCAGACATTTGCATGATGCAAGCTGGAAGGTTTTTAAACTCATGACAAGGAACCAAAGGGAAGTTATGCTCCTGGCAAGATCTCACTTGAGTGTCAGTGAGCCAAAAGCACTTACAACCCATGAACCTTTGCTGGTCCAGCCTTAGCCAGGCCCGGCTACACGAGGAACTGTTCTTGCAGTGGTACCAGGTAGCTGAATTGCGTATCTGTCTTCTGGGTGCTCAGTCACAGCACCACTGCAGGCTTATTTCTTAAACACCTTCACTAGTTTCTTCTTACCGTAATCGCCAGTGATCCTTGGACAGCAGCAGGGGTCTTCCTGCCGTTTCTCTGTTGAACCCTGCGTGAATGTGACCCTGAGAGCCAGCAGCAGTCAGGTCACTGCCCTTGCTTGAGCATCAGCAAAGGGACCAAAAGAGGAAAGGTTCTGCATAGCTGACCTAAAGTGTGATTCCTTTATGTGTTGGAAACTGGCAGCCGAAGGCAGCAGCAGAGAGTGTGGGGAAGCTGGGCAGCTGGAGAGGGAGGCTGCGAGACTCGATGGCAGCTCAGTGACGGGCCTGCAGTAAGCAGGTAGAGTTTTCCTTCGCTTCCCAGAAGTACTCAGAAGTACAGCTGACTTGTGGGGCAACTCCATACTGTTTCCTGCATAGCTGCACCAATTAAACTTCACAGGGGTACATGGGGTTGCCTTTTCTCCAGTCCTCACCAACACTTGGTAGCTGTTGTATTTTTGTTGATAGCCATCCTGGCAGGTGTGAGGTAGCATCTCATTGTGGTTTTGAGCTGCCTTTCCCTGAAGATGAGTGGAAATAAGCATCTTTCCCTAGACCCGTTGACCACTTGTATGTCTGCTATGGAAAAATGTCTTTCAGTTCCTCTGCCCATTTTTTAAAGGTTTATTTATGCACACAGAACTGGGTACAGGCCAGCGGTATGAGGAGTGACAAAGTTCACCAGAGACAAGTGAGGAACAGGTGGACCTACTGAAATACATTGCTGAGGGGAGTAACTGGTGAGACAGGAGAAGTCTGCTGTGCCATGTGGGTCAGCTCCCTGGCCGGGGATCGAACATTCATGCCACAGTGGCTGCAAAAGCTTCATGGTGCTGTGGTTTCACCTGTTGCACCACCAGGGAGGGCCCTGCCTATTTTTTAAATTAGATTATCTAGTAGTTCACTCCTAGCAGCTAAGTGGGATTCCATTATATGAGTATGCTTCTGTTGATGGACATTTGGGTTGTTTCCAGTTGGGGACTATTATGAATAAGAACTATTATAAAAGAACTATTGCCTGTATGTCTTTGTATGAATACATTTTCATTTCTCTTGAGTGAAATGTAGGGATGGAACTGTTTGTTGTAGGACAGGTGAACATTTGGTTTTCAAAGAAACTTTGAGACCTTTTCCTAAAGAGTTTTGCCATGACAAACTGTTCGTGAGCATTTCTGCTAGGAAGACACAAGTTCTCTGATTTTGAGGCTGCAAGTCAGAAACCTAGAGATTTTTTTTGAAGCCTGGGCTTTGCTTCCCTGTGTCACTGTTTCTAACACAAAACTTGCTGGGTAGTTAGGTACACAGAAGGTTGCTGAGTTGGCAAAGCCTCCCTTTCCCCAGAACATCCGCAAAGCTCAGAAATAGAGACAGGTACTTTTTGCCCCACAGCACTGTATGTTTTTTTCTTCTGTTTTACTGAGGTTAATTAACAAGTAGAAATTATATATATATATGTATGTATGTATGTATATCTGTGTGTGTGTATATATTTCATTTATATTTTCATGTACATGAAAATCACATGTCCGTGACCTCACATAGTGACAGCAGTTTCATACCGTATTGTTCCCCGTCATGACATTTACAGTAGTGGGCTCCTGTTTGAGGCCTGTGGGTTCCTGTTTAAAGAGTGACTCTGACAAGGGTGATCCCCTTCAGGCACCTAGGAGCCTGGGCAAAATACCACTCCCAAGAAATCTTGGACTGACCCAGCCCTGTGCCCTCAGGGGAGACTGTTATAAACAGGAAAGCAGCCTGGAAAATAAAGAACAGGGTGTAGTGTTTCCTCGGGTTTCCTATAGTTTGAAAATGTTCATCATCAACCCACGTTGCCATAAACAAAAAGGGGGACACATTGGGCTGATGTCACGACGGATGGGCCAGGCTAAAGGACGAACTCGCACTTGGCCAGGAGGCCTCCTGTGTTTTGTAGGGAGACTGACTTCCCTGGGGCCCAGGCTGACAGCCTAAGTCTCAGCAACCTCTTTCCTAAGAGCCCAACGAAACCCTAGAATTGAGTGTGCTGGGTCTGACCTGAGTCATGTGCCCACCTCGAGCCAGCCAGAGCCAGGAGGGTGGCATTATCTGAGCACTGGATACAAGTCCTGTGCACAGCTGTGGGTCACCTGAACTGGTGTCAGTAAAAGGGTTTGACACTGCAGCTCACCTGCTCTTTCCCAGCTACCTGATCTTAATCCAACTGCTACTAATTAATAATGAAAATCAAAGTGTCATGTGTCACAAGATCTTGATAAATACTCAGGACATGAACACAAACCCCCACAATTTTTCCTAGTAATATGTTAAATCTAGTATTTTACATATAGCAGTTTAGTATTTATATAAGTTTCCCAGGTATAATTATTATATGGAAACATCTCTTCAGACTTCTTAGTAAAAGCCAAAGAGGCATATGTCTTTGGGAAAATGCTCACTCTCCCTGATGCATTAAAAATGGGTAGACTGATGGGGGGGGAAATGCAATAAGTAAACCCATCTCTTTGTCTGCATTACCATTAGAAAAGGCATAAAAACACTGAAGGTTTTAACAAACTGGAATTAGAAGAAAGTATGCAGTGTGGGAGGCTTTCTCTGTAGCTAGGTGAGACTAAAGAGTTTTATTTTTTAGAAAAAAACATGGCATAGCTAATGGTATTTGCTAAGATTTTGTTTCAATAAAGAAATACACAAAAGACCACTTTTGGGTGAGCCATTTAAGTGAAAGTTGTACCAGGGAATCTATATCCTCAGTAGTGTATTATTCTTTAATAAGAAGGATGTTTATGGGAAAGCTGCATGGGTTTAACTAGTGGTGAACCAGATGAGAGAGCTCAGATCCTTGGTGCGGGAAGGGGTGTGTGTGTGTGTGTTCGGGGTTGTGTGTGTAAGAATTTAATAACAAAAGCAGCCTCACAAATTAGCAGTAGATTGTTTAACAGATGGTGTGAGGAAAACTAACTCACTAAGACAAGATCCCCATGTAATGCCTTACATGAATGTGGCCTCCAAGGACTTAAAGAATTAACAGTGAAAAGGGAGTGTACAGAGGCTCACAGCGCAGAGCCGAGAAGCTGTCCGAAGCCACTGCAGCATGAGTTCAAGCCCAGGCCAGGGAGCTGACCTCAGCTGTCTGGCCCACTGCTCCCCTCAGCTGTGTATTTCAGTAGGTCTGCTCCCACTCTATCTCTGGTGAATCCTCTCAAACCCCCCCACACACACACACAAACACACCGCTGGCTTGTACCCCAGTTCTTACATGCATAAATAAATAAATCTTTAAAGAGAGAGAGAGAGAAACTATAACATTAATAGAACAAACTTAGGAAAATATCTTTTGGAACTAGAGCAGAGGAAGAAAGTCTCAATATATCTCAAATTGTAAAGCATGAGGCAACAAAATAAAGCAGTAGGCAGAGTGAGAGAAGACATTGACATTATTGGAAATGGACAAAGGCATAATATCTAGCCCAATACTTTTACTTAGATAAAATTTTTCTGATAGCCACATTTAAAACCAGAAATAGAAACAATGTTCATTTTTGATATTTCCTTTAACCTGATATGTCTGGAATGATTTTCAACATGTAGTCAATGCAGAATTACTAGTGAGAATTCTAACTCTTCACACCAAGTCTTTGAAATTCTAAGAATGTCTTACGCTGTTCACATCCCAGTTGGACCAGACACATCTCAAGGGCTCGGCAGCCACACGTGCTCCCAAGGATAGACTCTTCACAGAACTGGAAGTCAGAACTAGAGAACAGTCCCAATAGGAAAATCAACAAGAGATATCGTCAGTCGATTTATGAAAGAGGACCCCCCAAAAGTTTCCAAGCATCAGGGAAGATTCTCAAACTCTTTAGTAATTATAGAAATTAAGAAGCATCCTTTACACCTGTAAGACAGACCACAGTTAGACTTGAGTAATGTCCAGCGCTGAGGAGGAGGTCGGCACACGGGACCCTTATGCACACACACAGGACAACGGGCAGCAGGCTGCTCTGGGAGGTGGACTCCAGGACTCCACCTTGTAGAAGATGTGCTCACACCCTGTCAGCCAGGGCTGCCTTGGGGCTGTTTCGGAGAGGCTCACACATCTTTAGGAAGGGACAGAGACTGGGGTCCACATTGTCATTTTCTGTGAGGGTTGGGATCAGAAGCCAACTGGATGTCCAGTCCTGGGAGAGGAAGGGTGAAATGCACAGTTGGTTCCCTGGCAAGGGCTTAGAAGGAACAGTCTAGATGAGTACACAGCAGTAGGAATGGACTGAAAAGTTGACACTCAGTGGCTTCTCTGCCTGAGAGAAGGCAGGCATCATTCACACACAGCAGGGGGGCACTATGTTCGGCACAGGCCCAAGGCTGCTTATGGGCTGGAGGCCCAGGCTGGTCTGGCAGGCAAGGGTGTAATTTCTCTAATATGGGGGTGTGCCAGTGATGATGGCAGGGCCTAACTTTCTCGACCCAAGGCCAACAAGGGAGAAAAGCGGACGAGGAAGATCAGGAAGATCGGGGTGTGGGGGG
Source organism: Condylura cristata (assembly GCF_000260355.1). Lineage (NCBI taxonomy): Eukaryota > Metazoa > Chordata > Mammalia > Eulipotyphla > Talpidae > Condylura > Condylura cristata. Next base: position 4,416,518 of record NW_004567129.1, on the reverse strand, counting down.
GCGGTCACAGGACCCCTGGTGGGATCAGAGATACACCAGGCATCAGAACCACTGGATGCACTCGGTGTGGTGAACCCCAAAACATCCAGAGCTCCTCGGGAGATGGGCAGAACCTTTTTGGCTCACAGTAATAAACTTTCTCCTGTTGAGATAACTGGAAGTTGGGGTGATTCATTCTGCTTTCCTGACCAAGTTTCAGTTCTGGACTCAGGATCCTGGTGATTTGGGCAACCTGCAGGGAAACCTGCAGCTTCTGAGCTGCCCTCCTTTAAAACAGAAAACTAAGCTAATTTGGCAGGAAGGACAAAAGGCTTTGATGCATGCCTTCTTGTCTAGGAGTCTGCTGGGAAAATGTCCTCCCTCGTCAAGTTCAGATTTCCATCTGGGCTGTTCTGCACCCAGGGGCAAGCCTCGTCGCTAAAGATGGAGAAACTGGAGAGCAAATCAAGCCCAAGACTGGTGCCACTTTGCAAGGCTTACTCATCTCACCAAGGGATTAAGACCTGCAGCTCCCTCCCCAGCTCGCTGCCAGGCCACCATGCGCCACTTGACAGGGTGATGGGCGTCAACACGATCTCCTTAAAAAGAAAGAGCTTATTAATTTTAACAGCATTGTGCTTTGACAATTTCCGAAATTCTTGGAACATGAACAAAATCAGTCCACATTTGTTCTGCAGATGCCTTGATTCTCATCGGAGATCTCCAAGGGGTGGGTGTAGAGAAGCCCCTTCCCCAGTGGCCATCACCTCGGCAACATCTTCATTTTCCTGCTTGGGCCACTCAGGCTTATCCAATCCCGTTCTCTGATAAAGTCTTTTTTCTTTCATGCGGTAACATCCCCCTCTGCTGGAACTTTCACATTTCGCTGGCTACTTTTAAGCAATAAAAATCAAACAAGGGATGGGTTTTGCATCCATACGGTGCTTCTTAAACTTTCTCATATATAAGTACCTATGGAGACACTGTTGTTGCCCTTTTTTAGTGGGGGTTTATTGCCCCATGCTTTAAAGCATCCTAAGGTTTAAAGCTGCCACCCTGCCTGTCCCCGTGAGTCTGCCGCACGTGGACACCAGGATTTTGCTGATTCTGAGCAGAGCAAGGCACGGGGCGGGGGAGAGTGAAGCACATCAGGCGTCAAGTTCCCTCCAATATGTTTCAGCTCAAGAAATCTGTATTTTTTTTCAGCCGTATTAAACTTACGTTTAGTGAGCAGGGTCACCAGTGCCCTAGGTCAGCACCCTGGGGAGAACCCACTCTCCACTAGTCCCACCAAGGGCAGAGTTCTCTAGGGACCCCAGGCCACGCCCAGAAGCAACCCTGGGTAAGCTTGGCACCTGGACCCGGGGACTAGCTTCAGTTTCACATGCTCTAGAGCAAAGATCAACCACTAGGACTCACCCTTGTTGGACAGCCATGACCAGGCCTAGCCGCTGTGCTGCTGAGTCATTGGCAAGGTTGCCCAAAAACTTGGCCCCAACTGGAAGCCTGAGTTGCATCCAGAAGGTGCTGACAGCTGGGTGCATCAGTAAACTCCGTCCCAGGGGAGGGTAAGGGTCCACCCCTCCATGGGGCTCAACAAGATTCTAGAACCAACAGGAGTTATTTCAGCCATTTTTGGAACATGCAACTGTTGCTAACCCACCGAGGGACGCGCTGACCACTACGTTCGCCAGAACGTAGGAGACTCAGAGCCACAAGAGAATGAAGCAGGAGCCTGGGTCTGGAGTCTGGAGTCTGTTTATCAGGACTGCCCATGGGTGTATATATATATATATATATAGGGTCTGTACGCACAGGGAAAAACAGGAAATATGCCCAACGCAGGGGGGTGGGGTACATGTTTGCACCAGACCTGTAACTTCTTGCAGTTTCGGCTAAAGACAAGGTAGTGGGCTGCAGCTGTTTGCAGGACAGAGTGACTGTGCTCTGCTGGCTTGTCTGTTGGCCTTACTGGGGAGTGTGCTCACCCATGCACAACATTAGCCAGGGTGGACAGGTGCACTTGAGGTCCTGTCGAGTTGGCCACCTGCAACCTGCAACTATCTCTGAAACATGCTAGATGCATGGAAAGGTGATGTCCATATGATGAGCCCCAGAGGCCCTGAAATCAGCCCCAAGTGGGCTTCACGTCTTGGCCCTTCCCCTGTTTAGCTATATGACCTTTAACCACTTTAACTGATCAGTAAAAAACACTCATGAAAACTGAGCCCTACTTCTCGGGGTTGTTGTGAGCATTAAATAATGCTTTTGTGCCATGGACATAGGACAGTGCCTGGCCCCCAAAAGTTTAGTACCAAGCATTGGCTACTCTTAGTATAATTGAAGCCAGAGTCTGATACAAAATAGACCTTCCCTTGGCAGTCCCTTTGGGGCAAACAAAGCAAACCTTGGACAGGATGTTAGTTCCCTATGATAGTCTGGGAGACAGGAAGTCAAACTCGGGTCTCACGGGGCTCAAGTCAAGATGTGCGCTGGACAGGTTCCTTCTAGAGACTCCAGGGGAGGTTCTGTGGCTGAGCCCTTAACAGTGTCTAGAGGCTGCCCACATCCCTTGGCCTGTGGCCCCCTTCTCCATCTTCTTCAGCACATAGCAGCCTCCAGTCTCCTGAGTTGGACTCTTGCCTCCCCCTTCCACCCAGAAAACTCAGGCTAATCTTCCCACCATAACCTTCACCCCATCTACAAAAGTTAATACCCCTTTGCCCTGTAACCCAGCATTCACCAGGTTCCAGGGATTCAGACGTGGACATATTTGGGAGGACATCAGAATCGTAGTTGGGGTCCTTGACCCCCATCTCCATTCAACCTTTGTGGTTCTTGCTGTTCCATCACTGCTTTCTCTTCCAGCACCCAGTACCCCTTGCTCCTGGCACCCCCTCTAGACACGAAGGAGGCCCCTCGTGGCTATCTGTGGTCCTCACTCATCAGAATGAAGCATCCACAAGTCCACAATCTTTAACTTTCTTTCTTAGCTTGACTCTAAGCCATGTGTTAAAGCTCTTGGGGGTACTGACCCCCACCTCCTGTCACTATAATTCTACTTCTCTGTTGACTTCCGCAGTGAGGCACTTTTAAACTGCAGCAGAATTACAAGCTACTTCCAGTAGGTTAACCACAGATATACATTAAGCAGCTACTATGTACCAGCTGCTTGGGTAGCCAGAGAAATCTGACATTAAGGGAGGGACAGATCTACCTTCAAGGAGTTCAGTGATGGCAGCATGAATGGGGAGGGGTGCAGACATGTGAAAACAGCGGTGGCATAGTTTGTCACGACTTAACAAGTGGAGTTTTTAAGCCTGACAACCCACTCACAGACATTTGCCCCAGTGGTTTCCAACGTGGCTGCATATTAATCGTAAGTCTCTGCCAAAGCCCCACTCTAGCTCAATTACATCAGAACCTCTGGGTGTGCAGCTTGGACACCAGATCTTGTTTTTTAAAGGCTTTTTATTATTTCTTAAATAATATAATAGTTTATTTTTTACATGATTTTGTGTAATTTCCATGGGTTTCCCATCACCAAATCATCCATGTGCCATCACCATTGTCCAGTGCACCCCCCCGACACCCCACCATTTTTGATCCCATTCCCCACTCCACCCCTATAAAATGTCTCTGGTATAGAGTTGTTCATTACTATTTTTCATCCCTGGTCCTTTATTCTCCTGCTATAAGTGAAACCATCCAGTATTTTTCCTTTTCTTTCTGGCTTTTTTCACCAAGCATGATCTTTTCCAGCTCATTCATGTTGCTGCAAAAGGCATGAGTTTATCTTTTTTGATTGCTGAGTAATATTCCATTGTGTATGTATACCACATCTTTTTAATCTAGTCTTCTACTTTTGGGCATTTGGGCTATTTCCATGTCTTTCCAGTTGCAAATAAAGCAGCAGTAAACATGGGGGAAGGAAGGAACACACCAATATCTTTTAAAGCTCCCAGGTGCTTCTGTTGTGCTGGCAACATAGGAATATGCGTCCAGCAGGTTCACTGGGCTGGGTCACAGTCCAGGAGTGGAATTTTTCTAACTCTTCCCTTGGAAGTCTAAAGAGCACCAAAGTTTGAGACTTACTGAACTAGAGCAGAGATGCTCAGTAGCAGGAAGAACAGGTTTGTCCCAGAGAGAATGCTAGCCACGTCCGGGGACATTTTTAGTGGTTCTGGCTGCTCACACAGCCGTACAGCTCAGTCACTATCACAGAGACCGTTCCAGCCCCAAATGTCTGTGGTGTCAAGGTTGACACCTGTTTAGAGAGTTGCACGTGTGGATGTTCATGGTGGCTGTGACAGCAAAACAGCCAGCCTTGACACGACACTGTGGAGACTCCTACGTTAGTAGATTCAACACAGACAGCTGCCATGAGCTATTGGTGGGGAGAGAACAGACTGTGTCCTCCTTGTGGCTACGTGCCGCCCCACCCCTCTGAGTCTGGGTCTTTCTTCTTTCTGGGTTTCTTAGTGAGCTTCACATTGCATGGGAAATGCTATCCTATTTGGTCTTTTCAAGCAATTTGGGCAACTTCAGTAAGGAGAAATCAGTACGCGTGAAAGTATTTCCTGCAGTGTGGCATATATATACACACACACGATATATAGCTCAGCCAAAGAAAAAATTAGAAACCATGTCAATATCCAGAAATGGCAAAGTGATTAAGAGATTATGGTACATCAGCTCAATTGAATGTTACATAGCCATTAAAAAGGATAATTATGAAGGTGATTTAGAACATGGGAAATGTTTATGATATGATGGGAAGTGAAAAGAACAGGAAATAAACAGCACAAACACAGTGATTACAACTCGGAAAAATATGTTAGCCTGTGGACAAATACTGGAAGGATTTGCAGAAATAAAATCTGTCGTAATTAAGATGCTAGAATTATGGGTGATTTATTTTTTTCCCAAGATCTTCTTTAATGCTATTTTTTATACTTAAATTAGGCATTTATGGGATAACTGCTAAGCCCATGCCTCGCTCCTCTAAACACTGAGTCCCCACTCAGAACGGTGGCCCTCTCTCCCCAGTGCCCACTTGACTGTCACCAGGTATCCTCAACCCTGGGTACTTGGGGTGGACCAGTCAGAATCTTACTACTTAAATTGGCTACCAAAATGCTAAGCCCTCTGGAGTTGTGTTTTGGTTTTATGTTAGATAAAAGTCATCATTTTAACCACTTAAGCATATAATTCAATGGTTTTTCGTATAGTCACAATGTTGTATTAGTATCACTTCTATCAAATTCCAGAATATTTTTATCCTAAAAGAAGCTCTGTCCCCATTAGCAGTCACTGCCAAGAGTCCCCTTCCCGAGCCCTCAGCCCTCAGCCCACCTTCTGTCTGTAAACACCTGCTAATCCCGTATGTTCCACGTAAGTGGCATCATTCCGTGTGTGACCTGCGATGGCCTCTTCCTCTGGGTATCATGTTTCCAAGGTTTACGCGCTTGCTTCTCTGTAATGCTCGGTGGTAGAGCTCTGTCAGGGTGGCTTATCCTGTCCTCCCTTCCAGGGTGTTGGGTGGTTTTTGCTTCCTGATTATTACGAATAATGCTGCTGTGAGCACTGTGTACACTTTCATGTGAACATTTGCTTACATTTCTCTTGAGACCCGAGAAGTAGAATTGCTAGGCCACGAGGTCAGCCTCACTCCTACAGGTGCAGCCAAAATGATTTTCACAGTGGGGTGCCATCATCTATCCCTCCCAAGCACGTGAGAGTTCCAGTTTCTCAACAGCTTTCCAGCAGTGTGATGATTTATAGTAGGAGTATGGCTGTTCTACCTTCACCCCATTTTCTGGCACAGAGTTTCCAGACACCCTTGGCATCTCCTAAGTGTGAGAAGGACAAAGGTGAATTTTGTTATGTTAATGAAGTGGCTTTGGAGAAAGCCCTGTGGCTGGGGACTGGTAGCCACAGAAGTGGCAGACCAGACCACAGGATTCTGGGCTGGAACTTGGAGTCCCACCTCCTGACTTCCAGGGAGAGGAGAGGGGCTGCACAGTGAATTGGCTGCCAGTGGCCAGTGATTTCCCCCAATCCCGCCTGTAGAATGAAGCCCAGAAGGACATGTGTTGGCTGGCAGAGACGGCTGGACGCCCCAGCCCTTCCCCACGCCTTGCCCATGTCCTCTCTCCATTTGGCTGTCCCTGAGCCACATCCTTTTGGAATAAGCCAGTGGTGCAGAGTAAAGGCTTGCCTGAGTTCTGTGAGTCACTCCAGTCAACTAATGGAGCCCAAGGCTGTGGGGGCCTCTACACCCAGACGTCCAGGACAGTGCTGTCAGTCTGCGTCGCTCCCTTTGGGCCAGTACCGCCTGCACTGGCGCCTGGCATCTGGAGTGCGGGTCGGCGGCAGAATGCTTACCCCCTGTATCAGGTGCTGTGGCCCCACGGTCTGAGTGGAGCGGAATTACAGGGAACCAGCCAGTACTGCTTGCCAGAGGGCTCCCCTCGTGCTTGGTCGCAGAACACCCCTTTGACTCACCCACACTTCCTTCCCCTTTGTTTCAGGAATTGGTGTTATTTCTTACTGACATCCTAACAGACTTGCACTTCCCTCAGGACTGATGAGGAGCTGCTTCTCATCTGGGCTGGTTTCTAGTGCTGACTTGGAGGGATTCTGGGTAGATCCTGATTAGATAGAAGGTTTGCAACTATTTCTTCCGTTCTGAGGGTTGATTTTTTATTTTCTTGACAGTGTCCTTAAACACATTTTTATTTTGATGTTCCGTTTTGTTTGTTTTTCCTTGGGTCTGTGCATTTTGCTGTCTTATTGAAGAAACCATTATCTAATCCAAAATCTGGAAGATTTTTCCTTTCTAGGAGTTTTATAGTTTTAGCTCTTACATTTAAATCTACAATGGATGTTTAGTTAATTTTTGGTATGTGGTAGGAATTCAAGTCCCTTCTTTGCAGGTGTACACCCAGGTGATCTAGCGCCACATCACTGCTTGAAAAGTGTGCTCTTTGCCTCACTGAGTGGTCTGCGAAGCCATGTGAATAAAACAGTTGACCGCAGAGCCACAGGCTGATTTCTGGACTCTCAGTTTTGTTCTCTCAATCTGTATTGCTCCCTTTCAGCCAGGACCATGTTATTTGGGTGACCATTGTTGTGCTAGGTTTCCAGTTTCCCACAGACCACCAAGGAGCCGATTCCGATGCAAAGCACACGAGGGTCTTTATTGCAAGCTCGAGCCTGGGCTCCCAACATGCACTGATGCGGCAGCCAAAGTTGAGAGCCCTGAGCTCAGGGCAGGCGGGGTTTTTATTCAGAAGAGGGGAGTTTCAGCCCAGCAGAGGGGAGTTTTGCTCAGCAGTACATTGACTGGTAGACATTGAACACAGTTATCTTGTCTTAACCCGGTTGATCTATGCATGTGAGATGTGACCTTCTCTGCTCGGCCCGCATACCTTAGGACATCTGGTGTTTTCCTGAGATGTGCTGGTTACTTGCTAATTGGCTGTTGCTATGGGATGAGCAAGATTAGGACATTTACAGTTAAATTCGGCCTTGGTGCCTTGTTGATAACCGAAATTTAGGCCTGGCTGGTTCAGAAGCATTCTGAAGCCTGTCATGGCGTCAGTTTGGTCTTTCAACTATCACTTTGTAATAAATCTTGAAACCTGGGAATTTGTTCTTAAAAACCAAATGGTGGTGGCCCTCCCTGGTGGCGCAGCGGGTTAAAGCACAGCACTGAGAATCTAAAGCTGCTTCCGCATGAGTTCGATTCCCGCCTGCCCCGGAAGTGACCACATGGCCTGGCAGACCTCTCCTGACCCGCCCACTGCTCCCCTCAGCAGTGTACTTCATCGATCTGCCTGTTCTGCTCCCCACTCTGTCTCTGGTGAATCCTCTCACCCTCCGCATCTCTGGCCTGTACCCCAGTTCTGTATGAATAAATAAATAAATCTTTAAAAAAAAAACAAAAACAAAAACAAATGGTGGCCCTCCCTGGTGGCGGAGCAGGTTACTTAAGCCACTTCCGCATGAATTCGATCCCCGCCTGCCCCAGAGGAGATCCACATGGCAGACCTCTCCTGACCTGCCCGCTGCTCCCCTCAGCAGTGTACTTCGTCGATCTGCCTGTTCTGCTCCCCACTCTGTCTCTGGTGAACCCTCTCATTGCCTCTGCACCTGTGCCTTTCAACCCTGTTCTGTATGATACATAAATAAAATCTTTTTCAAAAAATAGAATAACTCCAACCTCAAACTCTTATCTTACTCAACTACTACCTTGAAAAACTACTGACTGACAAGAACTGGTTCCCAGATAGACACGTCCTCTCCAGGAACTTGCAAAGATCATTTTCATTCTTTTTCTTCCCTCCATAGTAACCGGCTTGATTGACCACCAGTTGACCAGAAGGAATGTGATCTGTAACCACTCCTAGCTATTAGCCAGTTCTATCCTTCCCTCCCTCCATCACTTTTTCCTTCAAAATCCCCTTAAGCAGCGGGACACAATGTGGGCAGATACCTGATTTTGTGTGTCTTGATTTGTAAGTCTACAGCCCCAGATAAGGGCTAGATTTATTTTAGCCATATTATGCTTTTCTCAGTCAACAGTTCATAAAAATTGTCAGGCCAGTATGTACTGTGTTGGCAGACTTGTGATGATGTTCCCTTTGTAGGGGGTATCAATTCCTATGCCCTCCAGGGATGCTTAGGGTGCCTGTCTCTTGCCACCTCACAGCACTAGGTATAGACCAACATTCTGGCCAGAACAAGCCAGTCAGGGTTGGGGTTTTGATATTTATCTTGTTATTATGAGTGAAATTGAGCACTTCTCATATTTTTTTTGAACATTTATGCATATAGAACTGGGGTACAGGCCAGAGGTGTGGTGGGTGAGAGGATTCACCAGAGACAGAGTGGGGAGCAGAACAGGTAGATTGAACACTGCTGAGGGGAGCAGTGGACAGGTCAGGAGAGGTCTGCTGTGCCATGTGGGTCACCTCCCTGACTGGGAATAGAACTCACACTGAAACTGCTGTAGCTAAACTAGCTCCATAGTGCTGCACATTAAGCCATCGCGCCTCCAGGGAGAGCCCACTTCTCATATATTTTTTTTTCAAGATTTATTTATTTGTTCATACAGAACTGGGGTATGGGCCAGAGGTGCAGGGGTAGTGAGAGAATTCACCAGAGACAGAGTGGGCAGTGGAACAGACAGATTGACAAAGTACACTGCTGAGGGGAGCAGCAGGCGGTCAGGAGAGGTCTGCCGCTCCGTGTGGGTCAGCTCCAGGGCTGGGGATAGAACTCGTACTGCAGTGGCTGTGATAGCTTCATAGTGCTGTGCTTTAACCTGTTGTGCCACCAGGGAGGGCCCACTTCTCATATTTTTAAGAACCATTTTATTTCCTTTCTTGAAAAATCTCTGATGCTATTTTCTTCATTTTTCTGTGATATTGACAGTCTTTTACATATGGGTTTGTGATTCCTTATGTATCAGGAGAATCAGCCCTTGGTGTGTGATGGCGCTAGAAGGAGTTCTCCAAACTAGCTTTATAGTTAAAACCTTTGTTTTGTGATTAACCATAAAAAGCTTTTTAAAGATGCTAAATATTTGAATGTCTCTTCTTCAAAAGAACTTCTTACTCGGAGATTATTTGCTACTGACACTTCTGTTTCCTTTTTTTTTTTTAATTTAAATCCTTTAGCTATTGAGAATTCATTTTGTACAGCCTGAGGTTAGGATTCATCTTTGCTTCTTTATTCTAAAAACCATCATTTCCCTCAATGATATGAGATGCCACCATTATCATCTAGTGAGGACCTAGCTTTTCTGGTTCTTGCTTTAGATTTTCTGTTTGGTTTCAAGATATTGTCTACTCATCCCTGTCTAATCACTGCAGAGTCATAATTTCTAACATATATCAGAGAAGCAACCTCCTTTAGTATCCCTCCCCATTATAAAACAATAGCTATCACCTCCCTGTTGGTTCCCATTATCACTGGGTTTGGGTTGGGAAGCAAATCTGTGATTCCCAAGTGGCCACTGAGGGTGGAAAATCTTTCTACACACTGAACTCAGGAGTGTAGAAAAAGCAAAAGCTTTGGAATCACTTTGCTACTTAGTAACAGGTGACTTACCAAGCCTCATGTAGTTGGGGGCAACTAGGTGGCATAGTTGACATGAGATTTACTGTGGAGGAGGGCTTTGGCATGTTGTTCCTGTACCTGTTTTTCTTAACATTCCAACACCAAAATAATCTGAGCTCTAAATATTACCAGAATCCTCATTCTAGCAGAGGCAGGGTCACAGGGTGGGAAGAGCAGACTTGGGAGTAAGACCAGCCGGTGCCCGTAGCCCTTCTGCACTCCGGTCCCGGGAGCACTTACTGCTTGCGCATGCGGCTTTAGTCTCTGCACCTCTCTGTGCCTTCCCACGATGGGAACACTAGTTCTTGTCCTTCTGGGTCTGGTTCTTGTGGGGATTACATGAGACATTAAGTGCTAAGGACTCAGATGGCATCAATAAGTGTCAGTGATGCCAGTAAGCAGAGGGGTGTACAGTGCTTAGCCAGCACCAGCCCATCTGCCTCCAGTCGCAGGCACCTCGAGAAGACACAAGAGTGACTTTGTGTGGGCACCAGTTACTAACCACTGTGGATGAGGAAAAGGAGGGTACCCACCTGTGGGCAGAGCTTTTGCATGACCTGACTGGCATCTGGACTTAGAGACCGAAAGGCATGTGAAAGCACATGCGCCTGGGAGGAACGCTCTCCAGTGCCAGGTTTGAGCTCCAAGAACGGGAGAAAATAGGTCATGCGAGCAAGCAGTCACATCTGAGAAAGATAATAAAAGAGTTTATCAAAAGAGGTGTCTGAGTGTGTGCGAGGGCTCGGCCATCTGGGGCTGGACACAGTGTTCCAAGAATTAGAGCACCAGATACAGAGTTAGAATAACTCGTTATGTTATTGTTATTTCTTGAGACTGTAGACAGACTAATGTCAATATGTTACTGTTTCAGCTTGTTAATGTAGAGTATATTACAGCACACTGGGCAATAAGCTTTTACTGCATGCTGGACATAGCAGTCATTCCTCTGGTTTGTCCTTCACAAGGCGCGCCCCAGGTCCTGGACTCACTAGAGGTCCACACCCAGCCTCCAGTTCCTACCATCACCAGAGGCCCTGTATATCCTCAAACAAGAAAGCCCCTGCTCTCAGAGCCCCCCTGCCCCAGGCATGCCATTCACCCCCTGTGCGCAGCAGGCTCCTTAATGCTCTGCCGTCATCCTTTGTAACTACATGAGGTTTCTCTCTTTCAAAAAGCACAGGGTGCCCCTAGCTAGGTTTTCTTTTGGGAATGAAATTTAACATCAAGTCCCGCCATCCTCCTTCAGTATCTCACTGACCGTGACAGAGATCTTACTGCTGAGGAAGAGACTCTGAAATGGGTGTTTGGAGGCTGTCAACAACAACACCTCTCCCCACCCCTGTGCCCGTCCTCCATCAGTCCTCCCATTGTTTTCAAAACTGATCCCCAAATCTAAATATCAGGAAGCCAGCATGCTTGATAGTGAGGGGCATGGGTGAAGAGACAGAGGCTAGAGCGGGGAGTCTTGCCTGTTATGCTAAAGCATTTGGTTGTGCAAATGTATAGCATAGTTAAGTGGATAATTCAGAAATTTGCTCAGCAGCTGATATAGAGAATGGATTGGAGGGACCAAGCCTGGAAGCAAAGAGGTTACTATTATGGTCCTGCTGAGAAATGGCAGGGCTTTAGGGCCAAAGAGTAAGTAGAAACCAGGAGTTCTTTGAAAATGGAAATCAGTAAAACTTAGATGTTGGGATGAATGGCAGGGCAGAGGTTATAAAAATTGCTTTTGAACTTGAAAGAATGCGTGAGTAGCTTCTCCCCATCTTTCCCCTTTCCCTCACCCCTTAACTAGATTCTGGACTCAACTTAAATGTCACCTTCTCAGAGACCTGACTGGACCACCCTGTCCATAACTGAAAGTCCTCCCCAACTCTGCCATATTATTATCACTCCACCTTGCTTATTTCCTTTATACCACTTCATGACAATTTTGTATTATCTATAGCTTCATGGAGAGGGGGAGGATCAGGTCTGTCTGCTTCATCATTTTTTCTTGTGGCTAGTAGAGAACGTGGCACATCAGGCAGTTAACACATACTGTTGATTGGGTGGATAGATGAGTGGCTGGAGGGATGGAATGGATGGGTAGATGGAAACCGAGTAAGGAGAGACAGCTGAAAGAGTGCATCAGAGCTTCTGGACGCTGCAGGCTGCAGCTCTGTGGGATATCGCTATAATCAGACCCTGACAAAGAAATGAGAGTGCCCAGGCAGGGGTGAAGACAAAAGCCCCCTTGCCAGAGAAGCGTGCAGATTTCTTCCTTCCTTTCCAGACACACTGTATCCGAACCTCTGGGAGCTCTAGAGCTGAGGAATCCGCATGAGTAGTCCGTTCCCAGGTCCTTGCATGCACCTTATGGCAGGAGAGCCCGGCTCTAGAGAAGAGGAGGTGCGTAGTGGTGGGGCAAGAGGACAGGGGCTGAGACGGTGACTTTGGGTGGCCCGGTCTTGGAAGGCTGCAGCGCGCGTAGGCGCCTCCGGGGCAGGTGGTTTGGACCTTTGGCTGCACTTGGCCTCAGCGAAGCTCCGCCCCGCCACGCCCTCCGCTCCGCCTACTCCGCCCCCACAACTCCACTCCCGGATTGGCTGCTACTACGCCCATCCCCCGGCCTTGGCCAATAGGGCCAGGGTGCGGTGGAAGCCGGAAGCCGGAAGCGCAGCGACGGCGGTGGCGACGCGCACTCCCCCTCGGCAGCTGTCGCCCGGCGCCATGCGAGGCCTCGGGCCAAGCCTGAAGGCTCAGCGCCTCTTCCCGCTGCGGCTCCCGCCGCGGCCGTCGCGGCCGCCTGGACCCCGGCTGGCGAGCGGGCGGCCGGCCGGCCGGCGCTCTAGAGCGGGCCATGGACGAGCTGTTGCGCCGCGCCGTGCCCCCCACGCCAGCCTATGAGCTGCGTGAGAAGACGCCGGCGCCCGCCGAAGGCCAGTGCGCAGACTTCGTGAGCTTCTACGGCGGCCTGGCCGAAGCGGCCGAGCGCGCCGAGCTGCTGGGCCGCCTGGCGCAGGGCTTCGGCGTGGACCACGGCCAGGTGGCCGAGCAGAGCGCCGGCGTGCTCCAGCTCCGCCAGCAGCCGCGGGAGATGGCCGTATTGCTGCAGGCCGAGGACCGGCTGCGTTATGCCCTGGTGCCGCGCTACCGTGGCCTCTTCCACCACATCAGCAAGCTGGACGGAGGCGTGCGCTTCCTGGTGCAGCTGCGGGCAGACCTGCTCGAGGCGCAGGCGCTCAAGCTGGTGGAGGGTCCGCACGTCCGGGTAAGGCCCCGCCCGGGCCGCCCCGACCCCTTGACGGCGGGGTCAGCCAGGGCCACGCCCCCATCTTGCCCCAGGGCTTCTGAGGACCCTTTGCAACAATCCTCAGCTGCCCCTCAAGGCCCAAACACTCCCTCTTCCCCAGCCCTATGCTGTGCCCCCTGAATCTACCTTGCTCCAATCCTTATTTGCCACATAGTGTTTACTAGAAACTCGTCACCCGCCAAGTGTGGTCCATGGTTTCTCTTATTTGAGCCAAGAGGTCTCATTTATATGTGATATACTCGAGTGACCTCTGACCTCAGTGTCAGGCAGCCTTCGAAAAACCCAGATGGTGCATAACAGTCCGAAGTCGCATAAAATGCAGAAAGGTTGGAGTCATCAGTGGCCACTGTAGCTGAGTCTGGATGTTCGGGTTTTCTTTGCCAGAGAACTTCAGGTTGAGTTCACTTTCTTGAGTTCAACTTTAAAATGACTCTAAGTTGACTTTTTGAAGTAGCCAGATGCTTAGTACAAGTGAGCTTACGTTGAATGAATACTGTAATATCTAAATTTGATCACTTGAAATATGGCTGATAATTGAATATGATCCCATCGTGCTGTTGGTTTTGAAAATGAAGAAAGGAGTGACTTGCCCATTTAGTGGGGGGAAAAGATGTTTCAGTAAGTTTCAGATAGTAACATTTTTAGGTGCTTAAAAATATTGACCAGTGGGATGATTAAGTCCCAGTTCATGTAAGAACTAACACTGGTATAATCGTTTTTAATGTTCATTGCCTCAGCCTCAGTTGCATAACATACATGTCCCCTTTTACAGTAAAGGAAATTGATAGTGGAGTTGTGTGACTTGACCAAGAACTCAGGCAAATAGTTGTGTTTGATTACCCATCCAAATCCAGTGTTCTTTGCATTATATTTTATGTCCCCATCCTCTGTGTGAATTGTGGTGTTGGTCAGAAACTGCCTTGACTGCTTGGTCCTTAGAATTATAAACATTGGATATAGGTAAAGATGGGGCTTATCTCAGTGGTATCAGTTGTATGACTTGATTGCTCTTGAGTGTTGGTTAACCTTCAAGACATAGAGCATTACATAGCCTTGCCAGTATGCCTTACGGAGGGCCATAATCTGAATTCACCATGGTCCTGGCTCAGGCCCAGTCTGAATGGCTGGTGTGTATGCTCTATACAACTACCTGCATTCCCATCTGATTCCTCTCAGGGTAGACTAGGTTTTTTCCCCTCGCAGTTGGAGCCACGGCTCCATTGATTGATTGTCATTGCACAGCAGGCTTGAGAACGACACAGAATGAGGCCTGTCCCTGAATGAAGCCATGCAGCCAGCACATACATATTCTTTGCATGACTGCTTTGTGCCAGGCATGCCTGGGTGCCAGGGTCACTTGGTCCAAGAGCAGAAGCTTCTGTCTTAGTGTGGGGAGAATTAGTAGCAAGTCTGGTGAGAGCTGAGTGCTTTTCATACCCTTGCTCATTTCATCTCATCCTTTCTTAACCATAAGGAACAGAGAAGGTAGGTGACTAAAGTTTGGCCTGGTCAAGTACAGTTGCCCAGTTTATGGAGCTGGCAAGAGCTGCAATTCAGGTCTAGGCTCGGTGTATTTCATCACTCATTGCCAGCTCTCGAGCTGACAGCTTAACTACATCTAAAACACATTTGTTCCATTATAACTTGTCTTTTTCTGTAAAGTCAGGGGCGAGCTAAAACAACCCAAGTAACTGGTGGCTTCATGTACTTTATTAGTTTCAGTGAGTCAGGTTATTTAATATCCTCTATTTGTGATAGTTTCTCCCTTCCGAGGTGCGATGTGAGCTTCCATCTTAGCACCGGTCTTAGTGCGGTGTGAGCTTCCATCTTAGCACCATCCAGCTCTGGAACACCCCGGGAATCCTCATTTACCTCACATGGCCAGTACCATGGCATTTAGTGTGTCTCCAGTCAGCCATCCTGAGCGACAGTTCCAGCTTATGAATATCCATTACTCATTCCCCTCCACAGACCTTCCTGCCTAGCCAAAATGGCTCTTGGATAGAAAGTTCTTGAACCCAGAGCTAAAAGGGAGGCCCCTTAGAACACAGGCTGTCTCCAGCCCCGCTCGTTCACTCTACTCTGCCCACCACTTTAGCTTCAGGTAGTCCTCCCCAGGTTCCAGCTTCTTGGCACATGTTATTGTCTGCCCCTCACTGAAATTTCATACACTAATCCCAGCATGAACATTGGGAGCGCTTTACTCACCCCCAACCCCCAACTAGATGAACAGAGCGAATGAAGCCCTGAGACAGGCTGGGCTGTCCGAGTGGGTGCACCGGTCATCCCTAGTTGTCTGGGTGTCACACGCTCCACTCAGTTCTGAGCTTGGCAGGAAGCCCAGAGGACTAGGAGGTTTCTGCCTGCCAGGGGAGAGAGTAGACATTGGGTTGCCTCTGGCAGGTGTCACCGTGTGCCTGGGACAGCCGTGCATACAAATACACTACCCGGACTGGCCCCTGCTGACCTTTGGACTTGAAAGAGAAGGTCAAGTGAACACACAGTGCTTCACAGGAGAGTGGCTGTGGACTTGGGCCTGCGCATCCCTCCAGGCCAGTCCGGTCCACGTTACAAGTCCTTGCTGAGTTTTCCAGGGCTCAAATAACGCAAGTGGGAGGCCACAAACGATGTCTTACAGTCCAGGAGCAGCAGGAGCAGAGCAGAAGGGAGGTCAGTCCTGTCTTTGCCATCCAGAGACACTGCTGAATGCCACCCCTTGCTCTGCTTATAACCAAGCCACTTAGCCCCTGGCCAGTGGCTCTGTGCTAGAGCTGAGACTGGTCAGTATGTTGAAGGTCAGCCTGCTTCTCAGAAACGCACCGAGGGATGGGGAAGCTTTGCTGCCCACACAGTTTACTCGTGTGGGCACCATTAGTGAAGACCTTGCTCTTGGGTCAGGGATGGTGATTATCAGAAGCCTGGGAAGAATCCAAGAGCCTCCTATCTTTGTCTTGCGTGCAGCTCTGCATGAAGACCAAAAACGGGTACCCAGATGGGGCTGATGTGCTTGCCTTTGATGTTTTTAGTCAGATAAGGCTTTCTTTTCTCTCTGGTAGAGCATGCTTAATCCTTGTTTAGAGTCAGCAACTAGTCTTTTTGCCGAGAAAGACACAAGTGCTTCATTGAAGAAGGTTTTACAGACTGGCAGAAGTCAACGATCTGTGCTGTTTCTCAAGGTAGCAGGCCTCACGTGTGAGAATGATGGGTATTTGCCCATGGTGAGTTCAAAGGTCAACAGAAGCCTAAGTGTGTTAGAGCCCTGCCTTAGGCTTCTGCATCCCCACTGAGTGTCTATTCAAATGGTATGGGCCTCCTGGTGTCATTTTCAGAATTCTGAATTACTTTAAGGAAATTGACCTTGGCATTTATTCTCAAGAAGGAATTTTAACTGTCAACGTAATTAAGGAATTTGTCGAAATGGCATTGGTCAATCTCTCCACCTTCTGTGATTACAAACGCCCATTTTTAAACAGTCCTGTTGGTTACCAGATACAATGTTTTTGTTGCAAAACATGTTCTTTTCCTTGATCAAAGTTCCAAGTGAGTGAAGAGGC
>NW_004567129.1:4387607-4399462 GCF_000260355.1 Condylura cristata | reverse complement strand
CATCCCCGCCGTGGAAAGAAGTCCCATTCTCCATGTCCTTTTCTGAGATGGGATGGCAGGGCTCCCTCTGTGCTTAGAGGGGCAGGTTCAAACCCACCTGGTGATGGCACCACACTCCTGTCTTCAGCTTTCTGCTGAAATATTGGTGTGGGAAAGGGAGGTAAGAAGTAACAGCTAACCTTGGCAGACTGCCACCAGGGCCTGTCTTCAGCAGAGACAGATTGTGTGCCAACTGGCGCTCCCTGACTCACGTGCCCTGTCTCCCAGCTCTGCCTGTGTACTATGTGTGTGAGCGTGTACGAGTGGCGGAATGTAGTGGTGGGAACATTATGTGCTTTTTGTTTTTCTTCAAAGACCCATAAGGGTGGAAGATTTAGATTTTTTTTCCACACAAGATCCCTATGAAATGGAGCTGAATCTCCATTGTGGGGGAAGGTCTGAGCACAGATCAGCAGTTTGTGGGCGATGGAGGGAAGTGGGCATTTAAAGACTGGGAGGGTGGGTAGGGGAATGCTGGTGAGATGGGCAATATGGGGCCCAGACGGCAGCATGGGTGGCGCTTCACACAAGGGACAAACAGGGTCCCGTCCCCTCCCCTTGATTCCCAGCCATGCCAAGTGCTTCATCGTGTGACCTCTTTGGTGGACTTGTCTGACTTTAAGTGAGCGTGGCCGGCATTGCTTCTACTAAATCCTGTGCTTAACTAGACTATAAAAGAGAACTTACCTGTGTTATAGTATGCCCCCATCTCTTGATGCCAAGGGCTGGGGCAAATTGGAGCGGGATTGGAAACGCCTTTGTTTAAGCACGCTCGGCCCCTCCGATGGTTTTCAGGGCCTCTGACAATGAAGAGAGCTTTTTCTTCATATACCAGAAGCAGGAGACCTTGGTAGCCCCAAACTTCAGAAGACACCGAGGGGCCAGCTTTTCTCTGTTCAGAGGGAGAGTTGGCCAGCCTGCTCATCTGTTACCTGAGATGGTGGAATTCGCAGGGTGGAAAGCGTTGAACAAAGGCTGAGTCCAGTGTCACCAGCACCCCGGCGACTGCATTTCGAGTCTTGGGCTGTCGATAAGTGACCGAGAGAACACACAGCTTATGCTGTTTCTGGCCCTTCGGTTCTTGTGACCCAGCAGCGTGTAGCTGGAGTGGCTGGTACTGGCCAGACAGCTGTGGTCACAGCGCACCAAGCAGTGGAGACTGCTAACCGTTCACCTGGACTCCCTCTTCTCCTACACCAGCTATGTATAGTTTGGAGCTGCCAGGAAGCCAGAATAGACTGAAAAGACACTTAGGAGAGTTTACACCAGCCAAAAGCTTTCTTTCATAATAAATACTAAAACTAGGTATTTATGACTATTTCGTTTCCTAAATGTAGTACATGGCACTTGGCTGGGTACCTGGTTGTTAGTGCGTGCTCAAGAGTTTTTGAGGCCTGAGGAAGAAGAGCAGGACCCACTGTGGTCACCACAATCGATGCAGTTTCATCAAGAGCAGTTTCTGTTGCCTGTCAGATGACAGCTCCGCCCCTCGCTTGCTCCTCTCCTAGCCCCTTCTCAGGCTTCTCTTCACTTGTTACCAGCTTATTAGCCACTTCCCACAAGGAATCGCCCCCTTCCTGTGCTGGAGGAATGAATCAGAAATGACCTCTGCCTTTACATGTAGGACCGGGGAAAGGACACTAGACGCTTATGGAATCAAAGGTTAAGGGAATTGCAGTGGTGCTCTGGTGCAGCTGCTTTTCAGACACCACCCAGCCTGTGGACCTGCGCTCACTTGCTCCCAATGAGGTCACCCCTCCGGGAGACGTGTAGGCAGCCCCAGCCAGTCAGAAGTTCTCTACAGTGAGTTCTGCCAATGTCAGACTACCTGTGACTTCCCCCAGTTGACCTCAGATTTATTTCCCTCATGGGGTCCCATAGACCAAATTTGTAGCCTCTTCTGGGCTCTAAGCCTTAAGTATTTAAATCTTTTTGAAATATTTAAATTGAGATTTCACTTCATGCTGAAGCCTTTTCTAAGCCACAAACCCATAACTGCAACTTACCCTTTGGTGACAAAGTCCTTAGACCTTTTACCAGGGATTGAAACGTGAAATGACCCTATGACATTTTTACAACTCTTATAAGCCGCTCTTTATTATAGGAGTTATACATCAGGGTCTCTGTGACTCTTAGACAAAGATTCATAAGGTCAGTCCTACACCAGATGTTTACTGTTATTCCTCAGTACCAGTAAGTTAGTATGTGGTTCATCAAAAGAACAGTGATTTGAATAACAGATTTTATCTCGTGGAGAAGTCAGCAGCTAGGCAGCTGAGAACTGATTCTGCGCTGCGGGGCCTCATTTGGCCAGACTTCCATCTTGTTGCTCTCCCTGGAAAAACCGTCATCCCCCAAATTCCCTCATGGCTCAAAATGACTTCCAGCCTAAAGGAAGGACAGA
This sequence comes from Condylura cristata, assembly GCF_000260355.1. Classification (NCBI taxonomy): domain Eukaryota; kingdom Metazoa; phylum Chordata; class Mammalia; order Eulipotyphla; family Talpidae; genus Condylura; species Condylura cristata. Next base: position 4,397,019 of record NW_004567129.1, on the reverse strand, counting down.
GCAAAAGATGGGTGCGTAGGGCCCACTGCTTGCATACTTTAAGGTGCACAGTGAGCAGCTCCAGGGCATCTCTGGTAATATCTGGCTGCCCTGTGATTGAGTCTGCTGCCTTGTGCCCCCCTCTGCTCTGGCTCTCCGGTCACTGCTGTTATGTGGTCAGCAGGGGTCACCATCAGCTAAACCAGATGGTCCTGCCCTGGCATCCTCCCCTAGTCTTCCTTACACACACACACACACACACACACACACACACCTTGCTTTTCTTGCCTCAAAGGGCGCTGTGCAAGTGATCTTGGATTAGTCATTCTTTCAGAAAGCACTAAAGTTACTGTGAGGTGAACTAGAAGAGAGTCATCAAATCTAAATATACTGATTGCCAGATTCACTATTAACTCATATTCTAAGCAGGTGGAGGGTGGGAGGGGGGCGGGAATACTACCAGTGAAACCGACCTATCCTTTCAAAGGTGCATCTTGACTCCAGAAATGTGAAAATGACTTTCTTAGAGAAATAGGGGACCTGGACCCAGTGCTTGTTCCTCTTAAGAAACAAGGAATAATGTTTGACAAATCAAATGTTTCTGAGAGGAGGACTTAAGCTCAGTGTTCGTGTCCTTTATGCTAGGCCATGCCTTCCTTGTGACGCCAGCTTTGAATTTCCAGTTGGCTGCACTGTGTGAACAAGTAGGGGTGAGGAATTTGATTTGAGCAACCGGCTCCCGTGGAACTCTCACTCCGTTGGCTTGAGACTGAAGTGGCCATGCTCGAGTGGTTTGAACTCAGTCTAATGCAGGGTAAGAACTCAGTTGCACAGTCTCAGAGAGCCGGCTGGAGCATCTTCTGGCAGCCTTCTGTGTTGGGTTCACTGCTTCCACTGCGGTCACTGTGCTGGAAGCGGCAGAGGTGAACAGAGTTCTCTCTCGGGGAGACCCACACTGTCTCTTGTCGTTGCAGGAAATGAATGGCGTGCTGAAAGGCATGCTGTCCGAATGGTTCTCCTCTGGCTTCCTGACCCTGGAGCGGGTCACCTGGCATTCGCCCTGTGAAGTGCTACAGAAAATCAGCGAGTAAGTTGCTGGCTTCCCTTTTTCCTGTCTTCCCTGAGAGCCGGTCTCCACTCATATGTGCACTTTATCTGGAGCCTGATAAAGCTGGCAGGGGCATCACAGCTGTGGCGGCTGTCCAGGCAAGGGCACAGAGACACTTCTGCTCCCTGGTAAGGGTGGCCACTCATTTCTGGTCACATTTTAAATGTGGGGCCTTTGTTCTGTTGCATGTTAAATTCGGGGTCTCATTTCAAATGCACAAGCCCACTTTTTTCCCAAGACCCATTATCAGAGCTGTATGAAGTTACTGGATTTGCATTGGTTATCAGGTAACATCTAGCTCATCTAGCTAGCTGTTAAAATTTTTCCCTTGGATAAAATCCCTAAAGTTCCTGCGTTATTTATACTAGCTAATATTTGGAGGCAGCCTAAGTCCCTGCGCACAGAGGATTGGCGAAAGAAGATGCAGTGTATATCACTCACAGTGGAATGCTGTTCAGCCAGGAGGAAAGGTGAAATGCTGCCATTTGTAGCAAAATGTAAGACGCTGAAGGGATCATAGAGTGAAGTCAGGAAGACAGAGGCAACCACTAAATGGTTCCTTGTTATTATGGGTAATAACAAGGACAGAAAGCAGCTGAACTGACAAAGAAAAATTGAAGTAATGTAGTGGACCTTGATAATCCAGCTGAGGTTTCCAGAGGCAGGAAAAAAGAGATAAGGGTAAGAAGGATGGTGGTGGCTATTTTGTTTTACTTGTTTTTAGTTTTTACCTTAAAAAAAAAAATTCTGTTGGGCCCTTCCTGGTGGCGCAGCGGGTTAAAACACAGCAGTAAGAAGCTAAAGCCACTTCAGCATGAGTTCGATTCCCGCCAGCCCTGGAGGTGACCACATGGTGGAGCAGACCTCTCCTGACCCACCCACTGCTCCCCTCAGCAGTGTATTTCATCAATCTGTCTGTTCTGCTCCCTGCTCTGTGTGTGGTGAATCTTCTCACCGTCCCTGCACCTCTGGCCTGTGCCCCAGTCCTGTATGCATAAATAAATCTTTAAAAAAAAAAAAAATTCTGTGTCTTTGAAGTGTCCTACTCAGTTGCCTGATCGTTCCCAGGGCCCTTCCACCCTTTCTGCTCAAAAAAGATGCCTAAGAGTCCTCCACCACTCGCGGTCCAGTCCAGCTCCTCCTCTGGAAATTTTGTTATAAAGAAATTTGTCAGCTCTTGTCACCCAGAGGTCCTTACAGGTGACAAGCAAATCTGCCCTTTCCCTTTTCTTTCCTCTGCCCATCTTTGACTTTATCCCATGTGATACATTAAGGGCCCCAAATCAGCCTAATACTTATCAAAGCAGAGAAAAGGAGACTGTGGGAAGTGCAAAAGCAGGTCACGGGAAGAACTGCTGCGTCAAGAACCTAAAAGCCTTGGGAAGGACCCAGAACCCTTTATATTTCCCCCTGAAGGCCGCATCTTGGGTAAAGAAAGGTTCATGTATTTGAATGAATGAAACAGTTGAACACAGGCCCATTATTGGTTCATTCTTATGACACTGAAGCCTCCCAGTGAAGCAATGGAAATAGATAGCTGGGTCCATTTCACAGATTTGGAAGCTGAGACTGAGAGGAAAGCTAAGTAGTTTTGTTAAGGCTGCTCAACCAACAGGACCAGGATTAAAACTTGGACTGTATAAAATTTAAAAAATAAAAAACCTCAAAAGTGCTGTACCCAGTGAGGTACGCCTGGCTGGTCCTCGCCTCTGGACTCTTCTTCCACCTCAGGCCTCTGCCATCCACGTGGTCTCGAGGGTAGAGATGTTGGTGCTGTCCTGTGTGCTGTGTGAGGGCAGCATGCCATTGCCCATACTGAGGGCCCAGGGGTGAAGCCACCAGAGCCCGGCGGCATCTGCCTCCTGCCACACCCAGAGAGTCAGCAGAATGAGAGACGGGGTGTCCTAAGTGCACCAGGCATTGAGAATCTGAGCACAATTGTGTGAAGTGCTCATTAATTTTATTTCCCTCAAAAGTCAGTGGTGATTCACATTAAAGTGATGTTCTCTGAATTTTCCTGAAGTGGCCACAGAAGCTGGTTTTGAGGACTTTCCTCTGCATTCATGAAAGAAACCCAACCAGTGTGAGACTGACTGGAGGTATCTCCCTCTAACCCCCACAGGGCGGAGGCTGTGCACCCGGTGAAGAGCTGGATGGACATGAAGCAGCGCGTGGGGCCCTACAGGCGGTGCTACTTCTTCTCCCACTGCTCAGCCCCGGGGGAGCCCCTGGTGGTCCTGCATGTGGCACTGACGAGCGACGTCTCCAGCAACATCCAGGTGAGGGGTGGAGCTTCAGGACACCACAGCATTCCCAAGCCCCTTCAGTGGTTTAACTTGCCTAGACCCCCTTCTTAACAGTAGATTGTGTTAGGCTTGGACAGATATGGGAATTGGCTGGGTAAAACCTCCAAGTTGGTAGTTGCAGACTCAGAAGAGGAAGGAGAGAGCACTGCTCTGCTAGCTTCTGGCTGAGACTTGGTTGAATACCTACACAACGCTTTTGTGAAGCGAGAAAAGCCAGAAAGGACCTGTGTTCCACTCTGCAGTATTTGTCGTGTGTGTGTGTTTTGCAGGGGAGAGGAGGATTAAAAAACTCATGATAGAGAAAGTCTAAAAAGGGCCCCAGGTTATATACCACCTGCAGGCCCAGAGCCCTGCAGAGGGGGGTGCTTGGCCCGTCCACCTCAGGCCAGCATGGCTTCACCTTACAGAGTTGGCCTGGGGGGTGGAAAAGCCAGTGCCACCAGTTCTGGGATTGGGTGTGCAGGCCTCAGGAAAGGTAGGGAAAGCAAGGGGGAGCAAGACCCGACAGCCACAGTAAGGGGGATCTGCCAACCCAGCAGGCCATTGGGAGGTTGGAGAGAGGAAGATAAACGACAGCCGGTGGGATGGGGAGAGGACGCGCCACCAGAAGGCCGGAGGAGAGCGGAGGTGGGCCTTTTCTCTTGGCCATAGGGCGAGCTCTCGGGTGCAGGGGCGCTTCGCACGCACCAGGAATTGCTGAGCCTCTCGGAGGGCACTTGGGCAACATCTGCCATCACGGAAGAGGGGCCTTCCTGTTGCTGTCAAAATTTCGCTGTGAAGACTGTCCCAGGAGAGTCTCCAAGCTGAGAGTAGACTGTCACGCACTGCACACTGTCCCCAGTTTCTGGAGCTGGAAATACTGAAGGTCGCTCGGGAGCTCATGCCCTGTGTTGTTCACACACAGCTAATTGTGGAGGCAGCTTAGGATCTTTGACATGGTCAAAATTCTGGATATTGGCGGGGAGCAGGTTGATCAAGTGTCAGTGCTTAAAGGCATGAGAAAGATGAAAGGGGCGTCAACTGCTGTTTTCCAAAAAGAATCTCAAAGGGATGGGAAAGATGCACACTAAGCCCAACCCCCAGGCCCCCAGCGAGGCTCCCAAAAAGAAGAGGCCAGGAGCTCATCTGCATAGCCGTGACCCAAGTCCAGGGCCCCAGTGGGGCAGAGGAGAGCTCACAGCCCAGAAAGGAGGGTGAGGTGCAGCTGTGGGCACAGCCACGCCTCTCACCTGGCAGCGATTGTCCTCCAGGCCATAGTGAAGGAGTGCCCTCCGTCCGAGAGCGAGGAGAAGAACAGGATCGCCGCGGCCGTGTTCTACTCCATCAATCTCACCCAGCCAGGCCTGCAGGGTGTGGAGCTGGGCACCTTCCTCATAAAGCGGGTGGTGAAGGAACTGCAGGTCAGTGATGGGGCACCCCTGTGGTCATCTCGGGGTGGGGCCGGGGTGCTTCCCCGGAACCCTGGGAGCACTCGGGAGCTGGAACAGTCTGTGGTCTGGCTGTTCCTGTGGCCTCCAGATGCAGTGTGTGCCAGGGGCCTCTCTCCAGCGGACCCATCATGGCTTGCCCCCGTGGTCCTGGCACAAGAATGAGGTGTGGCCCTGCTCTTCTCTTGGGCCCTGCCTGCCCTCCCCAGGCTCAGACCCCTGCCGCCTCCTGGTCTGTGAGAGCGTGTCCAGGTTAAACAGGAGAAAGATCAGCCTCTGGACTGTGTGCTTGCCACACACTGTTGCCTTCTCTTTGTTGCCCTGGGGGAAACTCGGCCCTCTCACAACAGAAATGTTTGCTCTGGGTCTAGGCCTTTTAATTTTTTTCTCCTAAGGAGTGTCAGTGAATAAAGCAAGTAGAATCTAAGGTGAGGTAAAATAATCCGACAGCTCAGTGGCCTCCGAGAGTGGGGCTCTCTGCTTTGGGTGGTTTCAGCACGGACAGCGCCCCAGAAGCCCAGCCCGGGGAAATGGCAGCTGGAGTGGAATTCTGGTATCAGCGGCTCCCTAGTAAACTCCTGATCAGTTTTCAACTGGAGGACTCAGGGCTTGTTTAGGTGCTGTCTTCATTGCAGTGAATTTGCCTGGAGGTGGTGAAGACAATGGCTGACAAATGCCTGCTGCTGCTTTCTCGTGACAGCCTCTTTGCCGGAGGTGTGAATGAAGGGGCAGGGAGGGTAAGAAAGCCTGTCCCAGGAAGGGCAGGCCCTGTTCTGGGCGGCCCACCCACTGCTTCCGGACCCTTCGGAGCAGGGCCCTCTCGCAGCCATCCTGGGGGGGCACAGCAGGTGAGGGTCTGGAAGGAGCCCTAGTGCCCCCACCCCCCAGGGCACTGGCGGGCTTTGTGGAACCTGAGCTGGAGAGCCGCCCTTATACCAGTGAGAAGAATATGGGGAGATCGTGTTCTGTGGTTGAAAATACTGGTCCTGAATTTTGATTGCTGATGAGAGAAGGCGCATTGTACAGGTCGTAAAGCAGGTGACCGCGCACAGGTTGCCGAGGCAATGACTAGTAAGGAAGCAGACTTGGCCAAACTATTGGAAAGAAAGTAAGAGAGGCGTGTGGAGCATGAGGGTTTTCTTTGCTTCCATCGGTCTCCAGTAAGTATCTGTTATGTCTGTAGTCAGCAAATACTGTGGTTTGGGAACAGTCTGAGACCTCTGTAGCATACTGACTGGTGTGGGCAAATACCTGTTGCTCTCCCTCTGTCCCCTCCTCTGCACCCCTGTGGTGTACACCTGGGCAGCTAGTTATTCAACAGACTCACCGGGTACGAGAGTGCCAAGCGTGAAACCGGGTTGTGTGCCAGAGAAGGCCATGGGAGGGGCGTGGTGGGCTAGAAGGACCAGGACTGCGGTCAGAGGCGGCACACCAGGGGCCGTGTCCCTGACTGCCGTGCCTCTGACTGACTGCAGGGGCAGTGGTGCAGACGGGCACCAAGTAAAGGTGCCTGGGGATGTCTCCAGGGCGTGGCACTCACTAGGCCCCTAATAAAAAAAAAGCACCTGACTTCAGCTGTCACTCTGCAAACCACAGGAGCATTCAGAGGCTGAGGAGACAGATGGGAAACAGGTTTCCTGGGCTGGTGACAGGCCTGCTGAATTTGTGTGTTTCCACCTTCCTTCCCCACCCCACCCCTGCCTTACAGAAAGAGTTTCCTCACCTGGGGGCGTTTTCCAGTCTGTCTCCTATCCCTGGATTCACCAAGTGGCTTCTAGGGCTCCTGAGCACACAGGCCAAGGAGCCAGGGAAGAGCGAGCTGCTCACAGAGCCGGAGTGCAGAGACATCTCCGAGCTCACAGGCGGGCCCGCCCACGAGACCCTCAGGGGCCTGCTCAGCAGCAGTGACTGGGTGAAGTCTGAGAAGCTGGTCAGGGCCCTCCAGGCCCCCTTGATGAGGCTCTGCGCCTGGTACCTGTACGGGGAGAAGCACCGGGGCTACGCCCTGAACCCCGTGGCCAACTTCCACCTGCAGAATGGGGCCGTGATGTGGCGCCTCAACTGGATGGCTGACTCCAGCCTCAAGGGCATCACCGGCTCGTGTGGCCTGATGGTAAACTACCGGTACTTCCTGGAGGAGACGGCCACCAACAGCACCGCCTACCTGGGCTCCAAGAACATCAAAGCTTCCGAGCAGGTGCTCAGCCTGGTAGCCCAGTTTCAGAAGAACAGCAAGCTTTAAAGCCCAGGGCTCCTGAGGCAGATGCCCCGGCCCGAAAGGGGTCATACCCTGGGAGGGTCGGGCATGGAGGGCCTGAACCCTAGGACTCTGCAGCAGGTCACCCTGGGAGGCTGTGCCCAGACAGCGCTGAGCGAGGTGATAGTGGGTGCTGGTGGACTCTGACTGGGTGGGGAGTCTGTGCTCTCTCCAGAAGATTCTGTCGCTGCCTTTGGCCTAGCTCCCTCCCCAGGGTGGGTGTTGTGGCGCCAGTGCCTTTAGAAAGTTCTAGTGTCTGCAGGCCGTTGTCCCGGGGGGGGGGGTGACCTTCAGCCTCACCAAGACCTGGTGGCCAGTGAGAGCAGATTCTCCTTTGAACCTAGAAGAAAAAAGGGGGTGGTGGCTGTCTATGTCCACCAGCTAAATCACCGAGACTTGACTTCAGCCATTGAACATAAAAGGTGTGCTTGGGGCTTCAGCTGGGTGATAGACTTGAAAACAACAGTGATTCAAGTTCATAATGAACGTAATGTTCCAGAACACTTTTGTTCTGTGACACATTAAACGTGGTTATTTAAGGTCGTGTGGCGTTTCCTTTAAAATCCAGACCTGAGCGGGGACCCGTGCCGCCACACGGGCTGCACCTTGGTCCTGGTCAGCCGCTGGCCTGTCAGGGGCTCTGTGAAGAGCTGGACAAAGGTGGAGCAGTGGTGACAGCTGTGTTGTGGCAGGAAGGCGCATGCGTGTCTGTGTCTACCTGTCTCGGTGCCCTGGTGCCGTCTCCTCCAGCACTCGTGCTTTTCATCTTCCAGACCTGTCCATCCCCTGGTGCCCTCTGTGGTCCTCTGCCTGTGACTTGTCACCTGAGAACTGGGTGCCCTCATTGTTTTCTGCTCCCATCCTGTGGAACCTGCTCGTCCCAGCACCCCTCGTCACACTCCATATCTGGGCACCGTCTTGTTCCGAAAGACCAAGTGGCATAATGGTTGAGGCCACTGGCTCCAGCCATTGCCTTGTTCCCCTCCTGGGGATGCCGGTGCCGCACTTCCCAGCTAGGTGGCCTGAAGCAAGCCACCGACCTTCATTTTGCCTCACCCCTCACCCCCAAAGCACACCATTACTGGCTTTACCACGAGCTACCATCTGTAGTGAGGGCACCACTGTAGACGGGGACCGCCCTACACTCACCCTGTGCAGGTTCTGGGACCGGCACCCCCATGCTTGCGTCTGCTTCTGGCTTCTGTCGACTGTCTCTTCTGTCCTTCCTCTCCCCCTCTTCCTTTCCCTCCCCTTCTTTCCCGCCTCACCTCTCTTTCTCCTTGCAGCTCTGCCCTCTTGGTCCTGGGGCTCCCCCCTCCTGAAGAGGGACAACTGTCTCCTTGTCCCGTTGGCTAGCTTAAAATTGGGGAACGCTAACATTTGTGCAAGCATCAGCTAATTCTGGGCTTGGTTCAAGTTAAGCGGAAGGTAATTCTAAATTTAAATGGAGTGAACATCCTTTCGATTGGATTCTGAACCCATCCAGTGAATCCAGAATCAATAGGAAGTCAATTTTGATTTATTCTTAGAAACAAAAGCAGCCCAATGATTTCTGTCTACCAGTTATTTGTAGTTTATTAAAATGGGGGGAGGTAACCCTAGGTCTCTTTCTTGCCTTTGCCTGTGGATTTTTTTTCCCAAGTTGCATTTGCACTTTTCTAGAAAGGAGAAACAGCCTTCCTCTCAGCTCTGGCCAGAGGTGACACCCCTTCAAGCCCCTCCTAATCCTGCAGCCTGTGTGAGAGCTTCTGCCCACAGCCTGGAGGGCTTAGCAGCTGTGAGGCTGGAACCTGGCCGCAGGCCTGACCGCTCCAGTCTCCACGTTCCTCCCAGCCTGACCTGTCCATGCCTCCCCACAGGCAGAGTCACAGAGAGGGCCCCAGTGCTGGCCCTTGTCTGAGCAGGGGAAGAGCTGGGTGGCAAGAGAAGCCTGGGTGGGTATGTCCTGATAAGGCCCGGCCACTGGGAAGATGTACCAGGGTGTGGGTCCAGTGTCCCTCAGGTCCCGGCTGAGCTGCTCCAGCAGGCGGGCATGGGAACATCAGCATTCCCAGCAGAGGGGCGCCTGGCGACCTGCTGGGGACTGGGCCTGCCGCCAGCTTAGCCAGACCCCAGACACCTACACCTAAGGGGCTGTGTCCAGCAGGTGCCCTGGGCAGGGGCAGAATTGTGGGTGCCCTGATGGATGTGTGTCCTGCACCTCATCCCCTTACTTTTGGTCCCCACTCTCTGAGGCTTGGCCCCCTGGAGGACCTCATCCCTGCCACATGTCTACTTGCCACCAGCGACTGACCCTCAGGGCCTGGTTCAGACTAGTCACTGCTCAGCCCCCCCC
>NW_004567129.1:4380251-4387426 GCF_000260355.1 Condylura cristata | reverse complement strand
CCCCCCCAGAACCAGCCCCTCAGCCATCCCATCCAGGAAAGCCACCCAGCATCCAGCTGTGATGCAGACCTGGGCCTCCTCCCTCACACTCACAGGCGGGACCAGCCGCTTCCTCTGCCCTGGTCTCCTGCAAGTCCCCACTGGGCCCCACGTTCTCCCCAGCCAGCCAGTTAAACGCTTATACAAGTCAGACCCTCTCACCTCTGGAGTCCTCCCCCTGCCTCTGTCAGCTCCCAGAGCTCACCATGCTTCCTGCCCCTGTCCTCCTAGAAATGCTCTTTACCCCCTTCCCAGAGCCCCACTCTTCTTCCAAATGCTTCCAGCTTCTTCAGGAAACACCGCTGTTTGTGCACCTGGCCTTCTGGTAGCTTCTCAGCAAGACATCGCCCCTGTGTATGAGTGGGTGTGTACGTGAATATTCCCGAGACAGAAGCTCCCTGAGCCCAGGGACCCTACTTGGGTTTTGCCCCTGCAGGGTGCAGCCTTTGGGTCACACAGGAATCCCGGGGGCACCTCGCAGTGCACAGGGACCATGGCCTTGACCTTGCGAGCCACCTGGTGTGTACTGCTGCACCCTAAGCCCCACCATTCTGGCTGGGCTCTCTCCCCACAGAGGCCTGCCCCTCGAGGTGCTTTGTGAATGAATATGGGGCACCCCCTCCCAATCCACAAGTGCCCAGTGCTTCCAAAGTCGGTTTCCTCCCAGCTGCCGTGAGCGGGATGCTGTTCTGTGCAGGTGTGAATGGAGCAGAGGCTTGCAGAGCTCCTGGAGACCCACAGAGCCAGAGTTGGCGACAACAGCCACTTTGCATCCCGACGCGGTGGGGGACCTCCCCTTGCAACACAAAGGGCAGTTAGAGAGACCCACTCCCTAGCCCCACTTCCAGCTCTTCAGAGCCGCACAGTGGCCCTGTAACCCGCTGGAGCTGCCTGCCGGACTGTGGACACAGTTGCAATTCCACTTCCCGCCCAGTGACACTGTCCTGCAGGGGGACTCCCGAGCTTCAAATGCTTTCAACAGCGTCGCGAACGCTGCCCACCACTGGCCACTAGATGGCAGTGTTGCCTCTTTCCCAAACTTGGTAGCCACCGGCTGTAAGTTCTTAACTAGCCAGAAGCCCAAATGCCACAACCCAGAGCCACAAGCCAGCACAGCTGGGCCCTCCTCTCTCCGGGCCACTCAGAGCCCTGACTGCGTGAAGCTTCTCCCCACGCAGGCTCCTCCTAGCCACCACGCAGAGCTGGCCAAGCAGGAATGGGCCACTCGTTGGGGGCCCCCACTGTAGTCCCCCAGATGGGCCTCCACAGGGGCTCTTCGGTTCAGTTTTGGAGCCTAGATCTCAAACCTCCCTTAATGTAGCGCCCTGATGCCTAAATCATTTATTTGGTGACCATGATTTTTTTATGTTGTCAAAAATAAAAACTCAGTTTTTCTTACCCATGAGTAAAATAGTACAACAAAGCTACTAGGAAATTCTAGTTATATAGTGTTATCATTTCTTTAAAAAAAAATAGAAAAGTCACTGTTAGGGTGTGTGGCAGATGGACTGAGCGCTGGACAGATAGATGTACAGTGGCTTTCCTCAAAGATTCAAAGGGACTTTGGAAAGAACGGAGACTGAGAAGGGATCCAGAGAGATGATTCTCTGTGCAAGAGCCACCAAACACGCACACACCGGGTGATGTCTAGAGCCAGGCCAGGAGGACAGACCAAGAGAGTGTGTGTGAGCAGAGCCCAGAACTCGCCTCCTGGCCCCAGGAACTGGCCTCGGTGGCCAGGAGCTCGCAGTAGGACCCCGCGCCCACTTGGCTCAGCCGTGTCTTGGGATCGTTGGGCCTTCCTGAGCGCTGGCCTTTCTGAACACTTTATCATGCTTTCACTCGAAAGCCATCTTCATGAGAAGGGCACATGTTAAAAAGACCCCGACAACAAGAGCAGACAAGGATGAGGAGAGAGAGGGTGAGGAGAGAGAGGCACCCACCTCGCGTGGTGGGGATGTGAGCCAGTGGCGGCCGCTCTGGAAAGCCATCTGGATTTACCTTCAGATCTGGAAATGGAAATCCCGTACTATCCCCGGACTCTGGAACCATCAGCTCAAAGTCACATGCCCCACCTTGTTTGCCATGACACTGCTTAGAACAGCCAGGCTGTAGAAACCACCTGGTGCCCACTGACAGGGCCGGGGCGGGAAGGCGTGGCCTATCCTCACGGCAGAACGAGCCTCGGCCATAAGGAAAGATGAACTTCAGCCAAGACCTCAGGCCGGGCTGCTGCCGCATCAGCTAAACCTCTGAATCGTGGAGTGATGACTAAAAAGAGCAATAACAATGAGGCTAACCAGGTCGGCCTTAGACTGGAGGGGGCAGTCGCATGGATCCCCCCCCCAGGACTCGGTGTTCACCACACACACCCACCCCCCATCAGTGTATTAGCGAACAAACACATGGGTGCTTCTGTCCCTCCAAACTAAACATCCCCTCTTGCACAAACCCCAGTGGATCCCCAGAAAAACATTTCCTATCTCTCATTTTCTATCCTAGTCCTTGAGAGGGAGGCCCCTGTGCCCCACACTGAGAAGGCGGGGTTCTGGTGCCCCATCAGACAGGGCCACTGCAGCAGAGCACATGAGGTGTCTCAGCGGCCAGGAGAGGAGGTGAGTGGGGAGGCGCACCCCTTTTGTTGTCTAGGCCTCCCTCTCCCCAGGCAGCGGCAGTCCCATGATTCCTGCAGGACTGGCTTGGGGTGGGGGGACCCGACATGGCCCCGCAGGGCCCCAGTCTCTGAGAACTGCCTTGGCTCTGCTGTGTGGCTGAGGACAGCAGGCTTGAGGAAACCACACCCAGCGCTTCCCACCCCGATTCGACTTTACCCTTCCAGGGCACACCCGTGAGGTCAGAGCAGCCTGGGCTGGTTTATGGGAACCCAGACTGGCGCTGCTCCCTCCTGGAGCACCCCTCATGCTGGGCCGCCAGAGCTCAATCGGAGTCTGGTGAATATGTCCATTTTAATTGAAAGGCAGTTCAGTTGGGAGCAGTGGTGGCATTTAGAACTTTTGCACTGGCATTGGAAGTGAGGTTTTGTCATTTGTTAAAAGCTCTGTGGCTGTGGAGGGGAACAGGTGTTAGACACGATGGTCTGGAGGCCCCTCCCAGTGGCAATGTGGGGTCAGAGACAGGCTGCGCATCCTCGCATCCCAGCTCTCCTGGCATGGCCTGGAGACTGGTCCCCTGGCCTCGGCTGTCTCCTTTTGGGAGGAGCTGAGATCTCCTTCTGCAGCAACATCTAGAAAGTTCCAGTGAATGGAAGACCCATCCCATGAGGTCTGGAGCTCCCCCTGGCCCCCCACGGCTACATGCTGAGGGTCTGGGGCTGCTCCCTGAGTTTCCCAGGTCCCAGGTGGAGCAGGGAGCAAGCCCCTGTGGGGTCTCCGCTTTGTGCTGCCCCCCTGCTGTGAATGCTCAGGAGGAGGCAGTTGGGCCAGGCCCCTGGGGCAGAGCCTCTGAGGCGTTCCCGCCAACCTGCCAGGGCAGGACTTTGTGATGCGACAAACAGGCCAGACAGGCCTCTTGTCCCAGCTCTCCCATTGCCACATCTAAGTGGGGGGGGAGCCCCCAGGGAAGGACCAGCTCCACTGTGCCTGCTGCTCCCAGCTGGCACTGGTTCCCAGCCTTCCCATCATCAGGTAAGGAGCAGCCCCAGCAATGGGAGGGGAGACCCCCGGGGGCTGTGGGAGCCTAGCCTGGCCGGAGAGGAGGAGGCGAGACCAGAGGCAGCAGACGGGCCTTCTGGTCCTGACAAGGAAAGGCAGGCATGTGGACTGTGGAGTTGGGGGCCTAGATGGGAGCCTCAGCACAGCTGTTGCCTCATGTCCTCCAATCTCCAGAAAGTTCTGACCCAGCCTCAGTCTCCACAGCAGTATGGTGGTCACTCCTGCTCTGGGCTCCGGGGGGTAAAGGAGCACCTCTGTGGTAGGGGCCTACCCTGCACCGAGGCCTTCTGACGCCAGGTATGGGCTTAGGCCAGGGCCTGACATCCATGAGCCAATACCTCTCTCCCCCTCCATACCCATGGTCCTCGCTGTGGGCCTTGAGTCCTACAGAGGGAGCACAGTCAGGCAAGGATGCCACTGACTGCACGCTCACCTTGGGAAGGGGTGGCCACAGTCCCCAGCCTGTAGAGGGTGATGCTGGGAAGAAGCTGAGGGCCCATATGCACTGTAGGTGACATGCTGAGCAACAGGGCCTGGGTGAATGATCTGTAAGCGGCACCCTATCCCTGGCCTCGCACATTCTCCCACGTGCCTCCAACCTCAGAGTCACCTGTCGCCTCCCCCATGACCAGGGGCGACACCCTCCCACTGGTTCTCCTCTTCCCTCTCGGAGGTCTCTGAGGTTGACAGCTCAACCATCCAAGCTTTTGACTTCAGCATCTCAGCCACAGGCAGTGAGGCCTAGCAGAGCGGCCCCTGCCTGCCCCAGCCTCACCCACAGTGCTGGGTAGCCTCCCAGGAGACCGGGGTGCAGGTGGGGGGAGCTGCCTCTCTGGCTCCTTGGGGCCCCCCCCCCCCGGCCTGTAGACATGGCTGGGTGGGAACCCTGCTTATAGCCCAAGCCTGAAACCGATAGGAGACTTAATCCTAAACCAGGATCTCTCCGCGAGAGTTTAATTCTCCTCAGTTCCTACTGTACCAACTTCCTGGGGCTGCCAGGTCAAGTCCCTCCTCACTGGGGCTTAAAACAACAGATACGCCTTTTCTCACAGTCCTGGAGGCCAGAGTGTGACGACAAGGTGTTGGGCAGAGCAGTGCTTGAGGTTCAGGGTGGTGCCTCTTCCAGCTTCTGGAGGCACCAGGTTGGTTGTGGCTTGGGGCTGCCTCGCCCTGTCTTGCCCCCACAGCCGGGAGGCTGCTGTGTGTGGGCCGTCTCCAAGAAAAGCCTAGAACATCGCACTCAGCCCACTGAGGATCCTTCATTTAATTTCTCTCTGCAAAGTCCCAAATGAGGCCACATCCACAGGTTCAGAGATCAGGACACACCTGTGTTTGGGGAGCTACGTTTCACCCCCATGCCACCTGCCCTGGCCTACGTGATGACGTGTAAACGGGGGTGAGTCCCTAGGGCTAAGTGTCCACTCTTCCATTGCCACAGCTCCCTAGGCGGCCATGCCCGCCACCCCGCCACACCGGTGCTGGGAGGGGCAGGGACTGGGAGCAGGCCAGAGGTTCTGAATGCAAAGACCGGAAGGAAGCCAGGGTGTCCCAAAGAGCGGCCTGCAGCCCCTGCCTCTGCCCATAGGTCCACGCCCTGGTCCAGCCCTCACCACAGTCCCTCACCTCTCCTTCCTGCCTCTACCCAACACTCTCAGCCCCCACAGGGCTGTCCCTGCCCGAGGCACCCGCTCCCAGCTGCACACCCCGTCCACACTCCCCAGGCGGGGACCACACTCAGCCTCAGCCCCTGTGCCCCTCCCAGCTCCCTGCCCTCCGCCACTCACTCCTGCCCTGCAGGCTGGTGCAACATGTGTGCGGCCCACAGGAAGGGGGCCCGGCCTCCCTCACAGTGCCATAGCCCCACATTGACCGCATGAGTGGCCCGGGACCAGCCCAGCCCCCGGCCGGAAGTAGCTGCCTCCAGCCTTCCCCCTGGGCCAGTGGAGGGCAGGGGCTTAGAAGGCTCCCTGCAGAGTGGGGCCCTTGAGGCAGTTTCCCCAGGGGCAGAAAGGTCAGCCCCGGAAGAAGGGGGGCAGAGACACCAGTGCTGCTTTGCTTGGGGGTTCCATTCATGCCATGGCCTTGATTAAAGTCTGCTGCGGGCCAGGCTCTGTAGGAGGTTTGCGAAACCCGGGGCACAGATAGGAAGTACCCTGTCCTCTGAGTCCCCAGATCCCAGTGTGGGGAGTTAGACAATCAAATCAGGGAGGTGGCGGTGAGGGCAGATGCCAGACTCTGCCGGAGAAGGAGGCTGGAGCTGCTGTTCACACAGCGGTCCAGCAGAGACCTGCACGGACTGGAGGGGAGAACATTCTGGGCCCAGGGAGCCGCAAGTGCAAAGGCCCGTGGTGGGGATGTGCCAGCAGCACCCAGCAGTGAGGAGCCCAGGACAGCAGAAAGGCGGGGGAGGAGGTGAGGAGGGACCGGTCCGTGCCCCATGTGAGAAGAGAGCCACCAGAGCCGGGCCGGCCCACTTTGCTCGCTGGGACGAGCCAGCGACTGCGTGGGGCAGGGCTGCAGTCAGCTCGGACAGGGGCCGGCGGCACCGTCCAGCTGGGAGGCTGTGCAGCCCTCGGGCAGAGACGGGCATCTGCAGGCATCTGTGCCTCTGTGGTGGCAGTGAGACGTGTGGTGTTTGCCACCGGGCAGGGTCAGAATTTGTAGGGACAGGGGTGTGGATGACTGAGGAGTCGAAGCGGATTCTAAGCAGCTGGCAGGAAGAGCGATTCTGGGTACCAGCCAGCGGGGTGGTTAGGGAACCCACTGGCACCCTGTCAGGAGCAGGTTTCCCAGTGGTGGGAGAGGTGGGGGCCCCCACAGGGCTCAAGAGGCAAAGGAAGGCTTTGGCCTGGTCTCCCCCTGCACCCTACCGCACCCTCCCTCTACCTGTCTCTACCTGCCTGGAGCTGTCTGTGAGGCAGGGAGTCAGGCGCCTGCCTGGGGCCCAGCCCCACCCACGCCCTGCCAGAGCCAGGAGGCCCCTGCAGAGGGTCACCACATCCCTGAGCTGCTGGGACCCCCACCCCATTGCCGTCCGAGCCCCCACAAGACCCCAGTCGGCCCTGTAGCCGTTGGCCACCTGGGCTTCCCGTCTGCCCCGCTGGGAGCAGCAGGCGCGGTCTGCAGGCAGGCACACAGGCCCTCTTTCCAGGAATGTGATCAGAACCAGAGACACCAAAACACAATTAGTGGTCTGGACAGGATCCAGCAGCTCTGGCCCTCTGCAAAGGCAGGAAGGTGCAGGGAGCCCTGGGAGGGAGAAGCCAGAATGGAACAGAGGCGGAGCCAGTGACCTGTGCTCTCCTGGCGCCTCTGTGATGGCAGCAGAGAAGGAGGTGGCGGGATTGCTTCAGATGCTGTGTGCAGGCACCACCCCAGGGCTGTGCCCCTCCCAGTCCAGGGCTCAGAGGCAGTTTCCTACCTGCACAGCCGAGTGGTGTTCCCGTTCCACCCCATCCCCCTCCC
>NW_004567129.1:4364179-4380151 GCF_000260355.1 Condylura cristata | reverse complement strand
ACAGCTGCTTCACACCCAGACCCTTTGCCCCAGCTGCTCTCCCTGCCCAGCATGCTCTTCCCACAGCTGGTTCCCAGCCTTCTTCAGGTCTTGGAGTAAATGTCGCTTGTTTGAGAGGCCTTCCCGGACCACCTCTCTTGCCCCGAAATCCAGACCTCTGTCTTCTCCGGAGACTTCATTCACTCAGTCAGTGACTGTTGATCTCTAGCTCCAGGCCCTTCCAGGCTAGGAATCCAGCATGAACAGAGGGCAGGTCGCGCCTCAGAACAGACCCCCTGTCCTCACGCACCGCTTCCTGCCCTTCTCCTTTCTCTACAGCTCTTAAATGTACAGAGCTGTGCCTTCAGTTTGGAGGTCTCCCCAAGTGACCCTGGAGAGTCACTGATGGGTGTTGTAAATTAACCCCGCTGCCCTCCAGGAGGCCGGTCCAGCGCTGCACTGCCACACCGTATGACCCGTGAGCCTCTCCTGGGAGCTCCTCAGCAGTCGCCAGGGAAACCAGGGCGTGCCTGGAATTGAAAAAGGGGAGGCAGGTGTGCCAAACGGCAAGCCCTGACCTCAGTTTCCATTGCTCTGAGCAGTGCCTGCCGTTCATGGAATTCTCCAGAGAACAGGCCTTCCCACCTACAGGCTCATCTTTGAACATTTTCCAGTTTTCAGGTGTTTCTATTAAGATGTGGGCCTCAGAATCAAGTATCATTGAAAAATGCCAAATTGAATTGGACCCCACACACACACACATTCCATAGCTAATACCCCCTTGACCCAAGATTGCCGATCAGAAGGTCCGCGAAACCCTCCCACTGAGCCTGGCTTTAACTAGGCCTTCTCAGACTTCCCTGGCTGAGCATGGAAATCGCGTGAGGAGTTTTGTTTTTTTGTTTGTTTGTTTTGTTTTGTTTTTAATTCTAGTGCTTTCACCACATGCCAAACCAATTAGATCAACATCTTAGATTCAACCCTGGGGAGGTTATTCTAGGTGTCCAGGAGTAAGAGATGGAGGTGCTGGTGTTCCGTGGCTTCCCAGTCCTCTGAATCCCAGCCACCCTGCCCAACTCAAAATTTCTGGTTTCCTTTGTATTTGTACACACGTCTAACTTGGGGTTCCCCAAGAGTGTTCCAGGGAACACTGCCTCTGCAAAGGACTCCAAAAAGCAAGGGCGTGTGGTCAACACGTTTGGGAAATGCTCCTCTCAGCCATCCTCCCCTACTAAGTCAGCGTGCGGGTCAGGGTGGGAGCCCCTCTCTGAGAAGGGAAGCAGAAACACTCGCAAAACAGGTTGCCTGTGGAACTAACGGGAAGGGCGAGCCCAGCCTTCTGAGTGCCCAGACGCAGGTGGCCTGCCCGCCGCCCGAGGGTACCAGCAGGTGCATTACCCTGGAGAGGCCTGTGCCCAGTGCCCTTCCCCTGTGGGCACTGCCGGTGAGGACAGAGCCAGAGTGAGGTCGGAGCCCTTAGACAGGAGAAGCCCCCAGCCCCTTGGCCATCAGGCTGCCTGCCACAGGCAGCAGGCCAGAGACTGGGCTGGGGCGGGTCTCTGCACAGTCAGCCAGCGTGGGGAGCGGTGGGGGCTCTCCCCCTGCAGGGGCCTGCGATGTGGCCCAGTCTCTTCTGGGTCCAGGTGATGAGGATGGGCGCGGGAAGCATCTGTTTACATTCCCTCCGTTTATAGCGGCACGGGAAAGGGGCGCCACGTGCAGGTGCGTTTGTGATGACAGCCTGTCCCCCAGCCACCCAGGTGCCCCCCGTGGAGCGCTCCACCCCCACCCAGTCCTCCTTCCTCACCCCTTCCCTTCCCCTCACCATCTCTTTTCCCCTCCTTTCTTCCTTCCTCACATTGGAGCAAGCCCCACCCACGCCCTCTTTTCACCGGTGACGCTGGGGCACCATTCCGGTGGTTCCCCAAGAACGGCTACAAAGTGCTCTGTGGTGAGGAGGTGCCAGAACCCACTCTGCGAGTGTCTTCATGGTTGCACTTGGGCCCTGCCAGCAAGGCAGTCAGGAAGGGCTTTGCTGAGGCCCTCCCACAAAGACAGATACCTAAGGAGGCCGCGCTGGCCACAAGAGCATTATGGCCAGAGGCGGGACACCCCCAGGGTGAGGTCCATCCTACTGCGGTCTTCCTGAGCAGCTCACCCCACGGCCCCTGGAGGTTCTCCTTTGCCCACGCTGAAGTATTTCTCCCTGTAAAATCTGAGGCAAGGTTCAGGGGTGAAAGAAATGGTCCTCAGGTGCAAAGAGGGGTGAGCATCTGCCCTCTGGGCTCCCCACCCTAATGGGGGGTCTCCTTGAGGGAACAAGGGGAGGCCCTGCGGCGCCCTGGACATGGCAAAGTGGGAAGCGAGTTCCGCCGGCGTGAAGGCACGGGGAGTCCCGGGGCGGGACCTGGCCGGAGCTGGCCAGGCAGGGACCTGGGGCAGCAGCACCCAGACGGCCCGGGGCCCGCGCAGAGCCGCCATGCCATCAGTTCTGGGTTTGTGGGGCGGGGATGAAACAGCGCTGCAGGAAATTAAATCTCATACTTACTTTAATATAATTAGTGACTTATAGTCAAAGCAAAGAGGATGATATGGACCTCACCCTGCATGACAAGTTGTCTGCACTGCACCCCCCACTGTGATGGGGAAGTCAGCGACCCCGCCGTGTGGACACCCCTGCTCCCTCTCCCTAGTTGGGAGCCGGCATGGTGCTCCCTGCAAACTGACCGCAGCGGACTCATTCACACCCCAAAAAGCACTGCCCGGACTTCCCACCACACCCTAGCCAGCTGGCACAGAGACATGTCCTGACTGCTCTCGCCTTCTGCGCTTGACCTCCTGCCGCCTGCTCCAGCTGCCGGGGTGCCTAGCAGGGCAGCGCCGGGGAGGGGGTCCCCGGAAACCCAAGCAGCACCAGGGCGGGAGCCTTGTGCTCCGTGACCCCCCCTAGGGCAGGCGGCCCTGCTCAGTGCGCGGCAGCACAGCCCCTGGGGCCAGCCGGCCCACCGAGGACGCCCCCCAGCGCTCTGCCCACCCAGCACCACCTTGGCCTGCGTTCTTAGAGTATAGATGATCAGAGAAAGCGGCCCTTCCGGCTTGACCGACCGTTGCCAGCCCGCCTAGTAGGGAGTCAGCACTGCTCCCCTTGGGGATGGCGGGAACCCACCTGGGCCCCGGGCCCAAGATTCCAATGGGCAGTGTGCTGGTGTGGATACCAAAAATAACATCTTTCGGCGTTCATCCCCCGCGCCTGGCCAGGCCTCCTCAACCTTGATCATTTCCTAGCCTGCGTGCGGGGAGCATTGGGTATTCCAAGGTGACCTCTGAGCACTTTGTGGGCGATAGCAGCAGCTTTTGTGTTCTAAAGAGGCCCCTCTTGCAGGGCTCCTGGCAGCTTGGGGTGGGGCTGCTCACAGAGAGGGCATGGTTAGAATCTGGAAGTTTCCACCTTCCTCCCATCTTCAGGGAGGGAGAGGAGCTACAAAGAGGTAGCGATCCACAGGGCCACCCTAATAAAGTGCCACAGAAATGCCTCAAGGGGAGGACAGTTGGAGAACCTCCAGATGTGTGAGTGTGTCTGCCCGCAAGCCGGGAGGGTGATGCACCCCACGCCCATGGGGACAGAAGCTCCCGTGCTCGGCAGCCCCCTCGCCCCCCACGAGTCTCTTCATGCGGCTGTTGTGTGGATCATGAGGTTGGCCTTTGCAGTACATCAGCAACAAATAATAAGTGAACTGTCCTCCGCGGTTCTCTGAGCCACTCTTGAAAGTCAGGGAGCCTGGGGAGGGGTCACGGGAGCCTCTGGTGGCAGCCATGTTGCTCACAGTGTGGGTGACCTGGGGACTCACTACTTGCAAGTGGTTGGCAACCAAAGCCCTGGCGGGGGGTATCCTGAGCAGATGGAACTGTGGGAGAATAGGGTACCCCACTGCATCCGGTGTCTGCACTGTGAGAGGGAAGGGAAGAGAATGTGAGTTGCCTGGGCAGGGAGGCCGGGCCGGGCCCAGAAACATGCATTTCTGAATTTCTGGTGCCAGTCTAGGAAACCCGCTGTGGCTCTGTGGCACAGAGCCATCTGACCTGTAGAAACATCCCTCCACCCCACTCTGTCATAGCACCTCCAAGGGTGGTGACTTCCTGCGGTTCTTTGCGCTGGGCGTGGCTGTTGTGTAGCCTGGCCTGGCTCTGGTCAGGGAAGACGTGGGCACGCTCCTCTTTGCCCAGCAAGGAGAGTGCAGCCAGGCCCAGCCTGCTGATGTGCTAGACTCCTGCCTGGGCGGGCGCTGCTCAACCCCAGCGCCTGCCTCCTGGGGACTGTCCTAAGGCGAGAGCGACCAGGCCCCGCTCACATCACCGGCATCTCAGCAGCCCCGCTCCTCCACCGGAACCGTGCACCAGACATGCAGAGCTGCGCCGGCCCTGCCTGGACCTGCCTGTGCCTGCCGGCGGCACCCCAAAGGGCAGGCAGCCATGAGGGTCAGAGGGCAGCAGGCTGCCGGCACGCGGGCTCTCGGGCTCTCCTCCGTCCAAGAGCCAGGGGCCTGTCGGGTCCTGCTGGGTCCTGCCGGGTGCAGCTCTGGAGCTCCGGGAGCTTGTCTGCTCAGACGGGCAGCCCCTCCCGGCACTCTCCACCGGGCCCCACCTCCACCAGTGGGTTGCACCCCTCCCAAACGTACAAGCAGTGTGGGGCCAGGGGAGGACGCGTGGAAATACAGAGAAGGAACAACTCGTTACCCAGGATGCAGCGATGCTGCTGATGAAGATGGCGATGAAGAGGGCGGTGATGATGAAGGCGCTGGCGGTGGTGAGGATGGCAGCTAACTAGAAGGCGACTGAGGTGCAAGTTGCTCCCCAGGGAGTGTCAAGGAGACCAGGTAGGTCTCGTTTCCTCAAGAGCACCCGCAGAGAACAACTTCTTGTGCTGGGGAAGGAAGGGGGCAAAATCAGGAGGAGGCTGCAGGGCGGAGTGGGGCGAGCACCGCCACCCCCTGCCAGCCGAGCCCTGGCTTTGCCATCTGAAAACGTGGCCGCTAGGAGTAACTGGCGGGGCGCGGAGAGGAGCACGGCCTGGCATCTGGTTAGGGCATAAGACATCATGGCCTTTGCTGTCACCCTGATTATCCATCCAGGCCCTCTGCCCTCCCTGCCTCCACCCCAGCCCCACTCCCCCACCCGCTGGCCCCCACCCCCAGCTGCCCTGGCCCCTGGCCGCTCAGCTGCTTTGCAAGAACCTCAAGGGGAAGCCGCTGCAGCCATGCTTAAAGGGGAAGTCACCGGCCCTGGGCTGAGCCTCCACCGAGTGCTGTGAGAGCCCCGGAGGAGCAGGCTCCAAGGGGCGTGAGCTCTGCACGCTGCTGGGGACACCCCCTCAACTCCATCCCACCCCAGACCCCAGGCTTTCGACATCTCTGCCAGCAGCACCCACCGTGTGCTGTAAGAGAAACCCCTTGGTCCCCACAGCTCAACCTTCTATACCCAGCTGGGGCCTCCGCAGGCCTCAGCATGGGCGTTCACCCTTGGGCTTCCTGCTCTCCTGTCCCTTTCCCAGTAACCTCCCAGTCCAGGACCTGCCCGTCCCCCTCACGTCCTCAGGCGGAGCTGCCTCCTGGCTCCAGCCCAGTGCTAGGCCACCAGGCCCGCTCTGCTCACAAGGTGAGACCCCAGTATGCTCGTCTCCGCCCTGGCCCGCCCGGGGGTAGCTTGAAGTGGGCAGTGGGTGAGCACAGTCAAACAGCCCTGCCGCCCGTCAGGCGCTTGATTCTGGAAGTCTGTTGCCTCTCAGTTGACAGGGCTGCTCACACCCTAGTGTTGATCCATCACCAAGGCCCACTGACACTAAATACAAAACAGACCCAGGCCCCCTCCATGGCCCACTCGGGCCGCCAGTGTCCCGGGCTGAGGTGCTGCCAGCTCTCTGACCAGCTGCCACAGCTGCCCGCTCCTGTTCACGCTGCCCGCCCCACCTCCCCCAGCATGGAGCTTCGGGGACCCTCCCTCTGCAGCAGGTCCCGCCCAAGGTTGTGTCGCCTCCAGGCTCAGCCTGACAAGGCCGGGGCAGCCCCTGGCCTCCCCAACCCCCTCCCTCAGGGCTCCAGGTCTTCAAAGCTGCCCACCTCCCACCCTGGGGCAGCACAGAGAGGCTCTCTGCCCTGCCCCTACCCGACTCTCCACTCCCCAGCCCCCTGAGCCAACTGCTCCCTCCACAGAGGCTTCCATGACACCCCTCCGCCAGTTCCCTCCCGGGTGCACTCTTACTTTCTTTGCTCTGACTCAAGTCAGTTGGGTCTGAAGCACTTGGTTTGTCAGGTCTGATTTGCAAGGCCAAGAATGTACTTGCAAAGTTCTCAGTAGGGCCCAGAAATGCAAGGTCCAGATACCCCCACTCTGTCTGAACTGCAGAGATTCAAAAAGGGATCTCAAGAGGTTTGCCCAGAACCCCAGAACTGGAGGAAAGCCAGGCAGGAGGTGTGGGCCGGCAGGAGGCAGCCGGCGTGAAGCCCTTCCAGGTCGGCACCTGCTGGGGCCTGTCTGCCAGGCCCTCCAGCTCCCGTGGCCAGGTGGGTAGAGGATTGCTGGCACCAGAGGCGGTGCTGTGGGGGGCAGGGGCAGCACAAGTCTGGTTGGCAGGTCCTAGTTTGTGAGAGACAGGGACAGAGGCGTCCCCACGCGTCAGCACAGCACATGCTAGGAAGGCTCGTGGGCCCAGAGACACTGGTCAGTCGCTCCTGTGGCCGCTCCCCCTCCAGGCCTGGGGAAGGGAATCTTATCATGTGAGGCAAGTAAGGTCACTGACCTGCCTGCCCCAGAAAGACAGCCTGGAGGGTTGCGAAATGGCAAATGGGGCTTTTTTTAGCATGTGGGGGAAAGGAAACAAAGAAAGCTGTGCCCCTGCTCCCAGGGCCAACAACAACACCGGGATGGCCAGGGAGAGGCCGCCGGCCGCAGGGCTGCTTCCGGCTCCCAGGGCCGTGTCCTTGGGTAGAGAGGCCACGGGCCTGCTCAGCGGCCCGGCGGCTTGGAGGAGGGGCTGGCCAGCCAGGCCTCCGCTAATGCTGCAAAGCATCTCTCAGCCCTGTCACATGCTGAGGGGCCCAGGGGCACATGCTGACAGATTAGGAGCAGGTAGGGGAAGCAGAGCCAGAGACTAGTGTGGACCACCTGTGTGGCCAAGCCAGATGAATCACCTGCTGCAGTGTCTGTGGGGTACAGTCCGGCGTGGACAGCAGGCGTCCTCAGCCTCAGGGAGCACGGGGTCACCTGGAAGCCTTGTAAAGAGACAGACCCAGGCCCAGAGTTTGTGACGCAATGGCCTTGGGCAGGGCCTGAGAGTCTGCATTTCCCAGGTGCTGCGGGTGTGGGGCCCAACTTTGAGAACCGCTGCTCTAGAGACTACCTGGGGGCAGTTGTGGGCTGGATGATCGGAAAATCAGCAGGCCCAGAGCCATGGGGACTGGCCAGAGTGAATAGGCAGGTGATGGAGCAGAGGTGAGGCTGGTCCTCACTTACAGAGGCCCCTCGCTGCACCAGCAGCGCCCTCCGAGGGACAGCTGCATGGTGACTTCTCGCCCAAGGACACACAGCTAGCGAGCTCCAGAGCTGAGCTCCGCCCAGAGTCCGTGAGCCCAGGGCGCTTGCTCTCTGCAGGAAGGGTCTCCGAGGCGGTGCCCCGGCCCTGTCACCAGCCTTCGCATCCAGGACTGCCTTCGGGCACGACTACAGAAAAGCGCATACGTGCACTGTACAGCTCAGGGCTGGTCCCGCTTGGACAGAGTCCATCGGGAAAGTCTGAAAGCAACAAACAAGATCCGTGCTCTCATTCCCTTAACATTTGTTCAACTACTGCTGTGGCCCAGACCAGGCTTTGGCGGTAGCACAGAAATCTCTGCGCTGGTGGCTTCCAGCTGTGATGATGATGGCTTATTATGCAGAGAGCATGGAAGTTGGGATTTTAAAAATCAGTCTGTCCAGGTTCCCCTTTTTTTCCCCTGGTCCTTTCCAGGTCATCCCTCCAGCCCACATGTGGGGCAGGGCACAGCCTGGCTTTGCCCAGTCGGGGTCCCTGTTTCTTCAGAGTCCTCTCTGCAGGGTGTCCCCACTCTTCCCCTCTGCTCTCGCCAGCATGGCCCCCACCTGGCACGGTTGCTGCTCAGGGAGTCTGCTCTGAATGCCAAGGCTGTGGAGGGCGCGCCCTTGTTCACCGTGGTATGTCTTGGAGTGGTTGGTGTGGGTGCAACAAGAATTCCAGCCCAGGAAATGGCCATGCAGAGGAACACAGGGGGACATCTTGGGGTCAATCTCAGGGGTGCCCTGAGGTCTGAAGGTCCTATCGTGAGTGGTGGTAAATGCGCAAGGTGTGTTCCGGGTCCGTCCATCGGTGGAGCTGGTGGCCATTCAGCCCTGCACCCTAAGGTGCCTTCACCTGAGGTTTGCCTTTAGCTCCTGCAGTCTCCTAAAGAGTGTGGCTATAATATCAGGGTGCCAGGGGAGGGGCCTAGTGTGCTGGGCACCTCCACGGGCCAGGCCGTTTCTAGCCAGCCTAGAAACCAGCAGCCTAGGGACACCGTGCCCTGTTGTACATGGGACTCTCCAGGGATGCTCCTGGTGGGGGGCCTGGGCTCTAGTGTACCCCAAATCTCCCGAGTCATCCCCAGGTGCAAGTGTGGGATGAGAAGCCATTGTCCATTCCTATCTCACAGACAAGGAAATGGAAGCCCCAAAGGTCATGCCACTTGCCCAGAGTCACACAGCAGAAGTGATGTGGCCACAGAACAAGAAGCTGGGAGGTGGGGGATAAAGAAGCAGAGTGTGGCCGGAGAGCCTCTCACCTGCGCAGCTGCTCCTCCCGGGGGCTACCCCCTACTCCCGCTCTGGCCCTGAAACCCCTTCCCTCCGGGTGGGATGCCAGTGTACCCCAACTTTGACACCATCTCCTTCGCTGGTCTCTGGTGACTTGGGTCATGAGCCTCACTGAGCTCCGCTGTCTCTCAGAAGGGAAGGCTCCCACCTTGGGGTGACCATGGCTCAGCCACCACACACACTGCATTGCCACACAGACTTGGCAAATCCCTCTGGGTTTCTTCATCTGCAAACTAAACTTGTCATTGAAAATATTTGCCCTCCTCTCTGGGCGGTCCAGAGAGTCGATGAGATAAGGTGGATAACAGTGCTTGGTAAACAAGAGGCACAGGGCAAATATTAGCTCTCCGTCAGGCACCGGGAGGGCCCCGTTTTGTCCCGCGAAGCACCCAGCAGGGACTGTCTCCATCTCAGCTCTGCTGTGACTGGGGCCATGACAGATGTCTGCAGGCCTTGGCTTCCTTGCCTGTCGAATAGAAAAACAGCATCCACGCCTTCTTCACTGGGCAGTTACAGGGAAGCAATGCATCGGCCCAGGAGATGCTTTACATGTAAAGCACCTTGTGAAGTGACTGGCACGGCCCTGCTGCCATGGTGTCTGAGGCAGGAGGAAGGCTTCCTTGTCTGCTGTCAGCCTCTCTCCTGGAGGCGCCCAGGCTCTGGCTCCCAGCCCCACCTCTGCCACTTGTGCTGTGTGTCCTCAGGCTCAGGAGTGGCCTCTCTGAGCCTCAGTTATGTGAAAAGAACCTCTTGTCAGCATTTTCCAGTGCCCGGAGAACCCCAGCAAGTGGCAGGAGTGTGGGAGCTGCACAAGGGAACCGGGAGGAGGAGCAGAAGGGGGAAGGGGCGGGGGCAGAGGCAGCCCCTTGAGTGGTCCAGGATCTTAGGGACAGAGGAATGGTGGGTTCGATCTGCTTCTGTGCCAGGACCCTGGACTTCCCCCACACGCTCTTGCACTGGTTCCCAGGTCCCGAGCAGCGCAGGGGAGGTTGGAGAAACCGGGGAGTGGGGCTGTTATGCCCTGCAGAGCAGGCTGCTGTGTGCCCCTCACCCACCTCAAGCCAGGCCCCTTTTCTCAACTGCCTGGCCATAGCAGTATCAGGGAGGGAAACTGAGGCAGGTCACACTAAATCAGCCTCTTGCCATGCCCAGGGCGACCGGCTGTCTGGGTTTGCCCTGGCGGAGTTGCCAGTTCCTGGGTTACAGAGGGGCTTTCCACGCCGAGCCCAGAAGGTGAGGTTTGTACGCGTGCGAGGAACTTGCCCAGGGCCAGTGGAGGCATCAAGAGAGAAGTACGTGTGGCATTAGGTATCCCAGTGGCCCATGGCACAAGTGAAAGAAATGAGTGATGTCAGTTCAAGCAGTCTACCTTCTTGAGCTCAGGATGTCGAAAATATTTGCATTTTTCTGTTGTTTTTTTTTTTTGTACTGACTGTTTGAAATCTAGTGTGTATTTTATTCCTACAGCTAGACTTGCCAAATAAAATACAGGATGCCCAGGTAATTATGAATATCAGATAATGAAAAAAGTTGTCACTGTATGTATTTCCCAAAAAGCTTTCAGTGTAAGTATTGCATCAGCTACACTTATCCTAAAAGTTGATTGTCCATCTGAGAACTGAAGTTACCTGGTAACTATATTTTATTTGCTACTTTGCAGCCTTGCTTTTTTTAAAAAAAGATTTTTTTATTTGTGCATACAGAACTGGGGTACAGACCAGAGGCTCAGGGGCAGGGAGAGGCTTCACCAGAGGCAGAGCGGGGATCAGAACTGGCAGATTTTTTAATTTCTCTGCAGAGGGGAGCAGCGGGCGGGTCAGGAGAGGTCTGCCACACCATGTGGTCACCTTCGGGGCAGGCGGGAATCGAACTCATGTGGAAGTGGCTTAAGTTTCTTAGTGCTGCGCTTTCACCTGCTGCGCCACCAGGCAGGGCCCTGCAGCCTCATTTTTAACACATCTGGCTGTAGAGGTTCATATTCCAGACACTTAGGCAGCCACCCAAACTCATGGTCAAGAAAGGGAAAGGACAGTTCTGGTGGAGTCTTGTGTGTCCCAGGGAGCCGGCCCCCCTCAGTCCCCCCACAGAGACCCACTCTTCTTCTCTCTCAACGGCTCAGTCCAACCTTTGCCCTTCGTCTGCCTGTTGCATTATCTGTCTTTGTCTTAGTGGAGCTTTCTGGAAGCAGCTCAACATATTCTATTCTGACAATCTCTTGGCAGGCCAGCAGGCAGCAGGGGAGAAAGTCCACTTCTCTGACAAATCCTGCACGTCAGCGAGTTTTTAAGTTCCAGAAAGGGGTCAGGGCCCGCGGGGGCAGCAGGGCAGGGCAGGGAGACAGACAGACGAGGTCCAGGGGCGGTCCGGGAGCCCCCCTCCTCCCAGGCCCCGCTCAAGCCCCGTTGCCAGGCCGCCATCTTGCCCCCCACACACTGAGCTGTTCACATGGGAGTCTCTGACCCTGGGTGTCTTTCTCTGCCTCAGTTTACATCCAAACAATACTGGGAAGTCGCAGCCCAGAGCCCCAGGATGGGGGAGGGGCTCCAGCAAGGCCACCTCCGGGCAGTGGCACAGCCGGAGCTGGAGCCGGAGGTAGGTCCAGCGGCAGCCGATGCTTGGTCACCGCTCCCCAGTGTTCCAGGGGGCAGGGCCCTGCGTGGGCTGTATGCCCACAACCAGGGGGTGGGGTAGGAAATCCCCGTTTGGGGGGGAAAGGCACTGGACTGTGGTGATGGCACACGGGTGACTTGGTGGTGGGAAGCCCAGGGGGATTGCAACTAAGGTGGAAAAAGGCACAAAATGGTGTAAAAGTAAACTATTATAAAATTAAAAAGAAAGAAAGAAACCCCCGTTTGGAGCAGAGGCCCAGAGAGTAGGTCAGCAGCCCGGTCCCCAGCACTCCTGCAGCCGGGCTGGAAGCAGTGGGGCACGAGCCTGCCAGAGCAGTGGGCTTCCGCTGCCCCTCCACGTGGCTGTGTCCCATGACCTGGGCCTGGAGCACTCCCGGGGCAGCGCTTCACCGGAGTTCAGGCAGCTGATGGCCACTTAACCCCACAACGCACCGCGCCCCCTCCCGGGCCAGGCACATGGCCCCTGCGGCCTGCAGCCCCCGGGAGCCCTTCTCACTGCAGCTCCTCACAGTGCCCCCAGCCCTGGTGCTCTCGGCCACCTACCAGCCCCTCCCCAGGGCAGCACCCTGAACCTCCCAGGGCCCCTCGTATCCCTCCTCCTCCTCCTGCTCCCCCCTCTCTGCCCGCCCATGGCTCCCTCAGGTTCCCGGCAGGTCTCTGTGTCTCAGGGGCGGTTCTCGCAGGGGCCCGTCCCGCCCTGGCCCGGGAAGGCACCCTGGGGTCAGGCCTGCCGGAGGACACACGTGCTTGTTCTGCGTGGGGCGTTCCGTGCTGCATGTGCCGAGGGCGGGCCTGCCTCCTCTGGGGCCCCCCGGGCCAGGGCCAGGGCCAGACACTTCGTGGGGCACACACTGTCGGGGGCAGCAAATCCACCATCAAGGCGCAGGGGCCTTGGTCAAAGCATCTGTGCCCGAAGCACAGCAGGTGGCAGGACTCTGCTTTTGCTTTTGGCATCAGGCGCCTGGTCAGCTCCTGAGCGTGTTCCCGTGGGCCCTGCCTTTGTGAGAAATGCTCCTGGGCCTTGGGCATTCATTCCGATTCCTGTCTAAACGGCATCGAGCCATTGTTATCTTGGCCGTGGGTGTTGGGGGCAACCCCCCCACCATGAAATTTTACATGCCACCCCAGGCCCCGGCTGCAGAGGGTCTGCCAGAGATGGCCCAGGCCAGAGAGGGTGCCAGGCCACCACGTCGCCGGTAAAGGAAATGTCCCCCAGTTGGCGAGGCCCCGCTCCTCCCCGCCCCTCCCTCCTGCGCCGTGTGCCCGCTCTGCTGGCCTGCTTGGGGCACGCAGGCACGCTGTCCTGCCTACTCAAAGCCCGCGTCCTGCTTTGGGGGGAGAGCGCGAGACCATAAAATAAGAAAGGCAGCCCGTGAGGCGCACGGCCCTGTACATGAGAACACGAGAACAAGCAGGCCCTGGCAGGCTGAGGCTTCCTCGGGCAGCGTGGCGGGCACCACTTCACCGTGTGCGCGCCCGGCCAGACTGCGACTTCGCTGCACTGTGCAAATGAGAACATGAGCTGTCTTGCCCCAGGAAGGGGGCAGGCTGGTGCTAGAGGGCTTTTGGGGGTGTGGGTAATCGAGAAGGTGGGGAGACGCCAAGTGGAATCAGGTGGAATGAGGTGGGATTCTTCCTCCACTCCGCCCGTCTAAGGAAAAGGCTCATTTGGGGACCTGGGGACCCAGGCTCACCAGCTGTGCTTCAGGGCTGGGGCTGGCCGGGTCCCATCCCACAGGGGCCCCTTTAAGGCCGGCCCTGGGACTGCGGGGTGACTGCCCCCCCCACCCAGATTGTGCAAGTTCATTCATCCTAACCCTGCTGACTCACGCTTATGAAAGTGATTTTCCAGGCCCCGCCCATCGCCCGCCTCTTCCCAGCCCGTGAAATACCCTGCTTTCCCCTGTCCTCTCACAGCCTCTGGGATCCCCACAGGGTAATGGGCATCCTGCTCCTGCAGGCACCGTGACCCCTGGCCCACCCAGTGCCCACCTAGTCCAGGCTCACCAGTCTCCCGAACCCCTGCTTGTCAGGTGAGTGGCCTGAACCAGGCAAGGGGCGACTGGGGGGAGAGGGGAAGAGGCGGTTCATCCAAGGCAGGGTGACCAGCCAACAGGTTGGTGGAGCCAGGCAGGGGGCCCCAGGTGGTCTGGAGCAGAGGTGCACCCGGCTCCCTCGGGGCCTGGCTGAATTTTCTCCCACCCCCAGGCTCATCCTCCACCACTCCTTGGTGCCCATTTTCAGGTGCCTGGCACCCTCAGTCCCACAGCTGCCCTGCTGCCCGCAGGCACCCTGGCTCACATGACGGCACTCTTGGCAGGAAAGAGGTGTGGCCAGCCTAGGCGTGCCGCCAGTGTCCCAGGGCCACTGGGCCCCACCTCTCCTGCTAGGCATCTGCCCCAGGGGCTCAGGAGCTGTCTCCTCACCGAAGGCTTGCAGGTGCTGAGAATAAGGGGCAGGCCCAGAGTGGCCAGGGGGCTTGGGCTCCCGGGCTCTGCGTAGGGAGGTTTCAGTGGCAGGGGAAGCATCATGACTGGGGCAGGCGCTGGGCCAAGGCTCACCTCGTGACGAGCGGCCGGGAATTCGGCATGACGGAGCACCTCCTTGTCCTCACCGCTCCACGGCCTCATGTCTTTGTCGAAGTCCTGTTATCATAACATCGCCCGGAGGGACCTGCCCGCCAGGTCTCCAGAAGGAGCACCGGTGGGTGCGGTTGCGAGCACTCCTGGGCGGAGGGCTGACATCAAAGTCACAGGAGCAAAGGCCAGCAGAGATGCCTGTAACCAGCACTGGACAGGTGTCCAAGCCTCAAGGCGGCCTCAGCTCAAAGGCCACAGATGGACAGATGCCGTGGACCCAAGGGCAACCTGGCCAGACACTTAGCTCCACTTCTCAGATGCTTGCTTGAGTTTGTGAATTTGAATGTTGGCCTTTTCCAGTCGACATTTGGCATCTTCAGCCAGAGGGACTTACGTGAAAAACTGACCGTCCCATCTCCACAGCCCAGCAAAGCATGAGGGAAGCGGAAGTAGCTGCCCTTTCCAGTGCTCGGTAGCAGGCAGGCAGCCGCGTTTTTCTGAGGTGGGGGCTCTAAGCTGCTCGGGACTTGGGGACAGCTGTACTGCCACATAGGAAGTGACCTCTGCATCGGCCTCTGGGTGGCGACCTCATGTTTGTGGCATCTGGTGACTTCTGGAGTGAGCACTGAACTCGGAGTCCCAAAGCCCTGGTGGTAAGTTGGGCCCAGCAGGTCCCGCCACACGTGATGAGGGCTGGTCCTGATCCCGCTTTTGGGGCCGGGGCCCCAGCAAGTACCTCCTCATGGTGACGGGAGGGCTCAGAGGGACCATGGAGGGGAAGCAGGCGCGCTGGGCCACTCATTTCAGGGGGCAGTGGGCACTGGGCCCAACTCAACTCCCAGGCCTCAGTGTTCTTGCCTGTAAAGAGGGTCCCCGTGAGGACAGGGGATGCTAACACATAGGGCATGACCAGCAAGGACGCTGCTGCTGCTTCTGGGGGCAGTGAACAGGCTTGAGGGCCCTGGGGGGCTGCTGGTGCCCGAAGAAAGCCCCCCAGGGAACTATAAAGGCACACCCAGCACCAGATTGCTGCTTAGCAACTGTCTCCTCCTGAGGGGAACAGCGCTGGGACAGAAGGGTCGGGTGAGAGGACAGAGACTTTCAGCCTGATCTGGGTGGGGGGAGCCCTGGAGGGAGCTGTCACCCCACTCTGCTGTTGGGGCTGGGAGGAGGCTGTGGGGCAGGATGACAGGGCCATGGAGGCTTGGTCCAGCTTGGTCCCAGCAAACTGGAGCAGACTTCAGAGACTGCGCAGGGCGATGGAAAGGTCGTGGCCTCCCCATCTCCACATCTGTAACGGAGCGTGGTCGAGGATTGTCACATCCCTAATAAACAGGGGCACAGCCACACTGTGCACCAAGTGTTAGTGCTGCGTGGCGCCTAGCGACTCCCCGAAAGTCAGAAATATTAGCCACTGGTTACTGTTGGTTTCAGTGGATGTGGTATCACCCCAAAATATGCTCTCCAGGTAAATGGCATAGCCCCGATGGGGATCCAGGCATGGAAAGGGTCTTGCAGTTCCCACTGTTTCTTGGGGGAAAGCTGGGGGACACATGAGGGGCAATGGTCCTGGCTACAGCTGAGGCAAGGAAAGAGGCTTTCAGAGGACCCCACAGCAGGGATGAGGGATGCCCCGATATGCTACCTCCCCCTGTGGGGCGCTGGGCATGCCCTGTACCCTCTGAGCCTGCCTTTGCTCGCCTGCTCGGTGGAGGGGATTCAGCCCCCTCAGATCACGAGCGGATCCGATGCTGTCACGCGGGAGTAAGTTCCTGGCAAACTATAAAGTGTCTGTGTGGCCATGGTAGGTGGCCCTCTGCCTGTTCCAGGCCGGCCCCACCATCTCCTGTCAGCCACCTCAAGGTTTTCCAAAAATGTGCACCAGTTGCCTCTTTTCCAAACCAGGGAAGGCACGTAAAAATCCTGTC
>NW_004567129.1:4354843-4363804 GCF_000260355.1 Condylura cristata | reverse complement strand
GGCTGCCTGGTGGCAGGAGAGGGACATTCTCGCTGGGCTGGAGGTTTCCAGGGACTGGGGCTGGCCCCTCCTGGTGCCTGGTGCCTTGCCGGTGGCAGCCCAGTCCACCGAGTGGTCAGGGCGTGTAGCCAGCAGGGGGCGCCAGCGTGCAGGCGCGAGCAGTCAGTTGCTCAGGTGCATGTTGGGCAGGACCTCCTGGCCTTTTCCAGGCCGGCGGGCAGGTTCTTCGCACATCTCACATCGCATCCCCCCACCCCCCGCCCCCCAATAACCCTACGGGGAAGGGAGCATTATTACCAGTTTGCAGATGAGGAAACTGAGACACAGAAAGGTCCAGGCGTGGGCCGGTGGTCAGCAGCTGGGAAGTACCCCCCCAGGGCCAGTGGGAACCAGAGGTCTGGATCATGGCCTGCCCTCAGGCTGGCCTCCTGGAAGATACACAGTGAGCTCAAGGTGTTGTTACTGCCCATCGCCATGATGGGGAGAGTGCAGAGACCCAGGCACCCAGAGCAGGGTGGGGTTCCTGCAGAGCTGGACAACGAGACAACCTGTTGAAAGGAACAGGTGTGAGCACAGGAGAAGGGGCTGGGGTGGCGTCCGAGAGCCTCAGTGAACTTGGCCGTCCACTGGCGCCACGTGTCCCCAACCACTCGCCCTCCTCCCTCTGCCCCAGGCCAGCTGCCAGCCCCCAACAGTGCCCCAGCCTCAGCCATGAGCCCCTGGAGGAAGAACCACCTCGGCACCAGCAGCTCTGAGCCCCTCAAGGTCATCATCATCGGTGAGTGCCCCCTGGGCGGGGCAGGGGGTGAGGATGGGGCATGTGGGCAGCTCCGGCCCCTGTGTCGAAGGCCGAGGGTCAGAGCCAGGAGCCAGGCCGGCCTTTCTTTACAATTGTCTTTAAAATGGGCCCTTGAGCCTTCACTGTGTGTCTGGCGTGTAGCTTCGTGATGTGTAAAATCTTCCGCGAAACCCTGCCAGGTGCCTACCCGTCGAGAGCAGATGTGCCCAGGTTGCCCCAAGGGCAGGGCGTGGGGCCCCGTTCTAGGCCTGCAGCAGCCCGCACTTACCGGGCCTGGCGCCTCGCTCTGTGCCCATGAAAGGGGCCGTGGCCAAAAGACGTGGGCTCCTGCCCCACACTTGTGAGCCTGGGGCAGTGCCCTCCCAGCGTGGGCATCCAGTGACCCACAGGGGCCCACTGCTGAGCGCCAGGATTTCGTGGTGCGGGTCCCGCAGGCGTTTGACTTGCGAGTAACAATCTGAGCAGCACGGGGGTAAGTGAGACGAGTAGAGAAAAGCAGCCCAGATGGGGTGACCACGCGCCTCAGGCCCAGGAGGCCGCAGGGCAGCCACACCGCTAGCGCCGATGGGGCCAGGCAGCCGCGGGCGCTGCGTAAGCCCCTCCTGAGCGCCACGGCCCTGGGCGCAGGCAGAAGTCGCAGTCTGCGCGGACCTGGCGTGTCTGGCCAGTGGGAGGACAGGACCAGATCCCGGAGATCTCAGTGCTGCTGTGTGACCGTGGTCGGGTTACTTCACCTCTCTGGGCCCTTCACCTTCTAAGGTACAAAGGAGGAAAAGAGAGTGGCAGACCCCTAACTAATTACTAGCACTGCGCAGTGGGCTGACGCAGGCGACAGGCCGTCCGTCGGTGGGCCGCAGCAGCACCACAGTTCAATTCGTTGTTATTCTGATATTATTAAGACCGCTGGAGCCAAAGCCTTGGCACCTGGGGAGCCCTGCACGAGGCAGGTGCTGGCCGCCGTCCCCTCCGCTTTTGTGTCGTGGCGCAGCACAGCCGCGGGCGTGTGGTGGGCCCTTGGGCTGACCTCGCTCAGCTCCCGCCCGGCACAGGGCACAGCCGCAGGGGCAGTGGGCTCTGGCACTCGGCTGCTCTCTCTGACGCCCCCTTCTCTCCCCAGGCAATGGGCCCTCGGGCATCTGCTTGTCCTACCTGCTCTCGGGCTACACCCCTTATGTGAGACCCGGAGCCGTCCACCCGCACCCCTTGCTGCAGAGAAAGCTGGCCGAGGCGCCGGGCATCTCCATCCTGGACCAGGTGCGCCAGCTCTCACGGCCAGGGCTCCTGGGGGCACCCCCCAACCCCAGGGACGCTCTCCCAGCCTCCCAGGACAAAAGTGCAGCCCCGTGCTTGTTCATAGCATGCAGGAGGCCGAGTTCCAGGCACAGAGCTGGCAAGAGAGAAAACCGGCTAAGGCCCTATCCACGGGCCCCACCGGCCACCCTCACCCAAGGCTTCTGAATCTGGGGGGCATTTTGCTCTCCAGGGGAACGTGGGCAGGCTGGAGACAATTTTGGTTGTCACAACAGGTGTTCTGGGACCACTGGCTTAGAGGGTGAGGCCAGGGCACCCAGTCAGCCTGCAGGGCCCAGGACCTGGCTGAGGGATTTCAGTCCCAGTCCCCACAACCCAGAGGCTAACCAGGCCTCCAAGCCAGGAGGACATCCACGCCCACCACTAAGCCCACCCCAACCGGCAGATAGCATTTGGCTTCAAAATGCCTTTTCTAGGCCTTAGCTCCTCAGTCGAGCGTGCATAGAACGGTTCCTACCAGCAAGTTGGGGGACACTGGTTTGGCAGAATCTGGCAGGTAAATGGTGCGTAGGCCTCCAACTGGCCCACAGCACCGTGTGCAGAAAGACAGGTATCCTGAGCTCAGGGACACCCAGGGTACGGGACCACGGACCCCAAGCCCGCTGCCCTCCTGACCTGTGCCCCTTTCAGGACCTGGATTACCTGTCAGAGGGCCTGGAAGGCCGGTGCCAAAGCCCCGTGGCCCTGCTCTTCGATGCCCTCCTGCGGCCAGACACAGATTTGGGGGGCACCATGGAGTCCGTGCTCACCTGGAAGCGCCAGGAGGAGCGAGCCATCCCCCACATGGTCCTGGGCCGGAACCTGCCTGGGGGAGCCTGGCATGTGAGTGGGGGCCCCCGAGGCGGTGGAATGGGCCAGACCTGCCCAGATTCCCTCTCCTATTCCTCCCAATGTGGGGTCAGGACTCCTCCGTGCCCCTTCCCCTGTGCCCACCCCCCTTGCCCTGCCAGCCACAGCCGGCGCGGTTGGGGACAGCGGGGCCTAGAACACACGGCTCATTTCCCATGCAGAATATTGAAGGCTCCATGGTGACCCTGAGCCAAGGCCAGTGGATGGGGCTCCCAGACCTGCAGGTCAAGGACTGGATGTGCAAGAAGCGAAGGTAACACTGCCCCACCTGCCCAGGGAGGGTAGGGGCCACCCAGCCTACCCCCAGGTCGAGCCCAAGAGGGAGCTGTGAAGAAGAGCCTGGAGAGCCTCTCCTTGGCCTCCTCTTTCCCTGGGGGTGGGGCAAGGCTTGGGGCAGGAAGGCCTTGCCCAGGAGCAGGGGCAGGAACCGCAGAGCTGGGCTGGCCAGGACTCCCTGTCCAGCCTCTTGGGGATACCCACTACCTCTGGCTCAGGCTCCCCAGTATTCTGGCCCTGCTGAGTCTGAGCTGGGCCTCTTCCTCTTTTTCAAGCGTATGCACTAGAAACACATTTACATGATAGAAACCAGAAAACTGACAAAAGACAGCTCACCACACCCCACCCCTGTGCCCCCCTCTGGATGCGACTCTGTCCTGTTTCCTGTTGCACCAGCTCTACACCCCACACCGCACCCCTGGCCCCTGGGGAGAGGAGAGTCACTGAATCTGTGAGGCGCTGCCCTCCACCCAGCAGTGAGCCTGTCTCCCCCTCCGGGCTCACTGTCTCTGACACAGAAACTTCTTGTCCTGCTAATTTGGTGGGTGGACATCCAGACACTTTCACTTCATGCGCAGACCTCTTTCCCTCTGCTTTTCGATTTAACACTCAGTCCCCTGTGTGCATGCCTTCTTTCCTCCTTTCTCAATTTGTGACCATGCAATTTCTGGACTTTACATATATGTGTGTGTGTGTATTTTCTTTTTTTGCATTGTTCTTTTTTCTACAGTGTTTGCTTTTTCTTTTCAGGTGTAGTCCCTGCAAAATTCCCATCACCAGTTCACTGTGCACCATCACCATAGGGTGTAAGAATACATTCCCTCCACTGTTTTGACCCCTCCCCCTACCCTCCCCTGCAGAGTATCTCTGGTTAATAGTTACCTATTAATATTTTTAATTTATTATAATTTTTCCCTGATACCTTACTTGGTTTCCCTATATTCCTTCTATGAATGATATTATCCAATATTTTTCTTTTCCCTTCTGGCTTATTTCATTGAGCATAATAATCCTATCCAGACCCATCTATGTTGATGCAAGTGGCATGAGTTTAGTATCCCATTTTATATGTACCACATCTTCTTGATCCGTCATCTGTTTCTGGCATTGGGTTGTTCCATTGCTTACCCACTGTAAATACTGCTGCATGAACACAGGGGCAGGTGTCCTTTTGAATTACTGTTTTTGTGTCCTTTGGGTAAATTCCTAGGAGTAGAATTGCTGGATCATATGGAAGCTCCATTTTTAGTAATCTGAGGAGTCTCCAAACAGCTTTCCATAGTGGTTGTACCAGTCTGCATCCCCACCAGCAGTGCAGGAGAGTTCCTTTCTCTCCACATCCTTGCCAACATTTGTTGTTGCCAGTTGTTGTAATATGTGCCATCCTCAGTGGTGTGAGGTGGTATCTCATTGTGGTTTTCATTTTCACTCCAAGTGATTACTAGTGATGTTGAACATTTTTTCCATATACCTACTGGCCATTCACATTTCCTCTTTGGAAAAGTATCTTTTTAGCTCTTCTGCCCATTTTTTGACTGGATTGTTTAGGGTTTTTTTGTTGTTGAGTTGTGTGAGCTCTTTGTGATCAGTCCCGTATCAGTTGTACTGTGTGCCAAAATTTTTCCCGGTCAGTATGGTATCTCTTTGCTTTTATTAATATCTCCTTTGCTCTACAGAAGCTTTTTAATTTGATGTAGCCCCAGCTGTTCATCTTTCCCTTCATTTCTTTTGCTTTGGGTGATGTGTCTTTAAAGATGGTACTGAGGAAAAAAAAAATGCTGGCACTGAGATGTATGTCAGTAGTATCATATAAGCATGTAGTGCCTATATTTTCTTCTATATATTTTTGGTTTCATGTCTTTTTTCAAAGATTATTTGTTTATGCATACAGGAACTGGGGTACAGAGGTGTGGGGGTGAGAGGATTCACCAGAGACAGAGCAGAACAGGCAGATTGACTGAAATATGCTGCTGAGGGGGGCAGAGGGCAACATAGAAGGCCTGCTGTGCCCTGTAGGTCAGCTCCCTAGGGGATCGAACTCAGACTGCAGTGGCTTCTGGTAGCCCCACAGTGCTGCACTTCAACCAGTTGCGCCACCAGGAAGGGCCCTGGTTTCATGGTCTTATGTCCAAGTCTTTTATCCATTTGAGTTGGTTTTTGTGCATGGTATAAGGTAGTAGTCTAGCTTCATTTTTTTGCATGTAGCTACACTTTTTTTTTTTTTTTTTGAGGTAACTTGAATTACAGCTGTGCTGGTTCCAGGGGTACATTTTGTCACCCATCAGCAAATGTCCAATCACCACCTAGGACCGATAGGTAGCTCCCTTCTCCTCACTCCTCCACCCCAGGCCCCTCTGGAAACACCATCAGAATCTGAGTTTGTTCTTTTTCTTCTTCTTCTTCACATTCCACAAATGAGTGAGACCACTTGTTTTTGTCCTTCTGATTTATTTCACTTAGCATCTCCCCCTGCGGGCTCTCTGTATTGTTGCACATGGCAGCCATCCTTTGACATGGCCATATAATATTCCCCTGAAAGCCAATGTTGCCCTTGAATATGACCTTGCATATGCACACCAAAGGTGCTCCCCTGCCTTGGAAGGTCCACTGCCCACCTGGGAATTTCGCTGTCCCCAGTGTGCCACTCTGATAAGTAAGTGGATTCCCGGAACCTTTCCAGGACAGTCATTGAGAAGCTTGTAATAGAACAGAAGGAACAATGAGAAACCCATAGAAATAAACCCCCACAGTGTCCATTTCAGTGGGAGACAAAGGAGTTGGGTTGGCTGAGTGGCTGTGGTGATACGGGCTGAGCTCATGCCCACTGCTCACGTGGTCGCATAGATTCCTCTAAGTGAGCTCATCTTTAACAAGTGCCCAGAGTTGGAGGTAACTCAGCCAGGTCACACAGGTGCCAGAGGGAAGCACTGAGATCAAGCCAAACCTGTACTTTGTCCACTGGCAACACTGGCCCTGTCGTCATCACCCCAGAAAGGGTGACAGTAACAGTTGGTGGTGATATGGTGATAGCGGTGATGACACGGTGATGGTGGTGATGGTGGTGATGGCAGTGATGGACACCATAATAAGGGTTATTAGTGATAACCAATCAACTTGTTTACTGAACGCAACCTCCATATAGGGACAGGCACAATGCATGTGTGCACAAGATGATGAAATGTCCTAAAGTGGACACCCCTGCTTTCTAGCCACCAGAACTAAGAAGTAGACCCCCCACCCCCAGAAGTCCCCTGGAACTGTTTCAGACACTACCACCACCCCCTTCTCCCCAGGGGGAGCCTCGCTCTCGCTTTGCATCTGCAGATCAGTTTTGCCTGTTCTGAGGCTTTATGACAATGGAATCCTTCCGTACCTACCTGCAACATTATTTAATCCCCTGAGGTCACAATAGCAGTGGCAACTCTGGTATGTCACATACTACCTTGTAGGTCAGGTTCTTTTCTAAGTTCTTCATTCCTATCAACTCACCCAGTCCTCTCAACAGCTGTGTAAATAGGCACCATTACCATCGGTGCCCTCCTCCTGCAAGTGGGGAAACAGAGGCAGAGTCTTGGGCACATGGCTCACGAGAAGCAAAGCCGGGATCTGAACCCGGGCGGCCTGGAAAGCCCACCCATCCGGCGCTCTGTCTGCCTCTGTTTTGTAGAAGAGACTGAGGCTTAACTTAGCCTCTGGCCAAGTCCTATGGCTGGTGGGTGGCACAGTCACTGCCCGGCTCCCCCCTCCCCAACGCTCCCATGTCCCATCCTGGCTCTGCCATTCACCCTCCGCATCCTTCCCTCAGAGGACTCCGAAACAGCCGGGCCACCGCCGGCGACATCGCTCACTACTACCGGGACTACGTGACCAAGAAGGGTCTGGGCTGCAACTTCCTGTCGGGCGCCGTGGTGACAGCGGTGGAGTGGAGGACGCCCGAGCCCGGCGGCTCTGGGACCCGGGACCAGGGCCCCCTCTTCCAGGTGCGCGGTTTCCTGACCACTGAGGGCCAGATCCAGGAGCCCTTCTCCCTGTATGCCCACAACGTGGTCCTGGCCACGGGCACGTCGGACAGCCCGGCCCGCCTGGGCATCCCCGGGGAGGCCCTGCCCTTCGTCCACCATGAGCTGTCGGCCCTGGAGGAGGCCAGGCGGGCGGGCAGCGTGACCCCCACTTCAGCCCCTGTGCTCATCGTGGGCGCAGGCCTGTCGGCGGCCGACGCGGTCCTCTACGCCCGCCACTACAACATCCCCGTCATCCACGCCTTCCGCCGGCCCGTGGACGACCCCGGCCTGGTGTTCAACCAGCTGCCCAAGGTGCTGTACCCGGAGTACCACAAGGTGCACCAGATGATGCGCGAGCAGTCCATCCTGTCGCCCAGCCCCTACGCGGGCTACCGCAGCCTCCCGGAGCACAGGCTGCTGGCCTGCCGGGAGGACGGCCAGGCCGTGCTCCGCAGCCCCCGGGGCCTCCAGAAGGGCTTCGGTGTCTCTCTGGTGCTGATCCTCATCGGCTCCCACCCCGACCTCTCCTTCCTCCCTGGGGCCGGCGCCAACCTGGCCCTGGACCCTGACCAGCCACTGAGTGCCAAGAGGAACCCTGTTGACGTGCACCCCTTCACCTACCAGAGCGCCCAGCAGGAGGGCCTGTACGCCATGGGGCCGCTGGCCGGGGACAACTTCGTGCGGTTCGTGCAGGGCGGCGCCCTGGCCGTGGCCAGCTCCCTGCAACGGAAGGAGGCCCAGAGGCCACCCTAGCCCCAGCATCCTCGCACCCAGACCCTAAAGAAGAGGGGAGATCACTGCCCCCCTGCTGCGCACCCCCACCAAGGAAGGAAGCTTCTGCAGGAGACAGTGGGGTCAAGCCCCTACCACCGGCCTCTGAAGAGGCAGGGGAGCCCCGGCCGACAGCTCACGAAGAGCCCAGAGCGGGGACAGCAGCTGTGGGCCCAGGTGGGCCTAGAACTACAGTTGAGGGGCAAGCTGCCAGTTGGGCCAGGGTCACCAGGGCCAGCTGAGTGCCCAGCCAGGAGGACTGCACGCTCCATCCTCCCAGGATAGGTCCTGAATAAACCAGCGCCTGCCTCCACTCACATGCCTGAGGATTCTGTGCTTGTGGAGGGGGCCTAGGGCCAGGCCCCTGCCCGGGGAGCCTGCGGGAAGCACAGGGCCAAGTATGTCTACCATCTGGGGTACCTGGGACATAAGGGACGGTGCCCCCAGGGGGTCAGCTGAAGTGAGCAGATGACAGATGAGCTGTGAAGGTAGATGTGTGCCAGGAATGGGGTGCTGAGGAGGCTTTCCCTGTCCCTGCTCCCCACCCCTCCTGCCTAGACCTGGCTCCTCGCCCACACTCCTCCCCACTGCTCTCTCCTCCTGTTCACCATGACACCTGCCACAGGACATCTGCACAGGCTGGTCTCTGGCCCAGGCACTTTCCCCTCCTCTCCCTCCCAGCCAGCATGCACATCACTCCCCGGAAGCCTGTGGGAACTCCGTGGGTCATGGGTCAGCCCCTCTGGTGGCCCAAGGTACCACCTCTCCATGGGAGCTCAGTTTTCACTGTTCCTTTATTCAAGCCATTCTAGGGTCCAGCCCTGTCCACTTGGACGTAGGCTTCAGGAGGCCCAGGGCCCAGCTCACTTGCCCATTATTGAGACTCAGCCCCTGGCTCCGCCGGCGCTCAGCAAGTGCGCCTGACCTAAGGTTTCTGGACTGCTGGTGAATGGC
>NW_004567129.1:4344525-4353928 GCF_000260355.1 Condylura cristata | reverse complement strand
CCCCGCCCCGCCTCGCCGCACGGGGGCACCGCTGTCATCCTGGACGTGAGTACGCGCGGGCCCGGACCCCGCGGGGCCCCGCACCCTCTCTTCTCAGGGCACAGACCCCGTGGCCCCTGCCCCGGGACCGCGAGCCCCTTTGCACCGACCCTCCAAAGCCCTCTCCCCTCCTGGTCTTGGCCAGTTTCCACCCGAGACCTGCTAAACCCTCTCTCCTGTCACCTCTCTGCACTTCTTGGGATCCCCACCTCCCAGAACTGGGACCCTGGACACCTCAGCCCGCCACCGCCTGTGAGCTGGGGAAATCCTCATCTTCTTTCCCAGCCCCTCACCACTCCTCCCGTCCTGCCTGCTGCATCTGGTCGGTGGCCCTGTGCTCTACTTTTCTGAGACCTCCCTACCCCCCGCCCCCCAATCGCTAGCTCCCAGCCCACCTCCACATTTGACTTCTGGCTCTGAGCCCTGTCTTTTCATCCCGGAAGACCCTTCCACTCAGCCCCCGTCTTTGAGGATGGAGACCTCTCCCCACCTCGCTCCCCTTTCCTTTCCACAGGACTGGACACCACCTACCACCCACCCTGACCCTGGACCCTCCCTCCGGGAGTCCCACAGCCACCCCCATCCACCGGATTCCCCTCCATCACTCCTTCCCACTGTGCCACCCTGTGCCGCACCCACCTCCTGTGCCCTCCAGACCTAAACCACCCACCCAAGAAGCCCACTCCCACTCCCCCGTCACCCCAGGGGGTGAAAAGGAGATTCTGTTATGAGGGAGAGAGCCAGTAAAGGCTGGAGGGCATGGGGGGCTTTATCCTGGGTTCCCCCTAGTGACAGCATGAGGGTGGGAGGTGCATGTCACAGTGAACATCCCGTGAGGGGAGGGTACGGAAGGGGGGCGCCTCACGCCTGTCATGAGCTTCCAGGAAAGGTACGCCTGTGTGTGTGTACACCCCACATGTCCCTGGGGTATGGGGGAGCATGCGTTTCCTCCCTGTTCCCTGCCTCTCTCCTGGAACCCCAGGGCACAGGGAGGTACCAGGGTCGGGGACTGTGCTGTGGGTGCTGGTGGCCAGACCCCTGCACCGCTGGCCCCTCTCTCAAGGCCCCGGCCAACTTGGGGCTGAATGCCAGGCTGCTGAGTGCATAGACCCAGGCTCGCTCTTACAGGGCACCCTGTCCAGACTCTCGCAGCGAAGCAGCGGGCATGGACCCCCCCGTTCTGCGGGAGCAGGACCTGGACCCCCAAGCCCTCCTCTGAAATGTGCCCATGAGCAGCGGGGCCCCAAAGCCGCTTCAGCAGAGGTCCTGCTGCTCACTGGTTTGCCACTCCCGCCCAGGGCAGGCGTCCAGGGAAAGGCCCCCCGGGCCGTCACGGAACGCTGCCATCAGAGCAGAGGTGGAGGGCCCTGGGCTGTCGTGGAAGGGGGCCTGAGGTGGTCTTCCGCCCCAGCTCAGAGGCGCCCTCCAATCCCCCAGACAGGATTTTAGCTAAGGGAGACAGGTCATGTTCAGGAAGCCCCCCGAGCTGCTGCTTGCTGCACCCCATCGCTTGGAGCGGAGAGGGGAGGTACAAGGAGGGTGGTATCTCCCCCCTCCCATCAGCACGGCTGACCTGGTCCCCAAAGTGCCAGGAAGAGGAGTTCTCTGGTCTCAAGTTCGGCCTGGGGGTTGGGGGCTCCACCTCCCATGCCGCCAGCCTCTGCTCTCCCCCCCCCCATAATCCCGTGCTGTCAAGTTGGTGGCCTGGGGCCCAGCCCTCGAGGTTCCCTCAGCAGCACCTGCCTTCGCATTGAACCCACCTCCCTGGAGAAAACTGGGGCTCCCCAGGAGCTCTGGTTGGGGCAACAGTGTAAGGAGCATGGCCACCCCATGGGGCATTAATCGCAGTGGGTGACTGGGTGACAGTGGGGGGAGCCGTGGGGCCCAGCGGCTCTGGGGCACGCCCACCAGCGTGCGGACGGCGTGAGCCAGCGTCCAGCGTCCGTGTGTCTGTCAGGCGGCCGTGGGCAGGTGGCGCAGAGGGAGAGTGGGCGGCGGCTTCCACAGCGGCCAGCCACCAGGCCTCCCCCTGAGGAGCCCTCCCCCACCCCTGCCTTCCAGCCCCGTGTGGGGGGGTGCCCCTCTCTGGGGAGGGGAGTGGGGCCTCAGTCTCCCAGGCTGACGGGACCCTTCTTCTTTGCAGATTTTTCGCCGGGCAGACAAAAATGGTGAGTTACCCTCCCAGGCTGCCCATCGGGTGAGGGCTTGGCTCTCTCTGACCTGAGCCTCAGGGGGCGGGGCGGCACTAGGGACATGGACACCGTGGACCTCAGGGACCTCATAGGAGTCTGAAGTCGGAAGGCTTGTACCCCCGTTTCCCCAGGAAGCCCCTCTTAGGAGGGGTGCCGCGAGGTCTGTCTGACAGGACTGTGCCCGGCTGCGTGGGGTACGTGAGCCTCACGCAGCGGGCCAGGGTCAGGGCACTGCGGGCGGGGCCCAGAGGACCCCTTGAAGGGCGCCCCAGGCTCACTCTCAGCCCTTCCCAGCCCTTCCCTGACTCAGGCTCTGCGTTGCTCCCGCTAAGCAGCTCCACGGCAGCCCGGAAAGCGTAAGCGGCTTGCACGGTGGCCCTGCGTGACGGCCAGAGCGGCTGTGCTGCAGGCGCGTGCTGTGCGGCCCCACGCCAGGCGGCCGTCCCACGATGTGGCAGCATGTTGTTGGGCCCGAGAATTCACGGCACCCTTCTCCCCACTTCCCGGGCAGGCTCCACCCACGCGGGCTTCCCGGCGGCGACGGCTTCTCCGTGTGCGCGTCACACCCCTTACAGGTTTCTAGTGTCGTTGCCCCCAAAGCGATTCTGTGGACTTTAAGCAAACATTGTCTCTTTAGGCCTCAGTTTCCCCATCTGTAAAGGGGGGTTTTGATGCTTAACCTGTCTGCTTCCCTGGGTTGTTGGGGAAAGTCCACGGAGATGTGGGTGACGAGCTTTTTAAAGGGACAAT
Source organism: Condylura cristata (assembly GCF_000260355.1). NCBI lineage: Eukaryota > Metazoa > Chordata > Mammalia > Eulipotyphla > Talpidae > Condylura > Condylura cristata. Next base: position 4,350,947 of record NW_004567129.1, on the reverse strand, counting down.
CAAGAAGCCAACGTTTCTTCGTTCATTGAGAAAATACCGATTGAGAATCCTGGCCCAGGCTGGGGAAGGAGTGGGGGGCGGTGACCTGGCAGCCCAGGGGCCCTTGCGTCCCAGCCCCTCTCTTGTGGAGATAGGAATTCAAGGCGGCAGCTCTACCCTGGGCCCCGTGGCCCCTCCATCCTTGTCCTGGGAGTCACTGCTGACCCTTCTACCCCATGATACTGGGGTGGAGAGTGAGGCTGGGGAGGGGAGGGGCTTACAGCCTGGGCAGGAAGTCGGGGTCTCCCTGTCTCACCCCCACCCCTGGGGCTTCCTGGTGCTGGACCAGGCCTGCGCAGCACGGAGCGACAGCGTGGGGCGGCCCACAAGGGTCCCCTGGTTTCTGTTCAGCCGGGGAGGTCATCCCGGATGGAAGTTGAGGCTTGTCCCTGTGGCCGGTCACGGTGCCGGCTGGCAGCGGGTCCCCGACGCTGAGCGCACGAGGGGGTGTGTGCGGCGGTGGGGCTCTGGGGGCCTTTGCTGTGTGCACACAAGCCCTGCGCGGGCATATTCCAGGTCTCTGCCCCTGCCAGCTGCTGAGGGCTGAGTGCTCCTGCACCCCAGCAAGACCCTCTGGCTGGATTTGCTGTGACTCTCCTGGAATGGGCAGCAGCACCCTCCTTTTCGGAGCAGACAGGGAGGGACAGAGAGATCCCAGATCCCAGCTGGGGAGCAGAGCAGACGGGTTCAGCACAGCACAGCTTGACAGCAGCGGGGGGCTGGAGCCAGTGTGGATATGGGCAGACACACTGGGCGTGCACACGCACGCACGCACACCTCCTGCGGGCCCTGCCCGGGCATCCACAGGAGCGGGGGTGGCGGGGAGGCAAGTGGCGCGGTCTCGTGATCGCTGGCCTGCCCCGCTGGCCTGCCCGCTGGCTCCCTGAACAGAGACTCCCCGCAGGCAGGCGCAGCAGGCGTCACTGGAGCTGAGTGAGGCCCCCTGCAGCTCCGGTGCCCAAGGAGGGGGTGCCAGGCTGCGCTTCCCTCCAGGGAGCGGACACACACAGACTCCTGGCATTTGGAAATTCACAGAGGCTGAGCTCAGGCCCATTAGCGGAGACCCCTCAAACGCCAGGCTCGGGGCCTGTGCGGAAGTGCAGGTGCAGGCAGCTGGACTAATTGGACGGAGGCCTGGCCCGGAGGTGTCTCGCTCATTAGCTGATCTGCGGCGCCGCATGCCAGGTGGCGTTGGCTCTGTGCAGGGAGTCCTGGTGGCCTCTGGGGTGCTGCTGAGTGCAGACAGACGGGGGACAAGGGGGGCGGCGGGAAGAAGCAGGGCCAGGCTCCCTGGCTCCTGCATGGCCAGTCCACTGTGACAACCTTCCTTCCTTCCTTCTCCCTGGGTCCGGTCAGGAACATGGCCTTGGGAGCCAAATGGGCTCACACGCCAGCTCTGTGCCTCAGTTTACCCCTCTGAGAAAAGGGGGTGGCCACACTACTTGTGGAGACAGGAGGGGTGAGTCTCAGGTCGCACGATGCTGTGCTGGGTCACCGCTGAGAGCCTGTGCTGTGCGGGGCTGGTGCTAGGGTTGGGGGTGGCGGTGGCTTGAGGGGAGAAGATTGTTTTTGAAAATTACAGACTTTTTCTCCCTGTGTGACACCGAAACTGGACCCTAGATGTTGGAGACAGGTTGGGGTGATGCCTGCAGACCCCACCCTCCCCACACACCCCAGCTCCTACTCTGCCTTCCCTGCTGTGTGGAGGGGAGCCAGGCGGATGCGAGCCTCTCCTCTCGGAGCTGCTCCTCGTGCCCCCCCTTAAGCCCCCCAAAGCTGCTGGAGCCTGGCTCTGTGCCTGCCACACCCCATACAAGGGCTCACCCCTGAAGCGACCAACCTCAGAGCCAGCGCCACACCCAGCCTAAGAGCCCCAACACTGGCTGGGCCCCTTCCTCACCCCAGTAGGAAGGGGCGACCCTCCTTGTCCACACCCCTTGGCGGGAGCTTTGATGCCAAAGCAGCAGAGGGGGCTGGCAGGAAGCCTCAGGCCTCTCCTGTCTCCCACTGAGGGGCTCCTTTAAGGAAAGGGAGTTTCTGAGGCCTTCGGCAAGGGGGCGGGGGCTGAGGTTGCCAGGGCTGAATCAGGTGAGCGCAGCTGAGGCCCAGCCTGGGCTCTGCTCTCCTGAAGCCCCTGTGCTCTGTGCACCCCATGAGTTGCTGTCTGCACCCCCCTCCACTGCCCAGGAGACTCTTCCCCAGCAGATGCTGGTGCCCAGCACGGTGCTAGTGAAAACAGGAGAGGTGAGGCGAGGGCGGGGCGCGGGGTGGGTGAGGCAGGCATCCGCGGGGGCCCTCCTCGGCACCTGCTCCCACAGCCGCCCCAGCCCAGAGGAAGGGCAGTGCTGGCCGACTGGGCCTGAGGCCTCCTCCCCTAGCGGCTGGGCGTCGTGGCCGGCTAAGAACGCCATGCCAACTGTGGCCTCTGCGTGGGCCCGGCCGCTTTGTAGGTGAGGCAGCCTGGAAGGGGCCCTCCCTCGCCCAGAGCAGGGCCTGTGGGGTGGGGTCGGAGATGCTAAGTGCAGGGGGGATGCTGGGCACCAGGGACAAAGAGGTGACCCGCGCTGGCTGGCTCTGAACCCAGCTCCTCCGGGCTGGCGGCCCTGAGGTAGATCAGCTGCAGCAGGGAACACGGAGCGGCCGGGGGGTGGGGGGGGCCCAGGTGGGCCCTGTTGGTCCGTGGCTCGGGCAGCCAGGCCCGTAACAAGCTGCTCCTGGCAGTGTGGTCCCTGATTCTCAGGAACGGGAGTTAGCTCAGGCGTCAGCTGGCTGCCGGGATTATCTAAAGTGAATTCAGCTGGTAGTTTGGGAGCTCACGGGCGGGCCCTGGTGATAAGCGGGAGCCTCTGTCTGTCCGCTGGGGCTCTGGCGGGGCGGGCAGAGGCAGCCCCACCGGAGGTCGGCCGTGGGCTTGGGCTGCCCGCCGCGGGCTGGCCTCCCCTGGAGTCCAGCTGCCCGCTCCCGCCCCGCAGACGACGGGAGGCTGTCCCTGGAGGAGTTCCAGCTCTTCTTCGCGGACGGCGTCCTCGACGAGAAAGAGCTGGAGGACCTCTTCCACACCATCGACTCGGACAACACCAAGTGAGCCGCCGTCACCCAGCGTCTAGTCTGTGTTTTCTGCTCCCCCGCAGGGGACAGGATGCCCAACCCCCCAAACTCTTGAAGTTAGCTCTCACCAGTTAGCTCTCACCGGCGTCCCTGGCCAGGCGATGTCGGGTGGGTGGGGGGCCTCTATTACAGATTCTTTTCTGAGCCCCCATGGCTGAGCAGGGAGAGACCCCAATTTCTGCAGCATATACACAGAAATGAAAATGGGGCACCCCCTTCCACCCCAGCCTGCCTCCCCCCGGACTCCCATGCCTTGGGTTTCCTGCTGGTCCCAGCACCAGCTCCCAACTACAGCAGACCAGGCCCCGGCCCCACCCTGAACCCTCCCTCTTGCTGGGCCTCAAAACCCTACTGTGCACCCTGGATCAACCCAAAACTCGAGCTCTGCTCACCCTGCACCGCATGCCAAGTACGCATCGTGCTCCAGCCCAGCCCCCTCCCCAGCCTGGAGCAGCCTGCCCCCCTGGGCACCCCACATCTGGGCACCTTCCTCCGTCCACTCAGGTGATAAGCACGGGGTGCTCAGGGCAACTTTGCTATCTTGGGGTCCCTGAGGCTGGCTAGATGTGGCCTGGACTAGGCTGCAGCAGCTGGTGTGCAGAGGACACGGAGCTCCTGCACCAGAGATGGGGGATGAGTGAGGCCTGGGAGGCTGGGGGGGGGGGAGAAACAGCTTCCATCTGATACTCGCTGAAGGCCGAGTTTCTGGAGCCAGACGGGGCCCCCCTGGCCCCAGAGCCCCCTGGGGAAGCTTTGAAAGGGCAGGCGCAGGTGCTCCCGGATTTACTCACTGATCTGTGCCTTCTCCGTGGTGCCTTTTGTGTGGGCCAGCTGGGCAGGGGAGAAGGAGCGAGAGTCGAATGAGAGCATCTGGGAGTGGGGGCGGCTCTTCAGAAGGTCAGCAAACCTCGCCAGTGTCCCAGGTGGGCGTAAGCGCCGGCCCTGGGCGCTCAGCTTCCTGCTCGGTGCCTCTGGCTCGGGAAGGTCAGGGCAGCGTACTTCTAGCGAGAGGAGGCGTCAGAGCCTGGGCTGTGCCTCTGAGCAGAGCTTGCAGAGCTCAGAACCCAGATTCGTTTGGTCGGGGGGCCTTTTCCCGGAGGCAGCTTGCGGAAGCCAGGAGCCAGCCCCCCAACACACAAAGTCCCTCGGTGGGTGCCTGACCCCCGCGGCTCACTGTCCATCTGCCCTGGGCCGCTAGGCCCCCCTCACTGGCCCCTTCATGCTGGGAAAGACCAGGCTGGGGCAAGAACAAGGGGGGCTGCCCCTGGGCCCCCAGGACCCAGCAGGCGGGGATGTGGGGAGAGATCTTTTACCCACCAGCAGTGTCATGGGCCCCCCTGGCCCTGCCCTCGCTCCTGCTCAGGAGGAGACTGGCAGGCTGGGAAGGGAAAGCGGTGGGCGGCGAGGTGGTGGGGTCAGACAGCCCGAGGACAGTCCACTCCGAGGACAGCCCTTTCCCTGCCACTCCCTCATCTGTGCAGCGGGCACCAGCGCCCAGATAAAGGCAGCATGGCTGGGTCATGCCCCCGTGGGGCTGTGCAGGAGGGGCTGAGGCGGGGGCAGTCGGCCGGCCTGGCCCTGAGTCCCCTCGTTCTCTCTCTCTAGCCACGTGGACACCAAGGAGCTGTGTGGTAGGTGCTGGGTTATGCAGGGGCCACGCTTGGGGCTTGGCATGGGGGCCCTGGGGCTGGCATGGGGGCCATGTGGGGGGGCCCAGGGGAGGCATTTCAAGCCCTCATGGTTGCTTTCCCCTCCAGATTACTTTGTGGACCACATGGGGGACTATGAGGACGTCTTGGCCTCCCTGGAGACCTTGAACCACTCTGTCCTGAAGGCCATGGGCTACACCAAGAAGGTCAGCAGGTGTGGGTCGCCCTGGCGGTCAGGGCCTGAGGGCTGGCTGGCTTCCAGATTTCCCAGGGGCGTCCTCGCGTGGCCGCCTGGGTTTGTGATAAGTGCCGCGTGGGCTTTCCTGGGGCCCCTAGAGGGAGCGGGGCTCTGGTGAGCAGCCCCACAGGCCGGTGTCTGGGGCCTGTGCCCTCATCCTTTCCCGGTGTCAGTTATGACCCTGGGGTGCAGTTCTAGAAAGAGTAGCCGCCCTCTGGGAGCCCGGGACAGGCGCGGTGCCTGCCAAACTCAGTCGCCCTCCAGTCGGCAAGGGCAGGGAGGGGCAGGTTTGTGTACCTGACCCTGACAGGAATCCACGGTGCTGGTGTGAGGATGCCAGGGCAGGCAGACCTGAGCTGGCGGTGGGAATCTTCAGGAGTGCCAGTGGGCGTCCCATGCAGGGAGAGAAGTCTCTGGTGTGACCTCTGTGCTCAGACCTGGAGGGGAATCGGGGTGGGGAGCTGAGCAGCGTGGGCCGAGTGTCCCCTCTCCACTGGGGGTCAGCCCGTCACCGCTGTCTGCAGCCCGCCCTGGGCCTCGGCTTGGGGGCGGTGCGGGGTCAGGCATGGCTTCTCGGCGTCCACAGAGAGAAGGCGCAGGTGTCCCAGGTGGAACAGCTCAGTTGAATCCTCAGGGAGACCCCGTGTGGCTTGTCCTGTCCCCCACCTCAGACGCAGAAGCAGGCTTAGGGGCGTCCTGCATAGTTGTAGCGAACGGGCATAGCTGTCGGCTGCAGGGTGGGCGGGTGGTGGAAACTGAGTCAGGCCTGGCATCAACCAGCCGGGAGTGGGCCCAATGGGGGGGTCACGTTGATACCCACAGCTGGCAGCCTCCTGTGGCCCTGAGCTTCGGGGTCCGAAAAGGCCTGCTGCACCCCCCACCCCCGGCCAGTGAGGCCAGGGAGCACAGCCAGGAAAGTCGCCAGACCCGTGCCAGACAACCCCCACCACCCAGACTCAGTTTCTCCCTCTGAGGAACGGGAGCTTCACCTGGCAGCCCGAGGGGGCTTGGATGGAGTACGGGCTCGAAGCCGCTTGCCCTGCGAGTCATTCTTTTGTTTTTTTCCTTCCCCCACTGAGAGTGAGTAACCAAGACGCTAGACACAAATTTTTACAGGTTCATGTCCTTGATTTTTTTTTTTCTTTTAAAACCACAAATCCAAAATGTTGCCAGGAACACAAACCTCAGACACAAATCTATCAAGCAAAGGAGCAGCACGCAGCCAACCACACTCACGAACCTGCCAAGCACGTGGGCCACGTGTGAGGTCTTCCGTGCTCGTCCAGCCCCGACGAGGGCTTGTACAGAACTCACGTGGCAAAAGCAAAGGCTCCGAGTGGCAGCGGGGCCGTTCCGTCCGAGCACGCGGCTCCCCTGCAGCAGACTCG
>NW_004567129.1:4341368-4343800 GCF_000260355.1 Condylura cristata | reverse complement strand
GGGGGGGTCCCCTTGGCATCCTGTCACCACGACTCCTCAGGTTCCAGAACATCAACCCCCCCCCCAGGAATCTCCTTGTTTACTGTCAACGCTCAAAGTCTCACCCTCATGCTTCCACCGGTGATGATACTAATATCGCCTCCTAGCTTAGAGTCCTCTGAGCCTGTTAAAATAATACTTTTGCATTCTCTTTGTTAAATTTTCTCCTAGGAGGTGGTAGTGAATTTTCCCAAATGCCTCTCTGGTATTTTCGCATGATCATATGATTTTTCTTAAGCTATTGATGGGGTGGATTCTATTATTAGATCCTCTCCAGTTGAACAACCGTTAGCTTCCTGTGATCAGCCCTAATTGCCACATTATTCTTTCATCGTGTTGCTTCCAGAAGCCTCTCGTTACAGTCCCTAATGGGAGTTGGGTCTCAATTGTAGTTGGGGATGAATTATGAGGTGGTTTTGCGTATTTTCTGCACGTGAAGCGACCTCTCCAGCATAGAGTCCTTCACAATAAAATGTTTCCATAACGTCTGGGGCCAGGAACGGACAGGTTGGGATTGTTTAAGATCCGCCATGATGTCCATTTTACGAAGTCTGTTTTAGTCTACTCCGTCGGTGAAACAGTCCTGGGCAGGTTCCGTTTTAGGATCAGTTCTGCACAGCTCGTTGTCGCAAGCGGCCTGGCCCGCAGGCCCTGGGTGCAGGCTGAGTGGGTGAGCCGTGGCCGCCGTCAGGCCCAGGTGAGCTCTCTTCCCATTTGCTTCACTTTAAAGACTTCTCCTTGGCAGGCTTTGGCCTGTTTTAATTACTAATTTCTGGGACAAAGTCTCACAATATGCGTCCCAGTGTAGTTTCATCATTTTTGTTTCCTCTTCTCCCCTTTGACTTAGGTTTCTTATGGTCACTAATGTTTTACACAGGTGAGATGGATTGCTTCCCTTTTTTTGGATAAAAATACCATCTTTGATGTTTCTATGGCCACCCTAGATGTCCTGTGTGGTGGTAGATTTTCTTGTTCTTTCTCTACCAGGCTGTTCTGTTCTTCTTTCTCACTTACTGGAGTTTTGCTGACCGCAGAGGGCCAGTGAGGTCTCCACAGCTCTGCTTCCACGTGTGGCCATTTCTTGTTTGTGTCACTGGTTTGTGTCCTGGTTGCTTGGGAAGACGCGGCTTAGGCTTTGAGAATGTGAGCTCCTGCTGCTGCATGACAGCTTTGCAGATAGCCACATTGTGTCTCAGGCCCTGTGAAATGCGTGTATGCCAGAGATGTTGGCACACATCTAGTGTGAGAAGCAGTGACATGCCCCCGGGAGCGCCCAGGCAGGTCAGACAGCACCAGTGTGTCACGCAGGTGGCAGCTCGGGACTCTGCAGTGGATGAGTTTATGAGTAAAGGCAGAACTGGCCGCCATCCCCGGCACCAGCCTGGTGCATCCTGCTCCGCCACATTCACCTGCATTTGTGTGGCTGAGAACTGTTTGCACTCTGATCAATTTTCTATGCCTATGAATCTTAAAAGTGGTTCCTCACCCAGGAAAGACTGCTGCCCCAGAAGGTCATTGCACAGGAGTCCCAATCCCATCTTGACCTTTGCCCATTTTAGGGGCAGTCACTCACATTTTCCTGACCACACCTTTGCTAGTTATTACTGTGTAGTGTTTCTGTCCCATGGGGCAGCAATGAGCTAATTTATCAGATTGTGGTTTGCTGGAGTACTACACAGTTGTGAAAAGGATTAAATAGTGGCATTTGGGACACAATGAGCAGAGCCCAAGGTGATTGATTATGTGCAGCGAAATAAGTTGGAATGTGAAAGACAGATTGGGTGGTTTCACTCACCTATGGAGTAACTGAAAAACACACCAGCAAAATCGAGCAGGAATAAATCTGGGACTCAGTGAAAGAACTTAATGGTTACCAGAGGGAGCAGGGGAGAGTTCAGGGTATGGCAGAGGGAGGCAGACAGAGTAAGGGCACTAATGGCTTGGTAAGTAGAGGGTGAGTGGAACATGTGCACATATGGAAGAGCAAAAAATGTAACCCCAAATCAGAAAGAAGATATTTAAAAAATTATAACTTAAAAAAACAATTGTTAAAAAAATTGTTATTCAGTCATTATGCTTCTAATGTTTTTGCTTTCCATGCCATAGCCACATTGGTTGATACAGATATAGAGCTTTGTTTTTTTAATTATAATAGTTTATTTTTATAATTTTGTGCCTTTTTCCATCTCAGTTGTAATCCCCATGTGTTTCCCATCACCAATTCACCCATGTGCCATCATCATAGTCCAGTGCACTGCCCCCCCCACCATTTTTGATCCCATTCCCCATTCCCCTTCTATAAAATGTCTCTGGTATATAGTTGTTCATTATTATTATTATTATTCCCTCCCTGCACCCCCATCCTTTATGCTCCTGCTATGAGTGAAACCATC
>NW_004567129.1:4333065-4340918 GCF_000260355.1 Condylura cristata | reverse complement strand
GATGTTGAACATTTTTCATATGCTTGTTGGCCATCTGCATTTCCTCTTTGGAGAGGTGTCTTTTTAGCTCTTCTGCCCATTTTTTGATGGGGTTGTTTATTTTTGTTGAGTTTCATCAGTTCTCTGTTTAGCTTTGTGATCAATCCTTTATCGCTAGTTTTGTGTGAGAGAATTTTTCCCAATCAGTGGGATGTCTGTTGCTTGTAATGTCTCTTTTGCTGTACAGAAGCTCTTGAACTTGATGTAGTCCCATCTATTTATCCTTCCTTCCCTATCGTTGTGTTGGGTGCTGTATTCTCAAAGATGTTACTAAAGTGTGTGTTGTGTAGTGTTTGGCCCATCTTTGCTTCCAGGTATTTTACGGTTTCTGTTCTTATGTCTAGGTCTTTAATCCACTTCGAGTTGATTTTTGTGCATGGTGTGTGGTAGTGATCTAATTTCATTTTTTTTGCATATAGCATCCCAGTTTTCCCAGCACCATTTGTTGAACAAACTTTCTTTGTTCCATTGTATAGTCTTTGCTCCTTTGTCAAAGATTAGCTGCCCATAACCTGTGGGTTTATATCTGAGTTTTCTATTTGAATCCACTGGTCTGTGTGTGTGTTCTTGTTCCAGTACCATACAGTTTTGATTATTAAGGCTTTGTAGTATAGCTTGAAATCTGGGAGAGTGATGCCTCCATTCTTTTTAATCATGAGAGCTTTGGCTATTCGAGGTCTTTTGTGGTTCTATATTGATCTCATCAATATTTGTTTTATTTCTTTGAAGAATGTCATTGAGACTTATTGGGATAGCTTTAAATCTGTACATTGCTTTTGGTAGGATGACCATTTTGATGATGTTAATTCTCCTGATCCATGAGCAGTATAGAGCTTTGTTTTGACATTTTTATTCTACATCTGAGACATATTCAGTATACAAAACAGGAAACGGAGAAAAGCATAGAAATTTCAAGTCACTTTCATCCTGACTGCCCCTTGCCGCTGTTATTATTTCCCTTTATTTGTTTTTGACCCTTTCCCCATGTAGGTGCTCTTAATGTGCTTACTGCCATGCCACACACAATATTATTTTCATCTATTTTAACAAACACTTTGCCCGTGTTATTAAAGCTGTCCAGAAACATCATTTAAAATATTCTTTATAAAATTACCATTCCTCTGTTTTCTGGCATACTGGATTAATTCCAGGTTTTTGCCTTTAGGAATGCTACTGTAACAGCCTTGGCACATAAAGAGATGCCCACAATCTGCACTGTCCCTTAAGGATAGATTGTCAGTATAGTCACTGGGCCTAAGCGCACGAGCAGAGTGAGGCTCTCTCAGTGAGAGTTGGCATTGCCTTGCACAGCCTTGTCATCCTCCTGAACCCCAAAGCCACATTCACTGCCACATCTACTTCCAGTGTGTGGGAGCCAGTGAGGTCATGTCCTCGCCATGCCCTTGGGCATCCTTCACATCCAAATGCATTTAGGTCTACCTTGATAGTGACATGGCAGCTTGTCCTGGTCATTTGGCCCCATGTGGCTGCAGAATCTACATGAGTTTGTCTTCACCTTCCTGGTGCCTTTGGGTTTAGCTGGAATCATGCCTAATGGGTTGAGGGGTATTGCAGGCGAAAGAGGCTGCATCTTGGCGTCACGCTCTGTCTGGTCTGACCCCTGACGCTGTCTTTCGTGCTTACTTTTTATGCTGCGCCGTCTTGGGCTCTTTACCCTTCAGTGGTCTCTGCCTATGGCACTGGTATGGTTTCCAGGGCAAACATCCCAGCTTTGTTCTCACGCGTGGCTTCTTAAACATACAGCTGACCTTGAACACTGTGAGGTCAGGACACCAGTCCCTCCTAACGTTACCTTTGACCCCCTTCCCAAATTTCTAATAGCTGCTATTGACCTGAAACCTTACCAATAACATAAATCACTGACTCACATATCTGGTGTGTTAGATGTGTTACACTCTGAATTTTCACACAAATTAAGCCAGAAAAAAGAAATGTCACGAAGAAAACCAGCAGGATGAGAGGCTGTGGTGGCGGTGCTGGGCATGGTGCCACCAGATTGGGTTCATGTCCTAGGTAGCCTTGTGCCACCTTCAGTGCCCATCGGTGCTGTCTTACCCCACAAGGGCAGCGGGTGCTATATACAGGCCTCAAAGGCAAAAGAGTGACTCATGTTTGTCTGCAGGTGTAATGATTGTTTTTCAGTGAGGTGGGTTCATCTGCTCAATTTTTCTCAAATAGTTGCAGATCTCCCCAACTTTTCCCAGTATATTTTCTGAGCAAAATTTGTGTATAAGTGAACGCAGACAGGTGAAACCCACCTGCTCAGGGCTCAGCTGCTGTCAGCACACTTGATACCGATTTTGTACCCAGCTAACAAGGCCCCAGAACACCCCCTTTTGTTATCCTTGGTGGAACGAACAGAAACTTGGTGGTTCTTCCCTGCTTTCGCATGCTGGCTCGTCCCGGGAAATTGAAGTTCAGACAGTGGAGACCAGTGGCCCATTTCCTAGCCTCTTTGCTTTCATTTTAATTTGGGCAGTCATCCTTTTCACAAACCTCTATCCAGAAGTTCTTTTTCCAAATCAACCTGGGTGATTTAGGGAAAACTTTTTGCACTCTCTGCAGGAAGGCGCTCACCCAGTAAATTTCGGAGGTCAGCAGGTCTCCCCATTCTCCTGCGAGAATGACTCGTCCATGAGGCATCAGTGAAATGGGGGATACATCTGTGTGGGCTGCCTTTCTACCCCTTCGGTGGTCACGCGACATTTTTGGAATTCGGTAACCAGTTACACTTTCTGGTAACCACAGCCTTGGTCACTGACTTGGTGCTTTTATCTCAGGTCTTGGTTCTGCTTTGTTTCCAGGGCTTTTTCCTTTGTATTCACTGTGCTGTCGTGTCCTGTCGTCTTATCTGTGTCTGGGTATTCATGTGCGTGCAGCCTGCCAGTCACTGTTCTGGACATGAGTGCTGTGCTGCAGAGGAGGCCTGGCAGTGGGATGCTCTTGGCTCTGGAAACCTGGCTGACCCTGACGTGAGGCCCCTGTGGGCTGGGTCTGTCTCCAGGTGCCGAGTCTGGCGCGGGCCAGGAGTCTCCCGCCTTTCTCTGCCCCTCTTCCTCACCCCTGATCCCACCCATCTCTCTAGACCTGGCCACACCATGTAATTAATGATAATTAATTCCTAGTCACAGTGGTGGGTACATTGATTTGCTCTGAGAGCCCAGTTTTCCCCAGGCTGCCCAGGGACAGGGCAGAGTTCCAGGTGTGGGCAGGTGGCTTGGGAGGGTGGGGTCTTGGCAGAGGACACGGGGAGCAATGTGGAGCTCGGCTAGCCAGCACCCCCGACACAGCGTCCCTTGGCTTTTAACACCCCTCGGTGACCTGCCAGCTGAGCCGCCCCTTTTCCTGGGAAGCTTTGGCAGCCGAAAGAAATTGAACCTGTTCCAGAAGCCTTAACAAGTAGCTTTGCTGCAGTCTCTTACCCAAAGGGGAAATTTGGTCTTGAGCCAGAGTCACACCTTCCCTATCCCTGGGCGCCCAAGCCTCCCTCTCAGCTCCACACCCCCTCCCCAACCTCTCTCCCAGGACTGAGGGGAACTTCCCAGGATGCCTTTGAGGAGCCAGCTTAGCCTCCCTGCTGCTGTTGTCTTTCCTGTGGTTTAGCAGAGCAGCAGCTTGAAGGACCAGGACCCAGAGGCCCTCTGGGGAGGGAAGTTGTGAGCACCCTGCGCTCAAGCGAGGTCCCTGACTCAACTGCACCATCATCACCATGTCCCTCTCCCAGCCTGCACCACCAGCCTCGGCACCAGCACCATTACTCCGTCCCCACACCGTCCTTGCTTCTGTCGCCATCTTCGCCACCCCCATCACCACCATCCTGGCGCTCCCGCTGATGGTGCGTGGCTGTGGGACGGGCACGTGCCGGGCCCCATGCGCTTTCTGTCCTCCCGGCCTCTAACCGTGTACAGGCCACAGCGCCTTGCGCGTGGTCAGGGGCCAGGCTAGTGAGCCGTGTGGCGGGTTCATGGTCTCCAGGTGCTGTCGCGCTTGCCGTAGGCGGGATTCTACAGCCTCCAAGGTGCAGAAGTAGGGTGCCCCCTCCCACTGCAGGGCAAAAAGGCAGCGCCCCCCAACTTTGGATGAGGCCCCACACTCAAGGCCCCCCCAACCGGTTTCCCTGTGTGCCCCTCCCCTGCACAGGTGTATGAGGGTGGGACCAGCGTGGACCAGTTCGTGACCCGCTTCCTCCTGAAGGAGACGGCCACCCAGATCCAGTCACTGCTGAGCTCCGTGGAGAGCGCGGTGGAGGCCATCGAGGAGCAGACCTGCCAGATCCGGTGGGGCTGGGCCCCGGGGTGGGGGTGTGGGGATGGGGGGGTGTCACCCGCTGTGCAGCACTGCCATGGGTGTGGCCGGTGTGGACAGCATGTCTGTTTCCGTGGCAACTTTCCAGCATGTCCTTGCAGATGGGGTCGGGCAATCTGAACACACATGGAGCCCCCAACCTGTGCCAGGCACATGAGCTGCCTGTGCCGCAGGGGCATGCTTCTGGGGTGTCCGGGACACCCAGCCCTCTTTCTCATGGCTGAGATCAGCGCCATACGTTTCTCCCTCCTGCTGTATGTGCACTTGAGACAGTCTCTCGAGAACCCCCGTTAGGGCAGGGACAGTTGTCCAGGTGCAACAAACCCAGTCCCCCTCTCCCCCATCCAGCCACACACACCGCAGAGGCCTGACAGCCCAGGGGCCTCTGGGCCGGCTGGAGGGGGAAGTCAGCCTGGTGTCCACTCAGCTGAGCCCTCCGGGACCCACCATCAGTGCCTCGTTCACGTGGGAGCTGCTGTGCGGTCAGGGCCCTGCAGCCCCTCACAGCCTGTGTCCCTCGCTCTCCTTGCAGACAGAACTACAGCAGACCCAGCCGCGATGCTGCAGAGACCTGGTACAGAAGCCCTGCACCCCCCTACGCCCCCAACCACAAGTTCATGGCCGCAGAACAGGGGCGGATCCTTCCACCTGGTGAGAAGCATGGCCCACAGTGGGGGCGCTGGCCAGGGGTCCACAGAGGAATGGAGAGGCCAGATGGGACCTGGACTTTGGTGGGGGCCTGGTGGCTGGGGCTCCCCCCCTCCCCCGCCGGGACTGGCACCGCCCACCAGCCGGTCCCCGTTTCCCTTCACAGTCCCGGTGGAGGCCAAGGAGGAGAGCCTGGAAGCCCAGGTCAGCCGCTTGGCAGAGCTGATAGGACGGCTGGAGAGCAAGGTCAGCCCTGCGCCCTCCCACGTGTCCTTCCCCGGCCCCGGGGGGTGAGTGGCCAGCAGGGTGCCCAGGGCCAGAGCAGGACAGGCTGTCCCAGCAGAGATGGGAAACACAGGCACGCACAGCTGCCTGACACCCTCTGCGGACACGGCCCCAGCGTGTGGGGATGGGCTTGGCCCTTAAGGTCAGGTCTGCGGTGGACAGTGGGTGCCGGGGGCTGCACCCGGGCTTGGTGCGCCCCCAGAGCCACATGGAGGCTCCCCAGCCATCGCTCCCTAGAGCCGGGGCCAAGGTCTGAGGTCAGGCTGTGGGCTGGCGCCTCTGGGCCCGTCCATGCACACAGCCACCCCTGTTCCCTCGGCCGCTCCCCTGTGCGCCGTCCAGACAGACAGCAGTCATGGCGGAGGGGCCCTCGGCTGCCACTTGAATTACGTCCTCCAAGGCCCTAATAACGCTCATTTCCTGGAAGAAAGGAAACCGGTTTCCTTAGGGTTTGCCACCAGCTTGGGTGTCAGACAGCCAGTTCCGTCCCCAGCTTGGTACTTCCTGGCTGTGTGACTTCAAGCCAGTGTTTGAGTGTCTCTGAGCTTCTAATTCCTCCAGGATAGAGACAAGTCAGAATAAACCTCTCACAGGCTGTTGTAAGGATGAAATGAAATGTCATCTCAGTGGCTTAGCCCAGGGCTGCTGTGTAGTTAGCATCCAGTATTAGCAATTACTGGACATTTAATACCCCACTGCCCCTCCCACACACACACTAACCAACATGGTAGCTCAGAGCCTCAGGGTTGTGCAGATTTTCCATTGCTCCTTTTCTGAATCCTTTACATCTTTTGCATGCGGACAGGATAACTAGTACTTGGGTGGGTCAGAGGCCAGTTCTGGAGGGCAGCCACAGGGGTGTGACTCGCACAGCAGAGGCTGAGGGCGGGCCTGGAGGGGAGTCCCGGGGAGGCCTGCCTGCCGCCTGGGGGCGAGGCCAGGTGTGCGGCTCCCACCCCTCCCCAAAGGTTGTGCTGGTGGGCGCAGCTACTTGGGGACCCTGCTGCCCGTTGTCATAACAACTGCAGGCGCCTCCAGAGGGAGGCTCTTTGAAGCTTATTTTTAGCGTCGGTCTCCTTAACAACAGGGCTGGCTGAAACCTCAGAGCACCTGGGCGCCCCAGAGACGGGCAGGACCCCCTCGCTGGCCCCTGACTGGCCCAGGCTATGAGCAGGGTTCAACGCTGGGCAAAGCCCACCTGGGCCTCACCAGGGGGTGGAGCACCTGGGGTGCAGCTGAGAGGGGGCTGGCAGATCAGGGTGCCCGGGCCTCCCTTAACCTCTCCCCCTGGCTACAGACGCCTTCTGGGGACCCACCTGTCACAGGGAGGCAGCGGGCTCCTGGCCGCCTGGGGAGTCAGGACACTGCCCACTTGGCTAAGAGTCTGGGGGCTGGGCAGTCCCTGCCAGGGTTGGGGAGCAGGACCCTCGGTCCCGGAGAGGAGGCAGCAGGCTCCTTCAGAGGCAGCTTTGCCAAGAGAACAGATGGAAGAGGCTTGGCTAGACACGGGACGGCTGCGTTTTAAAGGGCAGCTTCGTTAGGCATGAAAGTATTTGCTGAGGGGCCACTGGCAGTTCTGAGGGCAGGAAGCGGCCGTTTGCCCCAGCAGGCAGTTCTCATCTGCTGTTCTCTGGGAGAATCGTTCCTCCATGGAACTTTACCCAGTGACTTTATCACTCTCAGGGTCCGCTGGGGCAGTCTGCGCCGTCCGGTCCTCCGTGAGGGCGCAGTCGTCTCTGCCCCCTGGCTTCTAGCCTTGTGAGACTTGATCTTTCCTGCTCTAAGCTTCCGTGGGAGGGGGTTGGGCAGGATAGGCCCAGACGTGGTACTCACTGGGGTGCCCAGTGGAAGGAGTGTTGGGAGAGCGGCCGCCGAGGCCTGGCCAGCGCCGCAGCAGCATCTGTGGCCATCGGCACCCGAGCTTCCCTCTGGTGGACGCGGGGTCCAGGCAGTGCTGGGTCTTGTTCCAGACACCCAAACGTGGCCATGAGCAATGTGCAGGGGGTTCCCGAGGCCATGGGCACATGGCAGGGCCTGTCCCAGCGAGCTGGGGTTAAATAGGATGTTTCTGGAAGTGCTGGGCTTGTTGCCTGTGAAAGGCCGGAGAGGTCGAACACCCGTTCAGACCGTTCACTGGATTCATGAGGTGCCGGGGGTTGTTGGGTGACGTCCCTAAGGCGATGGGACTCTCAGGCTTTGCCAGCGCTTGTGGCAAAGTGTCCTGGATCCAGAACTCTTGAATCCCAACTGCCGACACACACACAGTAGCAGACCCTCCTTGCGCTCTGGCTCCCAGTGCCCCCCACCCCCACGCACGGTCATTCCAGTTCCCAGGCCACTCTGGGCCAGCACTGTGCCTGTGTGCCTCGGCCCTTCCCAGCGGGCCTGGCCTCCAGGGGAGGCGAGCGCCACGCAGCCTTGGGGCAGCGGGGCTGGAGCTCCGGAGGGCTCCGGGTTGCATGTGTGGTGAGGCCCATCACCTCCGGGTTGCGTGTGTGGTGAGGCCCATCACCTCCGGGTTGCGTGTGTGGTGAGGCCCATCACCTCCGGGTTGC
>NW_004567129.1:4290270-4332960 GCF_000260355.1 Condylura cristata | reverse complement strand
GTGTGTGGTGAGGCCCATCACCTCCGGGTTGCGTGTGTGGTGAGGCCCATCACCTCCGGGTTGCGTGTGTGGTGAGGCCCATCACCTCCGGGTTGTGTGTGTGGTGAGGCCCATCATCTTCGGCACATGTTTGTGATTTCAGACCGTCTGGTTTGACCTGCAGCAGCGCCTGTCGGATGAAGACGGGACTAACATGGTGAGGCTCGGGCCCCTGTCCACTCCTTTGCTGTGGGCTCCTCCCCGCCTGGGCCAGACTCCCGAGCAGGTGGCCACGGGCACCCTCACGGATGGCCTTTGAGACGAGGCTCTGGCTAACGCCAGCGGGGCCCAGGGCGACCCCATGCACCAGCAGCAGGTCTGCGGGCCATGGCCCTCGTCAGCTCTGAGGGGCAGCCCTGGCCCTCCGCCTGCAGACCCTCGTCTTTCTGTGAGGTGGGGCCACTTCCTGCGTTTGCCTCAAAGTTCTAGTTCTTCCTTAGCCACTTTGCACAGGCCAGGAAGACGTGCCTGGCATGAGGTGTTTCATTTTCTACATACTGCCTGTCCATGTTGCACCCTCGCTGGGGGTGGGGGGTGGGGGTGAGGTGGCAGCCAGGCCCTCAGGTGCCCCGTCCACTCACTGGCCCCGCAGCATCTGCAGCTGGTCCGGCAGGAGATGGCCGTGTGCCCGGAGCAGCTGGACGAGTTTCTGGACTCCCTGCGACAGTACCTGCGGGGCACTGCTGGGGCCCAGAGCTGCTTCCAGTGAGTAAGCCAGAGGGGCTGTGGGGGGGCTGGCAGCTCGGCCTGGGGGGGGGTGTGGTGGGGGAAGAGCAGAGCAGCACCAGCCTCACCACCGGGAACAAACCCTACTCCAGAGAGGCATCTGCAGGTGCGTAAGGGCCAGTTCTTGTGGCTGTGCAAGCCTGGGCACCCCCTCCGCAGCTGACTGGTGAGAGCGGAGCCAGCCCCCGGCGTCCCCGGGGGGATGGGCTCAGGCCAGAGCGCATGCCACTCGGCGGTGTGGCAGGGATCAACCTCGGTGCTGCCCCCGGAAGTGCTGCGCGGGGCACCTGCAGCCGTGTCTTAGTGGCCCCCCCTGGTGCTCAGTGGCTGTGCCCCACTCCTGCCTCCCTCTCGGCCCCAGGGGGCCTTTCCCTGGCGGGCACAGCCGTCCTTCCTGGGGCCCCAGCCCTGCTGTTGTGGGTATCAGGTGGTGCCCTGGGAGGGGGCGGTGCTGCAGGAACTGAGGAAGGGCATTGGGGGTGGGAGCAGCAGCTGGCAACAGTGAGGCCCTGTGTTGGGGAGAGCAGCACCGGGGTGGGAGACTGGTGCTGGGAGGAAGAGACCTGGGGTAACAGGCAGGACCCCCACATTAGAGGTCAGCAGGTGGAAGGCCTCGCTGCTCTTGTGTGGGTGAAGGCTTGGGGTGCAGAGCAGGACCCACAGGCCAGCCGGGAGAGGCGGCCGGCTTGAGAGCAGCTGGCTGGCGCCGAATGAGGAGGCGTGGGAGACTCGGCACCAGGTCCCCGGTGGAGGGTGGTGCAGGGTGCTGAGCCAGCTGGGGAGGGCCAGGGTGTTACGCAGGCCCTCTGAAGCCATGCGGAAGTGGGGGTGCCACGTACAAGTGTGGCGGCTGGGGAGGGCATGGCGAGTGGAGGCCCGAGAGCTTGCGCCAGGGTACACCAGAGGCCCTCTCCCCTGGCCTGCCACAGCAGGGCCTTAGCGGCAGGGGGGCGATTTGCAGTACGGTTTTTTCAAGAAATCGTTGCTCCAGTGAGCTGCTATGAACTGTTCTGGAGGCACCAGAACTTTTCTGTCCGAGGGCAGCAGCAACCTAGGAGCACCTCAGTGTGATGGCCAGTGGGCGCTCTTTCAGGGTTTGGGCGGGTGGCTCTGGGCCCACCCCATCCTGCTGGGACCAGAGAAGGGGGGAGGTGGTCTCCCTGGGGAGTCTGTGGGAGGGCACCTGGGCGCCACACTCACTGGGCCTCTCCCTCAGCGTCACAGCCGTGAGGCTCGCGGATGGCTCCACTTTTGTCGTGTACGAATTCTGGGAGACCGAGGCGGCATGGAAGAGGTAGGCCCCAGAGCGCCAGCCCCCTTGGGGAGGTGATGGGTGCTGGGTGGGCCACCTCGCCCCCGCATACTTCACAGGCCCCCGACCCAGGGGTGGGCGTGTCTGTCAGTGACCCTCCCTGTAGGCGGCTGGGCCTTGGTCCAGTCCCTGGTCAGCCTGGGCGTCTGAGCCCGTCTGAAAACTGCTGCTCTAGGGACGGGGTCCCATTGCCACCAAACCCAGCTCCTTCCTTGGGGTCTGGCCTCCTGCAGGGGTCCGGAGGTGCTCCTGAGCCCCAGCCAGCACTGCCCACACTTGGGCTGCTCAGGCCATGCCACCTCCACCTCAGGGCTTCAGATGCGCCCCGAGAAGGCACGGCTGGACGCCAGGAGTGCTCTGCTGCCCACATGGGGGACAAGGTCCATCAGGGGGCGTGTGCTGGAGCCTGAGCTGCTGCAGTCCTTCCCCCACTGAAGGGCAGGAAACCACTGTCCCCCAACCTGCCACAGCCTCCCAGAGACCCGCATCCTCACACTCAGCCCATCTGCCTGGTGGTGATACCCCACCCTGGGCAGGCCCAGGAGTGAAACTGGACTCTCAGACTTACCACCTTCAGCCCCAAGAGCTAACCGGGGTTCCCCGCTTGCAGGCACCTGCAGAGCCCTGTGTGCAAGGCATTCCGGCATGTCAAGGTGGACACGCTGAGCCAGCCCGAGGCCCTCTCCAGGATCTCAGTGCCAGGTAGAACCCCTGCCCCAGGGATAGATGGCTGAGTGGACAGCAGGCCACGTCTGAGCACCTCTACCCTTTGCTCCCTGAACAAAGTCATGTGAGGATGCAGACTCAGAGGGTGCTCAGGTAGGACCAGCATCAGAAAGTCCCAGAAACGGAAGATGGTTGTAGCCACCGAACAGGGAGGGGCAGAGGGACGTCTCAGAAGATGCAGCCAGGAGTCCCTAGTCACAGGCAGGCCCTATGCTTGAACCCTGCATACCCCGCCAGGTCCAGCTTGCTTCTCCAAGCATGGGGTCACCAGCTGGGCGCCCCAAAGGGCTTTAACCACTGAGGGGAGTGGGCGTGCTTATAGGCAGTCCTTGCTGCCACCTCCGAGGACCCAGTTAATGAGCATCTCTCCTGTCCCCCCCAGCTGTGTGGTGCACAGTGGGCCGAGACTGATCATCATCCTGAAGTCCTGCTCCCCAAGCCCTTGGCCTCTTCAAGAGGAAGTCCCCTATTTTCTAGAAACTTTGGTATACAGCTGTTTTCAAAATATGCCCACAAAAGAATGTATCCTCCTGCTGTGTGAATAAAGGACAACCCCCACCCCTCAAAAACTACTTTCTAGCACACCTCTAATGCATGCTTCAGTCCCTTAGTGGTAGTCAACAGGCAGAAGAAAACGCTGCAGTCTGTTATGAAAGCGCCACCCTTGGCCTCGCCTCAACTTACCCCACCAACCAGGGCGCAGCACGGCGACTGAAGCATTTATTCAAAGGAATATTTTACACCTTTGAAGAAAAGGTAGCATTTGGAACAAAATGGATGGGCTCTGAGGTGATGATGTTGTGTGAAATCAGTCAAAACATGATAGATTACAGATGTTTTCAGTTATCTGTAGAATACAAAAAAATTACATGCAAATAGATGAAATAAAAATTTGAATTCAGACAATGGTTACCAGAGAACGGGGGAAGGCTGGCAGGGGAGGCAGGTGGGGTATGGGCATGAGGGGTTTGCTTTACCTGAAGCATAGATAAAAGTAGAAACTTCAGATACATCTCTAACTCATTTCAGAAAGCCACTGTATTAAAAGCAAGTCCATGAAGCTGTTCTATGTGTGTACAATTTAAGATCAATGTACATCAATTCAAATGTGAAATTTAAAGCACAACGGCACCTTTCTTTGAGGACTGATTACACAATATGGCTTAGGAAGTTGTGGTCCATAATTAAAAAAAATTTGTTCTGTCTTTGATTTTTGATGGTCTGACAAGAACTACCTGGGTGCAGATGCAAGAATGTAGGTGTCCTGTGCTTGTTCCCTTAGGCAGGTCTCCTTCTCCGTTAATACGGTTGCAACTCCTGTTTTTCTTCCCCTCCTGGGAGCCTGACCAGTCTTAGATTTCCTTTTCTAATTTCTTGTAGTTTCCCCAGTTTCCTTCTAAACGTTGGGCTCAAGTCAGACTGCTGATGGCTGCACGGCTCTGCCCAGCTGCTATAACCCACCTGAATTTTACACTGAAAGTGATTTCATACAAATTAAAAAAATGTGAATTAAATCTTAAAAAAAACCTGAAGGCTCAGCCTGAGGGGGAAAAGACAAGGAAGCAGTCGTATCGCCACACACCCACCTGGCCGTGACCTACCTCAAGGGAGGTGTCCTCAGATATCCGCGCCTCCTGGCTGCAGCGTCACCACTGTGGGGGGTGGTTGGGTTGGGGGGTTCTCCAGAGAGGGAGTAAATCCAGCAGCATCCAGGATGGCCCAGGCCAGGGTCCGTGTACAAGCGGTAGAAGCACAGGGGCGCCACCCCATGCTTCTCCCCACCTCTGGCCAAGGCCTCCTCAACTTGGGAGGAGCCTGAAGTCACAGAGCAAACAGTCCCTTGGCTTCTCGGCTGCCAGCCCAGCTAGTGGGAGGGAAAGGGGCTCACATGTGCCCCGCTCTGGAATGTGGGCCAAGTACAGGTTGTGTGGCCACCCGTGAGCATGACTGTCCTTGGGTAGGGACAGGCCTCAGCATTCTCTGAGGCCTGGCTCAGGACCACCCTGCTTGGGGGTCCTACCCACTGTGGGGGTGACCTCTCCTTCCAACTCTGACCGCGACACCCCACAATAGGGATCTTGAGTCTCAGTCCCACCCTCTATTATGGATTAAACTGTGTCCCCTAACTCCTGGAACCCACAACTGTGACCTTGTTTGGAAAGAGAATCTCTGCAGACATGAAAGTAAGATGAGGTCTCAGTTTAGCTGAATTGGGGTCAGCATTCAACCAGTGTCCTCAGAAAAGAGCTATTTAGACAGACACACAGCAAACAGAAGCCGGGGGAGGCAGCTACCGGCCAAGGGGTGCCAGAAGCCAGCAGCAAGGTTAGCGGCTTCTGCCCACAACCCAATCTAAACCACGAGAATACGTTTCTGTTGCTGTAAAGCAGTGGTGGGTGTTATACAGCCCACAGCGGTTTCCCCTCTCCTCACCACTGCACCAGAAACTCCTGGAATGAAGAGGCCCAAACAAGCAACCTCAGAAGATAAGTTATCAGTCTCTAGCACCTCCATGATGAAGTGGCACGATGAGACATTGACGACAGGACACAGATGGCCACCGGGAGAACCCTCAGAAGAGCTCCCAGATGGCCGCCACCGTGCTCTGCCCAAAGATGAAGGTGCCCATCAGCACGGAGACCACTCCCCAGCCCTCCAGGCAGCACCTGCAACCGAGTAAAGAGGCATCAATGCGGCATTTTTGCCCGGTCGGCCAAGGCGTGTTCACACCCTGAAAACATACTTGAAGCCCAACAGGGTCACCCAGGTGGGAACAATTCTGCGTCAGACCCCCAGCTGCAGGGATGGGTTTCTGAGACAGGATTTGAATCGCTTCCCCATCTCCTTCTATAACCTCATTCCCCCCCAATATTTTATCAAAGGAAGTTACGTGGGGGAGGGGACACTAGTTTCAAACTGTCTTCATGTTCTCTTGTAGGGGGATGCAGGAGTAGAAACCCTGAAAACACACAGGTGGGGAGGTGGCTGCTGGGGGCAGAGAGGGATAGGGGCATGGGCCTGTGTCTGGGAGGCCCCGCAGGGCCTGGCGATGGCACAGGCATGCCACCGGGGGCCAAGACCTATAAGGCCAGAGAGCTCCACCCGGGAACCCTCCTGGCGGAGGGAGGGCGTGCAGCGTGACCAGAACAAGCCAGGGTGGGGGGCCTGGGCCCAGTGCCTGCTGAGATGCCCTCCCACCTGGCCCCAGCCTTCATACCCTTTACCTGCAAACCCCCTCAAATGCTGAGGTGGAGATACTCACCTGACTCTCGGTCTGACAGGCTCGAGGCCCATGGCACAAATGAGGCACAGACCTGCAGGGGAAACAAGGAGCACCCCAGTACTGAGTACAGAGCCCCTAAGGAACCGTGGGCCCAAGAAAACCAGGCTTACTAAACCTGCCATCCCTGGGCCCGTAGAGGGCACCAAGCCCCCGCCCCAAGGGTGCCCTGGCGAGGCAGCTCACATAGTGGAAGGCCATCTGCAGGGTGCAGGCTGACTGTCCCCGGGAACCTGGCCTCCGAAGGCCTCGGGTTTCCAATGACAAGGGCACCATCCCCTCCACGCAGTGGCCCTGAACGAGCTCAGCGACTGGCAGCGATTACTGCTCTCGACCTCTCTCTTTTTTCTTTTAATCTCTTAATTCTTTGGCTGGGAGTCAGAGCGAGACAGCTAGGCCTGAAACTCCCGTGCCTTCCCCCAGCCCACACCGCCTTGGCTGCTCACTTCATGCTCAGGCAATAGCAGAGCTGAAGGCCACCACCACCCAGGTCACCAGCAAGGAGCCGACTTTCCTGGGCTGAACCTCGGCCTCATAAAAGGGGCCAAAGGAAGAAACAACACCCTCCTCGGAAGTTCTTCCCAGCGCAGGGTCAGGCTGGGACCCCCTGTCCTTGCAGCCTCACCTCAGACCAGACCACCCTGATTTCCGGCTCACCTGAAGTCCATTTTTCATACCCCCACACCTGCTCCATCTCAGAGTAGCAAAGTGCTTCCACGCCTCTAAATTCTGCAGTGTTTTCCCAAGGAGAGTGAACTCACTCCCCACTGACCTGGGCCCAGAAGCCTGTTTCCTGCTGCCACTCCAGTCTGGAGGCGCCTGCAAAGCCACCTGCAGATCCTTTCTGCGACTCGGTTACCAACAGACACCTAGTTCTCGCCTGTTGCATGAGAGCTGGGGCACACTGCCAAGGTTCCCCTAAATGCCAGTGTGCCTGCCCTGGCTCTGCCATGATTCAGGCTGTGGAGTGCCGGTGCGCCCGGGAATGTGCTGACAGGGCACCCACCGGCTGTGGGAAGCAGTAGGCACTGAACTCCAGGCCCCTCAGATCTGGGCTTCCGGCCTGAGCCCCTGCTGGCCACCCTCGTGCTCCTCCGGGGTCCCCGCCACCTTCCCGGCAGCCTCACCAGTACCCCGGATGGGGCAGCCCTCAGGCCACGCCACAGGCTGTTCAGCACTCACTGCCACTGGAGAGGGTCCGAGGAGACCACCCAGCACAGAAACTGCACTTGCCTCTGCGGTCGGGGCATGCTGAGGACTTCCCGGGGTGCATCTGAACATTTTTAGAAACCACTAGCTGTGCGGCGACTCGCCCTGCTGTGCGCCAGCCTTTGCATTTCCACCGGTGGGGCAGGACAGGCTCCCACCAGGCACACTCGTGCGGGGTGGGTACGGTGAGGGCACCCCAGCCCCTACCCCACTCCCTGACTCCCTGCAGAGACAAGCTAGGGAGGACTTGGGGGGTGGGGGAAGCTGCAGCTCACCTGGGAAGATGAAGATGAAGAAGGAGCTGATGCCGCCAATGATGCCGATGATCTCGCTGAGGTCCGGCAGGAACAGGGCCATGGCGAGCGTCACGGTGACCCACAGGATGGTGAGTGGCATGCGAACCCATGGCCCCGAGGGGTCAGCCAGGGCCTGGGGCACACGCGCCAGCCAGCAGCTCCTCTGCCAGAAATCCTGCATCACCGACCTGGGGGTCAAAGCACCACGGGCACTACGGGCCCCAGGGACTCCCGCCTCTGCGCCCCAGGCTCCCTGCCATTGCCCTGAAAGCCAGCAGGGTGCATCACTCCTCAGGTATGCACCAACCCTCAGGGGTTGAAGTCCATTTTTCATACCCCCACACCTGCTCCATCTCAGAGTAGCAAAGTGCTTCCACGCCTCTAAATTCTGCAGTGTTTTCCCAAGGAGAGTGAACTCACTCCCCACTGACCTGGGCCCAGTTGTCCCCACCCAGCTCTACAGAGAGGGCCCAGGTGGGCACTGAGGCCGACTCGGGAACCAGCCCCAGCCGACACTGTTAACTGGGCAGCTCTGTGCTAGCACCCTAGTTCCCTGCCTCAGAAACAGAGAATTTCCTCCTTCATGAAACGATTCCGCAGGCCCTGTCCTACCTGGGCACCGGCGCCCAGACTGACACTGAGCTGCAGGGACCTGACCCCGCGAGCCAGGCCTCACCTCCCCAGGAAGAGCACAATGGGGTAGACGGTCACAATGGAGATGGCGAAGAAGACCCGGGCGACCACGATGACCACGTCGTTGCCCGGGTAGGACATCAAGATATCAGCAGAAACTTCAGTCCCGAAGGTCAGGAAGCCATAAACCCCTGGAAAGCGGAGGGCAGAACAGGAACTGAGACGTGCGCCTTCACACCCAGCATGCTGACAGCGCCCGCCTGGCGCCCCGAGGCCTTCCCTAGGAGGCCAGAGGCGGGCTGGACGGCCCTCGGGCCATCCCACCCCCCGGCCCAGGCTTCCCTGCCCTGAGTCCACACGAAACTCGGCTCTTCTGACCGAAAGCCCCTGCTGAGCAAAACCGTGGCTGCTACCTTGAGAGCGCTCCCGGAGCACGGCGTGGGCAGGCAGAGCTTAGGAAATGGCAACACCATCTTCCTGCCCTGCGCACACCACCTGACAGACCTGGGCCAGCAGCTGGCAGTGAGCCCATTTCCTATGGGGAAAACCACGACCTGGGCATCACACAGCCTCCATGACAGGCCCAAGGCCAGGGCCGGTACCCTGCTCCACTACAACAGCGTCTCCGAGCACCCGTCTGCCCCGTCCTGGGCACCACCCCAGCTGTTTGGGTTTCCCCTGTGCCCTCTGAGGAGTCCTGTGATCCTGCTGACAGCTACTGAATCTGAAACATCTCCGGCTTTGCCTCATCTAGTCAGGAGACCACAGACAGGCCCTCAAGCACTCTGAGCCTCAGCTTTAAGGTACCCAAAACTCGGGGAGCTGTGCCCAGTACGCGGTAGCCCTCTGTACATACTCCCTGCTCCCATGACCCCGCCACCCCCACATCCAGCCCCAGGCGACCAGGCTGTACCTGTGAGCGAGTAGACGAGGCAGCAGGTCAGCAAGGACGTGACGGAGACGAGCGCCCAGTGAGCCAGGCCCTGGTTGCGCATGCTGCAGTAGACGGACACAGCAGCCTCATGGCACTGGGAGACAGAGGCGCCCGCAGCGAGCTCAGGCCACCGCACATAGCGGGTGCCAGAGTCCCCCCGGAGCCGCTGACACAGTGCTGATGCCCCAAAGACAGGAGAACCCAATGTCCACCACAACCAGGAGCACAGGTGCCTGTAATTCCATGCGGAAAAAGCACGGACACAACCTGCACCCCGTGGGGAAAGCCTCACAGGCCAGACACACACACGCTTCCACCCACGTGAAGCCCACGTGACAGGCCAAGCAGGTCAAGACGGGCTCTCAGTCCCAGTACTACTGTCTCCGCGTGTTGTAGAAAGCCGATTGTCCCTGGCCTCAAATTAGTAGACGTCAGCAGCACCCCAGGGGGGACGAAGGGAACATCTACAGGCATCGTGAGGTGTCCCCTAACCGGGGCTATGGCCACACGGGAATACAGATCCTGTGACTTACCTACGTGTGGCACTGCGCCACCCTCAGAAACCCAGCAGGAAGCGCGGACATGTCACCAAGACAGAGCCCCCAGTGTGACAGACATCGCCACGTGGTGTTTCACAAGCAGCCCAGGGGACCTGAGGCTCAGGCAGGGTTGAGGGTGCTGCTGTGTCCAGATGCACCCACAGGAGCCAGGATACCCCCAGGCTCCCAGGACAGGACTCCCACCACCTCACTTAGTTCGGGGCCTAGTTCCTCTGTGTCGCCAGGCCTCTTGTGTGAGATGTTTGCTTTAGTATCTGGCCATTCGCTGTGTGGCAGCAAAGACACTCTGGGCAAGTATTTCTGGGACCTCACGAGTGCCCAACGGCCTATGGACCAGCTTAACCAGGCAGGGGGTCTAACGGAGCCATTGGTCAAGGTCCCCACCTCTGCATGCGCGCCACAGTCCCCTCCCAGCTCCCAAGAGGACACCAGCCCTGTCAGAAGCTCTGCTTCCTGGGGGTCCCAAACGACAGCATCCACTGGGGTCCCAGCACTGCGGTCTAAGTAGACATGACGCTCACAGGGGTGTGTGGGGAGGGGTGGGCACGATGGCATCCTAAGTGCTTGGCTCTGAGAGGAAACTCAGCCGTCTCTGGAGGACGGGTGGCTCTGGTCACTGGGAAATGGAAAGCAGGGCCGAGCAACACAGGCTGACCACCAGCTGCAACAGCCTAAGCACCCACTGATGAGGAGCATAAACAGTGTCCACACGGGAGGCCTGACGTGGCCATCAAAAGCAACAGGGGTCACAGCCCACACAAACCTCATCAGCCAGCTACGGGAAAGGCACCCATCCCCAAGACCGAGTCCTGACATCCAGAACAGGCCCTGGTTGCTGTGGGGTGGGGAGTGAGCCATGACTGCCAAGGGGTATGGGTTTCTCTGGGGTTGAAGCGAATATTCTAAAATTGATCGTTACTGCCGAGCTCTGGATACACAGAAGCCACTGAGCTCAGTGCCACAGTGAGCCGGCCGCTCCGGGCACCGCCTCCCAAAGAAGCTGTTAAAGGGGACACCAGTGAAGCCCCAAGTGTGGCCAGGGCAGCTGGGAACAGAGCACACACCCCACCCCTGCTCCTCCCAGACCCCTTGCCAGGCTGCACAGGCTGGGGGTGGCCCTCTGCTAAACGAGGGGGAAGAAGAGTGTCTGAGCCAGGTGAGAAGTCCTGATGACAACAGGTAACCCCCATTTTCCCTCACCCAACTTCCCACCCTCTTCATCTGCATCCATCCACTCTTCCCCCCCACCCCCAACTGTCCACAGGAACCTGACAGCTTTGCCACTGGTCAGGGCCGGCAGCCAGTCCTTACCCCACCCACCCTGCCATCACATCTTCGGGCCTAGTTTGCAGGAGAATCAGTGAGGGAGCCAAAGCAATGGGAAGCAGCCGCTCCCGGCACGCCAGCGGGCTACCACATCACACACAGCTGACAGCAAAATACTGGGTGTGTGAGAAGCAATGTGAGAAACCCCCGAGTCATGCGAAGCCACTGAAATTGGCTCCGTTATAAGGAAGGGAAACGGAGATGCTTCAGATTCTGTTCAAAAGTGGTTTTCAAAGAAAACGTATGAAGAAAAGAGTTGGGGGCCGGTTGCTTGCCAAGGAAACGGCCCTTGTTTGGTTGCGGGGGGGCGGTGTCAACCCTGCACCAATAGGATTTTACTTTGGGGTGACTCGGGGGGCCACGGGGCAGGTAGGTGGGTATTTCTGGGAGAGAAGCAAATCTTCCCTACAATAAACAGTGACAGAAAAGAGTCCACTGGCTCCTGGAGGAGACGGAACCCTGAGGGAGACAATGTCCCTCTAGCCCATCCACGGCTGACCACAGCCACTCCCCAGACCCAGGCCCCGCGTCCGTGCTGTCCCCTCTAGCTGGACCCCCACCACGGGCGCCTCCTCTGCGGTCTCCAGAAGCTGTGGCCTCCGTGCAGCCAGAGCACACCAGAAGCCCATCCCCGGGACATCGCACAACACCGGCCCTCACGCAGGCACCTGCCGGGCATCCCGCTGCCCCACTGCCCTCTCTCTGAGGGCCTGGGGCCGAGCCACTAGCTGTTCTAGTCCCCTGGAAAATGAGCAGCTTGGTCTCCAGCACCATCACAGCCCTGCAAGGGTTTTGTACCGGGGAGGGGACAAGTCTGAACCCCCACATCCTTCTGTGAACCCAGCAGACATGGTACTGCTGGTGCCTGTCGGTGACTGAGTTCCCAAGCCCTAGAGCACAGATGCAAGCCCACAGCACATTCCCTGGGAGACAGCCCACGGCCCAGCCCTCTGGTAGCAGGCTGCTCGCCAGGGAGAGGGTCTTCTGTCGCCTACAAAGCCACAGGCCTCCAGGCCGACACTGAGATTACCTGGAATCCGAAGCAGATGGTGGGGAAGACGCTGAACACAGAGGTCCAGGAGGAAGCGCTGTAAATAGACCAGAACAGGTGCATATTATGAAAAGTTATATTCTAGACAACCTGCAGCTTGGATGGGAGTTGAAGGGATACAAGGAAGATGGAATTGTGACTGTAAGATACACTTTAGTTACTGCACCTGCTACCAGGTCTGGTGTGGGGGAGGGAAAGGATGGAGGTTAAATGCTGCACTATCTAAATACATCTATGCTGACAAGTTAACGAAGTTGCTGCGCTGACAGAGATGGGCAGGAAAGAGAACTCCCCACCTCCCTCTTGAGGCTGGCAGCCTACTGGCAATGAGGTTAGGGGCTGGTTCACATCTGAGCTTGTCGTCTGCTCAGGCCTCTCAGTGGTCCTGCCAGAGGGCACCAGCTCCCTGGCACAGAGACCCCTAGGAGTCAGTCTGCAACGCCTTCAGAGAAACACAGCAGAGTGGGGCATAACCAGAATTGGCGCGTGCTGGCTGGGACAGAATCAAGGTCCCAGAGAGACCCGCCACCTAACACTGGGAACCCATGAGTGTGTCATGTGACAGAGCAAAAGACATTGCAGATGGGATTAAATTTAAGGACTCTGAAAGCAAGATGTCCCGGACTACCAGGCCGATGGACCCATGAATCCCTGGAGTGTGAGCAGCTTCCCGAGCAGTGATCAGAGCTGTGCTTCCAGAACCAGTGAAGAGAGGGAATGGCACTGGCTTTGCACCATGGGCCAAGGAATGCAGGTGCCGACAGAAGTAGAAAAGCAAAGCAATGATTCATCCCTGGAGCCTCCTTGATTTCAGCCCCCCGGGCTCATTATGGGCTTGTGACCTGTTTTAAGCCACCAAAATGGTGGTGATTTCTTAGGGCAGCCTCCGAAAACTGCCAACGGGGGGGGGGGGTCCCCTGTTCTATTCTGCTCTGGCTGAGCCCACCTTCCGACTGCCCTGCACCACCTGCCGCTGCTGGCCCAGCCCGTCGGCAGCCAGCAGCAGGGGCCCAGGCGCACTGCCCCCCGGCCTGCCTGTGTGCGCAGGGGCTCAGCTGAGACGTTCCTGTCGCTGAGCGGCCCGGCCCACCCACCTGAAGGGTTAGTAGGGACCCAGCCCTCCCACCTCTATTTTCCCTTCTCTGCTGGACTATGCCCATCACCAGGCACATGAGCTGTGGCCTCTAGCCTCAGTTCTGCCTCTCCTCTCCTGGAGAGCTCTTTTCGTCTTTGCTGAAACCTACCCACAGCCTCAGCCCCTCTCCCGCCCTGACACAGCTCATCATGCCACCAAAGACCTCCGCAGCCAGTCTGGAGCCCAGACTCGGCTACCGTAATGTGGGAGCAGCGTGTGGCACTGACCACTCAGCCTTCCTAAGTGTCCCTCGCCGACTTCTAAGCCCTCCTCCCAGTCATCCTCCATACTGGGTTGTTACTGTCTCCAAAATTACCTCCTCAAAACAAAGCCAATTGAAATAGGCTCTTCACAGATGTACTTAAATTGAGATGAAGGTAGAGTGGAGGGATCACAGAACGGAAAAGACGCAGGGAAGATGGCCACATGACCACTGGGGCAGAGACAAAGGAAGTGTCTCCAGGCCCAGAACACCCAGGACTGCTGGGACCACCAGGAGCTGGAAAGGCAGGGAGCCCAGAAGCCATCCCCACCACGCTAACTTTGGGCTTCATGTCTCCAGGTCTGAGGAGAACCTGTTTTCAGCCAGCATGCTCACAGGCATTTGTTACAGGGGCTCAATGAGCACATAAACCCTCCTACCTCCTCACCAGAACCCCATCTTCCCCAGCTCCCTTCCCTGGCCTCCCAGTGCATGATGAACAGGCAGGCCGAGCACAAGGGACCCCCTTCTCCCCAGACTGGCGCACCAGTGCCCATCGCATCCCTCCCTCCGGCCTGGCCTCTCTGGAGACAGATCTTGGCCGGCAACCTGGTCTCAAAGATGGCTTCAACATGTCCCATCCAGCCTCGGGCGCCTCTGCACCCCACCCATCGGGGAAAGGGCATGTGTGACATCCCGGTGGTCAGGGTCAAAGCCCAAAGGCACCTGGACCCTCCCCTCTCACACTCCATTGCGGACCCCACGCCAGGAGGCGCTGTAGTGTTGGCGCGGCCCAGTCAGAACCAACAAGCTGTAGCCCTTGACAACGAAAAGCTCAGCGTGTTGGACCACTTGCAGGGCCCTATGGGCACGGTGGTCACATCTGTCACCTGCCCCCACCCCCAAGACTGCCTGCCGCCGCAGATGTGAGCTCAGACCTTGCTGTGCTCAAAACCCTGTGGGGCGTGGAGGGCTCACCTTACCCAAGCCCCATCCCAAACCTGCCCCTCCACCCCCATCCCGATACCCTGGCTGGAGGGTGACACAGGCCTCCAGGCATCACTGACCTTCTACCCAAGCACCTGCATCTTTAGATGGGTTTTGCTGTCTCCAGTGTGTGGACAACACATGTGGGTCCAGAGTTGCAGGCTGGGGTGGCATTTTGTGCCTTTATATCCCTGGGCCTGTCCCTGTCTGTCCTGAAGGAGGAAAGTGGCCAGCCCTGGGCTCCATCACGATGAACACAGAGCAATTTTTGGGGAAGAGGGTTCCTCTTCCAAAAGTCTCTCTCAGCCCCCCGGGAAACCATGAAAAGGCACCCCTCAGACTCACCTGAGTGCAGCGCGGGGCTCCCGAGCAAGCGCCTGGGGTCCCGTGTAGTGCTGCACCACGATGACCAGGGTCAGGTAGCAGGCAGCCAACGTGCCTAGGATGCTGACAGAGGCGCAGGTGAGGGGCCCCTCAGGTGGGTGCCATGTACCAGCCAAGCACAGGACACCCCCCACCCCACCCCAGAGGGTCAGGGAATCCTACAGAGGGAGTAGTCCCTGGCATGGGAGTCCATGTGCCAGCTCTGCCCAAGGCAGCGAGATGCGAGACCAAGTTCTCCCGCTTTCAGCCTCAGCTTCCTTGTGTGTGTAATGGGCACAGCGGGAAGGCCATTTGAGGGAGGCAGGGCTGTTCTCCACCCAGAGGTCGGATCTGCCCCGCTCCTCACCAGGGACTTGTGACTGCTACTGATGCCTGCGTCTCACAATGAAAGCCACACGTCCACGTCCTGACACCGCTTGCTCTCTCACGGCAGCAGGGAAGAGGCCCCAAGTCACCGAGGAGAACGAGGGAGACTGACCAGGGCTGGAGGCAGGGAGGCGCTGGTCTCCTGCCCACGCTGCCCCCTTCGTTTCCAAGGTAGAGTCTACAGTTGCTCCTGACCCCAGAGGGGAAGGCAGGTGGCACGTTTGTACCGGCACTTTTTGACTTTCCTTCAAGAGTGTCTCTCAAGTCTCGGAGCAGATGAGAAAATAAAGGTGCACCTGTGTCCCTGGTACGTGCGCACAGGTGTATGCGTGACAAGTCTGCAACGGTCAGCCAGCAGCTGCTGGCAGCAGGCGAGGCCGCACAGGAGCTTTCCCCTATTTCCTATCACTCACATCTTTATTTTCCTGCCCTGTCCTAGGGGAAGCCCAAGCTGGCCACCCACCACCAACACCGCTGCTGCGGCTCCCCAGGCCTCTGTGACCACCTGCAGGCTTACCTTGTGTACTTCTGGAAGCCGATTTCCCTTGGGGCCGACAGGGGCAGGATGACCAGCACAGAGAGCAGGGTCAGGGTGAAGTGCTGGTCTGCATACCAGGGCTGCGGGGAGCTGGGCAGGAGGAATTCACACACTGGTGGGAAGGAGGGGGGCGCTCAGCGGGCCCAGCGAGAAGGACCCCAGCTGTGGTGCCGGGGTGCATCCCGGGAGGGGGGGTTCGCCGAGTCAGTCCCCTAGGCATCAAGGCCTGGGATGACAGGCGTGACGGAGATGCTGTCACATGCCACCAAGGATGGCACCCCACGCAAATTCATTGCCAGCCAGACACAGCTCAGCTGTTGAAACCCAGCCCCGGAGGGCACCTGCCCAAGGCACCCTGGCCCTCAGGTTCTAATGAAAGATCCTCTGTCTTCCCAGAATCCCAGTGGTGAGGGGGCCCCCAGAGGCCTGTAGCCACCTTGCACTAGGGCTGTGCTTCCCTGTGGCTACTGCCACCACCTCAGGGAGTGACTGAGAACCACCAATTCGTTATCTGTTAGGGACTGTGGGTGCAGAACGAGCACAGGGCAGGGCCACTTCTGCTCCCTGTGGCGTCAGGTAGGTGACCTCATGGAGCTTGTCCGGAGGAGGACAGGTCTGGGGAGGGTGGAAGGAGAATCAAGCAGGGCCTCCTGCACTCTCAGGGTCTCCCCACAGGGACTCCCCAGCAGGAGACTCTGCCATTGGGGTGTTCCTGGAGACCGTAGTGCCTGCCCTCCGCAAGGCTGGCCTGGAACTGGCCTGGGTCACATCTTCCCTTCTGTTCATGCCGAACTGTCATGGAGCCCCCGACTTAAGGGAAGGAGACAGACACCCCAGCAACCTCTCAATGAAAGGAAATCAAAGAATCCGGCAGTGTACTTCTGTCACAGCAAGATGGAAAATTTGCAGTTGACATAAGCAGCAAGGCAACGGGGCGGGGGTGGGGGGAAGGAGGGGAAGCAAATGGGGAGATGGCAAGAAGCAGGGGCTGGAACTGCTGGGTGGTTGGGCCCCGCCGCCCCGGCAGTGTGGGCGTGGGCTGAGCGCCGGCCCACTGCCCACTTGTGTTGCTGTAACTCAACCCTGCTGCTCTGACCAAGCAACATGGCCAGTCATGCGAAGAAATAAATGCCTCGTGAGAATAGCTTGTTTCTGCTGCAAGACAGAGGAGAGTGCCACACCAAAGGCATCAGACAGAGGCTCACGTGGAAGCGTGTTCTGGGCCAGCAAGGGGACACGCACCCAAGGGCAGAGAGGCCTGGTGAGCGTTAAACCCTGGGGAGCGCAGCACCCAACGCGAGCCGCCAGGAAGACCCGGCTCTGTATCAGGCAGCACCCGCTGCTTCCTGAGCCCGCACTTTCTCAAGCCCCTCCGTGTCCTCAGCCCCAGCCGCTTCCTCACGCGGCAACGCCCCCAAGCACCCAACTTCTCTTTAGCCCCAAGCGGCGTGGCCTTGCCATCCGAGCAGCCAAGTGGTAATGCACAGGGGTGCTCTCTGCCAGCACCCGCCAGAGCAGGGGGCTGCGCCCTAATCAGGGCTGCGTTACGGAGCCTCAGACTCCTCAACACAGCTACACTCCCACCGGACTTGTCACAGGAAGGCAGGAGATTGTACCCCCCGAGAGGTTCAGATTTACCAGCCTTGGTACGTTTGGGGATAAGGGTATTTCCCAAGACCTGCGAGCCTTCCACACGCTCTCCAGAGGCTGGACCTTTTCATTCACGGTTCAAGAGACAGAACAAACACAGAACGCTGGACCGAAATCCAACCACATCAGTAATTACATTCCAATTAGACATCTGAGAGCACTAAGGTGACAAAAAAGCAAGACCCAACCATCTGCTGCGTGCGAGGAATGCATTTTAAAGTCTCAGGTTCCACAGGGAAGGCGGGAAGAGAAATGGACTGGGAAGGTGCATCTACGCAGCTGGAACAGCTACATTCACAGCAGAAAGGGCCATTTAGTGACAGCTTTGCAGGAACAAAGAGATATCTCCCGGCAGCAAAGAGCGATTCACGGGTGAATTCAACAGCAGAGCTTCCATAACTGTGAGACCAAAACAGACAGAATGGAAGGAACAACAGACAAAATCGGCAGTCACAGCTGGAAATTTTCACTTCCCTCAGAAGCTGATAGAACAGACCCTCACTATACACTGCACCCCTCAGTCAATAACACTGCGAGAGTTCTAGCTGCTCAAAGCTGTGGACCACCTGGATATACATATACAGAAAGTTCTAGAACTCCGCATCCACTGCAGAATACAGGGAACGCTCACTGAGAGACCACGTAGAGGCCGTGAGGCCAGTCTCCCAATGCACTACTGTGAGTCCACCATGCAATTAAGGCCAAAAAGGATCAAGAAAACTGCCCATAAACTGGAAATCAAGCCACATGATTTAGGTACCCTACAAGTCAAAGAAGAAAGCAGAGCAGAAAGAGCAATTATTTTGGATGGCATGAAATGAAAAGGAAAACTGGTAGAAGCAACTAAAGCAATGTTTAAAGAAACTATTAGCGGGGGACAGAGGCCAAGGTTGTGAGCGGAGGTAGGGGAGCTGGGGAAGGGGGAGCCGAGTCTGTCTTCCCGAAAGTCAAGGTGCTGGCGGTTCTCTCTCAATCATAGGGGTTCCACTGAGTGGGCTTGTGAGCCATCCATAAATGAGGTACACCGCCCCCCAGCCACGAGCCATCAGAGCCACTGCCTCTCCCCAAGAATCTCCTGGTGCTGAGAATCACGGGTGCCCCCACCTTCTTCGCCTACCCACCAGGAGGCTCAGAGACGGTCATGACCTCTGCGGCCGCCCAGCCCAGTGTCTACTGCCCGCTCATCAGGCTCATCAGCCCGGGACCAAGCAGATACTTACACTTCTCCAGCTGGTCCCCAATCACCCTGAGGAAGGCCACGGAGATCATGAGCAGATTGACACTGAAGCAGACCTCGCACAGTTTCCCGATGGTGGGGCCACACAGTTCTCCCACCACACTCTGGTAGGTGGCCTGGCCGCTGACAGAGGCTGCGTAGCCCAGGATGACCAGTCCACTGATCAGAAAGACCAAGGAGACCTGCAGGGCAGGGGAGCATGGGCCAGGGTACGCCAGGCCTGCTGCCCAGCCAGCTGCCCGGGGACACTGCCATCACTCCCCCTCAGGCCCATCACCAGCAGAAGCCATGTTTGCCTATAGCCCTGGGGCCATCCCCACCTGCCACCAGGCCCAGCCCTGAACCCAGTGCTGCAGCGAAGGCCCATGGCAGGGCACCCTGGCTCCATGTCTGTAAATCTGGGATGCTCATCAATATGGACCAATTGACAAATGAGGCCGCAGAAACCCAAAATTTCATTCAGTCTCCTGAAGTCCCCCGAGCTGTGGGCGAAGCGGCAGGAAAGCAGAGCAGGCAGGATCCAGCACACTGGGTTCAGATTTGAGCTCTGCTCAGTGGGTGGGGTCGACCATCTACCTGCTCCTCTGTCTGCAAAATGGGTTGGCCTCCCCTCCCCCGGGGGTGCTGTGAGACACTCAGACTCAACAAACAGGTGACTGAGACCTTACCTCAGGGCCCCAGAGCAAGCGCCCAGGATCTGCTGAGCACTTATTCTCCATGCTAGGCTTTTCTCATGCGCTCCCCAGGATAGCCTATGCTTCCAACGCAGGGCGGGGCGTCCAGGGTGCACGCCACAGGAGCTCGTCACTGCTGGCTCTGCCACAGCTCCAGCCCAGCAATCATGCCTCCGTGTGCCGGGAGCCCCTTAATTTGGGGTACACTGGACTTTCTGCACATGAGATGCTTGAAAGCCTCTCTAGCACCAACAGCTACATGTCCCTAAGCTGAATTGATCTCCAGGCCCAAACTACTCGCCCACATTTCTTTGGAGAAAGCATGAACCAGAAGGGGCTCATCTGGAAAGCCCAGGGGAGGAAGAAAGGTTGTCTTCAGAAGCAGGTCACGCCCCTGGATTAGCAGATTTGGTCTTTATCATCCAGAAACCACTTTGGAGCTGCTGGAAGCAACCTTTCAGAGTCAGAACACCTTACTCCCTCCAGCCACTGGACCTCTGCCCGTACCAGTCCCTACAACTCTCTTTCCTGAGCACATTTCCTCTAGAAGTAGGTGGAAGGGTGGGCCCCCCACAGATAAGCCCACACTCCCAACCTGTGGAAGTGAGTCAGTGAGCCCAGTCTCTGCAGATGTAAATAATAAACATGCAATTAATGAAAAGGGTTTTTGCAGGTATAATAAAAATCATCCTGGATCATCCACCTGGATCCACGCCCAACGACAAATCTCTTTGTAGGAGGCATCAGAGGAGACACAGAAAACTGTGCAGGAGCCTGAGGGAGAGCCGCCAGGAGCTGGAAGAGGCAGGAAGGAGGGAGCTGGCCCTGCCACCCTGGATCTCAGACTTCTAGCGCCCAGTACGGAGACCGTGACTGCTGTTTTCAGCAGTCAGGCCAAGCCCCGGGCACCGACACATCACCTGTGCATGCATTAGAGGCCCTAACCCACCAGACGGTGAGCTCCCTGACAATCAGGATCGCGTCTGGGTTTGTTTACCAATTAACCCCAGAAAGGAGCCTGGCACACAGCAGGCACTCAGGAGGCATTCTGGAGGAAGGGGGAGAAGGGAGTTCAGAGGGAGCGGAGGTGCTGCGCAGAGGGGCAGCACAGAGCCTCTGACTCTGAGGGTTCCTCCTCTCTGCAGCTTCAGGGGGTCACGGTTCGCCCAGTCTCATTTGGCCTCCAGTGCGAAGGGGTCAGAAG
Organism: Condylura cristata; assembly: GCF_000260355.1. Classification (NCBI taxonomy): domain Eukaryota; kingdom Metazoa; phylum Chordata; class Mammalia; order Eulipotyphla; family Talpidae; genus Condylura; species Condylura cristata. The sequence goes on along the minus strand of NW_004567129.1, from coordinate 4,312,491 downwards.
AGACCAACACGCTCCACCACTGTGCCCCTGGAAAAGGGCAGAGTCTCAACACATAAGGAGGGAGGTAGGTTTCAGTCTCTTCCACTGCCCAGACTGAGCCACCACCAGACATCCCTTTCTCTGGCAGCTCTGCATGAAAAATCAACAGCTAGGAAGGGGAACAGTGTTTGCTGATGACCAAACTGACTCTTTCCCTCACTGGGAGTTTCCACTGGTTCACGTTCTTAAGTCTACGGGGATCCAGGCAGAACAAAAGCCATGCCAGCAGCAGCCGAGTCAGCAAGGAGCCAGTCAGGAATGGCTGACTTCAGGCCCACCCAGACCTCCAGGTCAGGATCTCATTGCACAGGGAACCTTGGAGGTGTGTGCAAAGTGAGAAGTGGTCACATTGGTCACACCTGTACTTGGCCATGGGTCCTCCCACCCTCAGCCCCACCTACTTTACCACTCAGCCTTTGTGGCGAGAGAGGGAGCTCCTTCCTTGGGCTCCGGAAGGCCAGCCTTTCTGCCTCATGTGTCCAAACACAGGCATGCTGGCCCTCATATGCACCTGGACACCCCATTCCGCTCTGCCAGGACTCAGGTCAATTTCACCTCTTCAGCAAGGTCTTTGCTGACTGCCCTGCAACATGTCGTCCCACCTTATGCCTCCTGACACTGCCCACCACCTGACACTACGTTGGGCTTCTATCTTTTAGGCTTTCCCCATATAAGCTTCACGGCGACACTCCAACCATGAAGGGGGATGCCAGGCCACACCAGACACTACCCAGGCAGGATTCAGCAGTTTCCAGGACACAGAAGGTCCTGAAGATGTCAGTTTTAACCCAGCTATACCAGCTGGCAGCCCTAACAGTCGAGACAATGCCTGCCAGTGAGCTCACCATGGAACAAAACGCCGTGTTCCCAACAGACGGTAGAAAGGAATCTTTGTAAGTAAGGTGAAGCTGTGCTGGTGACTGGCTCTTTCCACCACAGCTCAGCTACCCAGGCATTGTGGTGGGGTTTGGGGCTGGCCCTGTGGGACACTGTGGAAGACCTGACCCAGCAGGACATGGAAACACCACAGCCCTGAGTCTTAGGTGCTGAGCTGAGGCCGCAGCAGCTGCTCAGAGTGCGCCCCGCCCACCGACAGTGTTAGATCACACGACCACTCGACGCAGGCATCCTGCACTCACGGGTTCAGCAGGTCTCTCCCTGCCAGCCCACCCCAACCACAGAGGTCACCCTCAGCAGCACCAAGCGCATGGTCTTCTCCCCTGGCGAGCCAAAGGGGACAAAGCCGAATACTGAGGAAGGTGTTTCTGAGACAGAAGCAACCCCAGCACCCCACCGTCCCCGCTCAATGCTTGCCGGGTGCTTACCAGCTCCACCAGGAGGGCAGGGGCCACGCCTCCTGCCTTGTGGAAGGCCCAGGGGAAGTTGAGCAGGCCGGCCCCCAGCGCGGATTTCAGGAGAATGAAGCTGGCGCCCAGTGAGGACAGGCCGGGGCTGGGGGCCACAGGGCCCTGCTTTATCGAAAGGCCTCTGCTGTGTGGGCTTCCGCCCTCCATGAGTAGGAAGAGCTGAGGCAGGCAGGGGCTCTCTTCACCCTCAGGGTCACAGGGTTGTCGTCAAGCTGCAATGGTCCCATCGGTGCCAATGCCTCCACCTCCACCAGCCACCAGCCCTCTCCCGTGTTCTGCCACCCCTTTCCCAAGCGACCTATACTCAAAGGCCATGACTCCCAGTGCTCACCCCTCTTCTAGTCACTGCTCTCCCCCCGCATCCCTGGCACCCCCACCTCCAACCAGGCCTCTGCACTGGCCGCTCCACCCCAGTCCTTCCCAGAGACTCCAAACCTCAGACCGTCCTCAGTCATCAGGGCCTCACGCTCCCGCCACGGTTCAGCTTCATTTCTGGGGCCAAATACCTGGGTAGAAGATTCTAGCTCTGTCCGGGGTGGATGAATCACAAGTCGTAAATTAGGGGAGCCCTAGTGAACGTTATGATCATGTAGGAGTCCGAAGCACGTGTCCCAAACACTGGCAGTGTCTGAGACTCCTGGCCTGAGGGAGGCTTAAGGCTCCCTGCTCGCTCCCCCAGAGCAGGCCCCTCCCCAGAGAGGGTGGAGGGAGCTCAGCCTGGAGAGATCAAGGGGGCTCAAGCAGTGACCAGAGCCCTTTTCTTCACTGCCTCCTCCCTCAGATGCTCCTCTGCGGTCCCCAGTCTGAAGGAGCGTGTGGAAAGCGTGTAGAACAAAAGCAGGCCCACTGCCCACCGCAGCGTGGGCTCTGACGGCAGCAACCCGCGCCCAAGCCAGGCAGCCGGCAGCTGCTTCCCTGCACTTCCGGCTCCCCTGGAAGACTTGGAGAAATGCAGCTTTGGGTCCATCTCCCTTGGGTGGAGCCGAGATCCCACTTTAAGCACCATCTCTGGGCGGTGGGGCTGGACTCACACTCTGGCTAGAGACCCTCTGTCCGACCTGATCTCATCAGTTCAGGCTATCGGGGTTGAACCCACTCTGGAACTAGCAGGGTCAGTCAAATCCAAACGTGAGCCTGCTTATTCCCGGCGCCTCCCAAGGCAGATAAGAGCAGACACTGGGCCACCTGGAGTTTCTGACTTATCGGTCTGGGTGGGGCGCTGATGTTGCTGGGTTGGGGACACCATGCTGAGCAGCACTGCTATAATTAGGCACCCCAAAGCTCAGGCGCCCCCCAAGTCCTCCTCTGCCCAACACAAGTCGGCCCCACAGACTTGGGCTCCCAGAGGTTCTTCCTCTTCTCACACTGTGTGTGTGACCCCTGTGCAGACCAGGTGGCAGTCGCCAGTGTCCACCCAGCTGCCCTGCCAGCCCCACCAGAGCAAGAGGGGAGGGCGACTGCGGCGGACATGCTGGACGAGCCCCTGAATCCACACGCGGCACCCAGGGCAGGGATGGGGCTCGGCCAGTGGAGCAGGTGGCTCAACACACCGCGACTGGCAATATGGCACTGGACACAGGCAGAGCCATGGGGTCGGCTGCCACCCAGCCCAACTCTCTGTGCTGGGCAGGCGCCAAGCGAATGAACAAATGAAGGGTCCGGGAAAGTCACGCAGCCCCGGCAGTGGAGGGGCGCCCTCCTCAGGGCCCTTCCCTCCCAGTCTTCTCCCTCCAGAGCCACCTGGAGGCAGTGAGGAGGAGACAAAGCCCCCCACCCTCCCATCCCCGACCAGGAGCTATGGTTTGTAGTCCTTAATCTGGCCTCTGGGACCTGGGTACCCCCCGACTCCCCCACCTCGGGTCCTCATTAGCTGCCATTAACACGCATGACTTCGAAATTGGCCACTGGACTGTGAGATTCCACTCTGGGAAAGCCTCTTAAGTCGCAGGCCTTTGATGTCCACATTCTGCTGACCTTTCCCACTGGAGGCCCCTGCAGGGAGGGCCCCAGCTTGGGAGGCACTGCCGAGGGACACAGTGAGGAGGAACACGGGGACCCAGGCGGAAGCAGCAGGGCACTCACTGCCCCGCACACTCAGAGCCTTCTCCCGTCTCTCCCTACCAGGTGAGCTCCTGGCACCAAGGCTATTCCCAAGGACCCTTTCTTCCTTCATTCAGGGAGCCATGGTCACCCACCAGTTAGGAACTTCCGGGGAGATGCCTCCAGGGCTCATCTAAGCGTCTAAGCAGTCGGAGTCTAAGCTTCTACAACAGTGTTCTGAACCTTGTGTACCCCAAGGATACCCTAGGGCCACACACTGTCAATGCCAGTCTTCAGATGAAGTTGCCTTAGGGTGGAAGCTCCGGAGCTAAATTGTCCATAACGTTCCAGCGCTGCTGACAGGCCAGATGTTCCTGGGGTCACCATCTCCACCATATGTCCCTGAACCTCCCTTTCTTCTCTGCAGTCTTCAGAGGACAGGAGCTCATGGACGCTCAAGGTGGCCAGGGAACAGCCCCCTGCAGGGAACAGGCCCCTGACAGCTAAGGGGCAGAGACCCAAAGTGTCAGCTGGAAGATGGCCCTTAAAGTGTCGTCACCCTGGTTCCAGACACAGAGAAACTAACAGGTTAAAAAGGACATCTTCCAGGCCCTCCCTGGTGGCGCAGTGGGTTAAAGCACTGCAATAAGAAGCTGAAACCACTGCAGCACGAGTTCGATCCCCGTCTGCCCCAGAGGTGACCCACATGGCGTGGCAGACCTCTCCTGACCCACCCGCTGCTCCCCTCAGCAGTGTGCTTCGTTGATCTGCCTGTTCTGCTCCCCACTCTGTCTCTGGTGAAGTCTTTCGCCACCCCTGAATCTCTGACCTGTACCCCAGTTCTGTATGCACAAATAAATATTTAAAAAAAAAAAAAAAGAACATCTACCAGTGAGACTGAGGATCTTGGGATGGGAGTGTCCTGAATATATGAGGGACCAATGTCATCAGTGTCCTTATCACAGGAAGGGGGAGAGACCAGGGAGAAGGAACTGATGTGGCCTCCAAAACAGAAGCTGGAAGGTGGGAGAAGTGGTCATAGATCAAGGAATGAGGGTGGTTTGAGAAAGTGGAAAAGGCAGGGAAGGGATTCTCTCCCAAAGTCTCCAGAGGAACAAGCCCTGCCCACACCTGCCTTGGACCTGGGGAGAGTGCTTTCCAACCTCAAGAACTGTCAGAGAATGTATGGGCAATACGAAACAACGGGCCTGGCGTCCTGAGTTCTTAAGGTGAGCCCAAAGGCGGGATCTTATACAGAGCAAAGGCTAAGCCTTCAGGGGAAACGTACCCAAAGCAAGGGCCAGGCCACATGCTGTGTCCTTCTTCTAGCCAAGGGCCAGTGCCCAGAGCTTTGCTGGAGCCCACATCCTGGGTGAGGGGAAGGAGCATGCACTCTGGCAGTGAGAGGAAGTGTGGAACTTCTTCCCCCCCATGGCATCCTGAAGCTAAAGCTCCAGGGAGGGCTCCATGGCAGACAGGAGGCGTCATGGGGCGGAGGGCTAGCGGGCCATGCACTGCCCTTACCCTGCAGGCGTGGGTGTCGGCCGGGTCCTGGTTGACTCTGGCATCTGAAGGATCGAGTCTCAGGCTCCAGCCCTGCCAGTTGTCAGGAATTGTCAGGGGACATGTTTCTTCATGGTGCGATTCAGGTAAGAGCCGTTTAAAACAGGCAGTTCAGCAGCACTCAGCAGTCCCTATGCGGTGCAGCCAGCACCACCGAACCAGAAATCCCTCACTGCCTCCACGGTGGCCTTGTGCCCACGCGCAGTCTCTCCCCCCCTCTGCCTCCCTCTCCTGCAGCCACCAGGAACCTGGATTATAGATGAAGCCTCTCCCTCCTCCCCACTCAGTCCTCCTCACCTGCAACGTGAAGGCCAATGTTTGGCCAACTGGCAGAAGGAACACAGACCAGTCATGTGGGGGTTCAAAATGACCTGGGTATCTCGGGTTAGCCCAGTTTCACCAAATTCAAAGACTCACGACTCAAAGGATACTGTAAAGAAAATGCAAAGATAACTTAATGGAATGAAAAAAGTACTGGCAGGATACCTGCATCTGCAACTTGTAAAGGATTCTCTTAGTCATCAAAGATCACCTAATTACAAAACAGGCAAAGCCTCTGGACATTTTGCCATATGAAGATATGCGGGTGGTCAACAAGCACATGAACAGATGCACAACATCATGAGCCTTCAGGGAGAAGTAGCAATGCCACGAGATGCCACTTCTCACCCCCTAAGCTGACTAGAATCAAGAAAATGGATAGTAACAAGTATTCTCAAGGATGAGGAGAAACTGGAACCCTCCCACTCTACTGCTGGGAATGCTCAGTGCTGCAGCTACTCTGGAAAAGTTTGGCACTTCCACAAGAGGTTGCACACACAGCTGTCAGGATTTTACGCCTTGGTACAGACCCCACAGAAAGGCACGCCTCTGCCTACACAAACATTTGTACATGTGTTCCCACCACAACACTTCCCAACAGCCAGAGTGTGCACCTGGCTGAAACCCATTGACTGAGGAATGGATGAACAAAACGTGGCCCAGCCAGACAATGGAGCATCGCACACGTGGCTGCAACAAGCCGGGCACACACAACATGGCGAGTCTTGAACACATGCCCAAGGAGAGGCCAGGGCGGAGGGCGGGCACTGCGTGATCAGGCATACAGGACGTCCAGGGTAGGTGTGTCCAGAGCAACAACTCTTGACTGCTTGCCAGGACTGTGGGGAGGGCACAGAGGCAGATTAGCTACCATGCTTGGTTGTGGGTGAAGAGCAGTCTGGAATTACAGTAGGGAACGTTTCACAACCTGTGAAAACCTGTGCTGAAAACCACTGAACTGTATACTCTTCAAATGCACAATGTTATGGTATATGAATTACACCTCTAAAAATATTATTATTGAACAGGCTCATTCAGAACCCAATCCAGAATGTCATCAAAGAGAAATGAGGCAGGTAGGAAAAGAGCCCGTTATACCATTCTTATTAACTTCATACAGGTAATGCATATTTATTGAAAATCTTCTTCACCGACAATGGTGAAATCAAGAGCCCAAATTACAAAACATGATGGCAGTTGATACAAAAATAAAGCAAAGGTCTATGTTTCACAGATTTGTGCACGTTTCCTTCAAATCTCGGTCTGTCCTTCCATCAAAAAGGAGGTCACCAAATCTGTGTTATTCCTCATGATGTAATAGTAAAAAACTGCATTCCATTGACAAAAAAAATAGCTTTGTTTCCAAAGAGCACAAGTCTTTAAAGTGACTTTTCCCAACAATAAATATAGAAAATAGCCTTTAATGAGCATATTTTAGCTTGGTCAGAGTTGTCTCGCTGGTTTGAACAGACACCCTCCCCCTCAGGGTCGATGGCCCCACAGCCTCAGATGTTCTCCAGTCTTCAGTGCATGCAGTGGGGGATGGAGTCTGACCCCAGGCCCCTCCACTGCATCTCTTCTGTGGGCCCTGGCCAGGGGACACGCAAGATGGACCTTGGCCCTCCACACACCAGAGGAAGACCCACTTAGGCAAAACCACAACTGAAGACTCCATCCCTTTACACAGACGGCCACCTGAAACTTCACAGCTCCATCTGCCGAGGCCACTGCCAAGGTTCTTTGGCTCTCATGGTCAGCTGGTGTGACAGTCACACTGAAGGGGTTTTTGGGGGGTGAACCTGCTGCATAAACTGTGGTCGCTTCACTCTGGGCTTCCTCCGCTTCGGCCTGCTTTTGGCCTTGTTGATTTGTACCACAAAGAAGGCCAGGACCACCATGGCTCCCAAGAAGGCAAAGACAGGAATAGTCTGACCCACCTCCTGATTGTAGCGGCCAGGCATGATCCCTGCAAGAGGACAGTGGGTGATGGTCAGCACAACACAGCTCCTCTGAGAGGGACTCATCAAAATGAAACTCTGGCTACCTCCTCAGCTGGAACTGTGCACTTTTTAATACCTCAGCTGAGTAACTCAGGCTGCAGGCCATTACCGGGAAGGACCATGCACTGAGCTAGCTCTCAAGACTAGGGTTTCCTATGGTGTGTGTGGGGGGAGTGTGGGGGTGGGCATGTGTTTCTCCGCTCCACTCCTTGAACCCGAGCTCACCTCAGAAACAAGCCAGGCCTTTATTCTGTCACCAATAATGCACACTAGGGGCACATGCTGCTTTCTGTTCCTACAAAGACAAAAGGAGGGACAAGGGAGGGTGCAGCAGCAGCAGAGTGGAGGAAAGCAGCACGTGTGCATTATATGTGACAGAATAAAGCCCAGTGCTTGACCCTGAGGTGGGGCTTTTAGTGAGGCCTATCCTGAGCTGCAACACATGGCGGAGCATAGGTGGAGACCTCTGGGCTGAGGAGCCGTGGGATGCAGCCACCAGCTGCAACCAAACGCAGATGACAGGTGTCCCCTATGTAACACATCTTTCTCCAGAACTTTCATAAAAATGTACAAGTCACTCTGCTGGAAAAGTTTTAGGTTTAAAACCAGGCTGTTGATTCCTAACATGAAGAAAACCCAAACCACCAAGCTCCCAGGAAGGCCAGGCTGAGAACAGTCAGGCCCCTCCTGGGGAGGCACAGAAACTCCTTCGATATGTAACCCGCAAATGCGCACAACCAGAAAGCAACCCCAAACTGACCTCCAGGAATGTCCCAGGCACCACTCTCTCCAGGAGACAGGGGTCTCACTTGAGGGCGATTCGATCGAAAGTTGGGTAATACCACTTTATCCAGGTCAATGGAGAGTAACTTCTGATGTTTCCAAAGATTACTTCAAGAAAACGGATAAAGACAAAATAAAGATAAGCACCTGAACAACAGAGACACTGACAGAGACAAGTGAAATGCTAATCCCGCTGGAAGCCGCCTAAGTGCACCTGCGCATCCAGACCAAGGGGCAGGAACGTCCAAGTCAGGTCCCTGCGTGAGCGCGCGACATTACGGGGGCGTCCCGTGGTGTGTCAGCATTGCGCCAGTAGGAATGTCACCAAGAAGCAGGAAAGAAAACCTCATATTGAGACCGCAGACACAGGAGGGGAAGGTGGTGGGTGGACAGGGGACAGCATATGGGGTCCAGGGCACAGAACCATGTTCTGAGGCCTGCAAACCAACAGAGCAGACGCAGTCACACTGTGCCGGAGCCAGGAGCCGTTGATGTCTGCAGGACGCCACTGGCAGGAGGGAGACAAAGCACACAAGGATCGTGAGGCAGATCCTGGGGACACGTGTCTGCCTCCCTGCTTGGCCAGAATAACAAGAAAGGAAATCGCAGGCTTTGTGGAATGTACTGCTCATCATGCTGGGAGCACTCAGCATCCCAGACCCCGAGAGCCAGTTCAGGCCCATACCACTCACACCCCAAGAACAGAAATAGCTGATACGCTGCTAACAGTAGAAGGGATATGGAGAGCTGCCTGAATCAAGCCCTGAGCCCAGGGCAGTCTGCGATTGTTGGAGAAAGGAATAAAATATGTGTGCAAGTATGCAACTCCCTGTTCATCTGCTCTTTATTCACTTGCAGACTGTTGGTCTGTCTCTTTCTTTGGTCAAGTGAAAGCAAAGAAGTTCAGGTCTATCAACAACCAGGGAAAAGGTCAACAGGAAGCCAGGCAACTTGAGAAGTCTGTGAAGAAGCTTTCTGTGCAGGAAAGAGATAAATGACGACTGTGACTTCCAGCTGGGCAACTGCTTGGAAATGTCAGCGAGGATGGTCTGTTCTCGCCTACGTGCTGTGACTTTACACAGCAAGTTTAATGAGCTTGAAGGTTAGACTATCAGGTCATGGCATCAATGGCACAGAAGCCTGTGGGCCCAGTAGCTGAAAGAACAAGCTATGCTGACCCCTCAGTGGGCCCCACCCTGTCCTGGAGTTCAATGACTGGTGACCGCATGTCAGTAACAGTGCATCAGTGTCACTGTGGGAGAAGGCCCCAACACTCTGGACCTATGCAGCTAATGAGCTTGGACACCTGCTACCCCCAAAAGCCCCCAGGACAGTGAGTCTCTACGGAGAGACGCGGCACTACAGGGGGCCCTTCTGGAACTCTAGAGGCGAACACTGCTGCCAAACCTCTTTGAGAAGATTCTGAATAATGTCTGGATCTTTGAGGACTAAGAATAAGTTTAACAAGATGTGAAATGTGGAATAAAGCTGGTCCATGTATTAAGAAGAATTTGCTGAGTGTGTTATGAGAATCAATTTCTGGAGCTATACAATCAGTATTTTTGATAAGCAGGCGCTACTTGAGGAATTCTTTTATATGTAGCCATGCAGATACCAAGGACCTTGTTAGCTGCCTCTCAGAGTCCTGACCAGCACCATAGAGAGTAACTGAGATGCTGGAACTTCAGCCAACCCTGACTGTCCACAGTATGAAATGCTGGCCACAGCTGCAACGGAAGTCTAGTCCGAATGCTAGGATAAAGGAGGGCTATAAATAAGTTGAGATATAAAAATGGGAGCTTATCAGGAATTTCTAAATAATGGGATGTTCACAGGAACAGAAAATTACCTACTAATTAAAGTTTCAGGAAGAAAATTGCTGAAATTCTACAGTTCTACTGTTTTCCAATGAACATATCTAAAATGACCGTGTGCTGAGCGCTTTCTAGTTGTGCCAGCAGACAGAGAGAAGCTGGGAGGCCCCTGAAGGCACCGCCCTTTACGACTCATGGCATGGCCTTAGCCCTGCCCCGTCATACCCACACCTGTACAGCTGAGACCCAAACAGAGTAGCAGCGTGGCAGCCTGTCACCGAGAGGAAGAGTGGCCAGCGGCAGCCCTTAACAGGAGCCCATGCCTGAGCAGTGCTGGGCACGCCTGCCCGTGAGCAGTCTGGTTCTGCAGCACCCTTTAGAGGAGACGGTGTGGGAGGACTACTCCCACTGCTCCCCTAGCCCCCAGATCAGGAAAGCCCCCATTCTTCTCGAGGGAGCCTATCCCACTGAGGCAAGGAATGCTAAAGAGAAAAGCAAAAGTGGCTATCTGGAGACCAAGCAGAGAACACCTGCTGGGCTGGCTGCTCTGCCCAAGAGAAACAGCAGGGCAGGACAAGCCTGTTCTGAAAGGAAACAGTGAGACTGACGTCAAGTCAGCAGCTGATGGAGACGACGCCAACACGCAGCCAGGGTGCGCAGATGGTGTGAGGACAGTTCCTCAGGAACAGCACTTAGGTGGGGCAGGGCACAGACACACGCCAGGGCCAGGCTATGCCAGAGCCCAGGTCCACTGTAGCAGTCCCATCCCTCAGCTATAACCTGTCTGTGTTCCAGAATCAACACCACAAATAGAAGCCCTAAACTCCCAAAGTCTTCACCAAGCAGTCAGAGCTTTCAGAGAAGCAGTACTGGTTGGTGGGGTCCTGTGCACATCGTCTCTGGGTAATTAGAGCTTTGTTAGGTTTGGTTGATTTGTGTTTAAAAAGCTGCGACCAGAGCTTTGTAAGCACGAATCAACCAAACCTAATAAAGCTCTTAATTACCCAGAGACGATGTACACAGGACCCCACCAGATAACGTGATCTCAAGATCAACATGGGGCTCACTCATTTAAATAACCACCACGAAATGAGAAGTTAGAAGACTTCATGATTTGGTAATGATCTCTATAAAATTCCCCTCTTATTAAAAGTAACGTATCATGAACCCTGTAGAAGAAGTTGACAGGCACAGGGAGACACTGACCTGGGAGCTGTCTCATTTAACGGCTGTGGCTTGGCCCATGACAAATGTGGGCAGGCGGGAAGGGCCCTTGGCTCTGGGCCTCCCAAACGGGCCTCCAGGACCTTAGAGTATCGGTGCAGGTGGTTCCCTGGATGGCAGCGTCGGCAGCAGGAAACCATCATGCGGCAAAGCAAGGGAAAACGAAGCTTTATGAGTCACGCGCTCTCGGGCTGATGGCCACTAGGCACTGTTCATGTGTGCCCGAGGCAGGAGCTGGGCTGCTGCCCACGAGGTGACGTGCACTCAGGCTGGCAGCCACGCGTCCACCATGGCACACTGCAGTGGCTGCCATCCCCTGCCTGACCATCACTATGTGCACAAGGCTTTACCTGAGTAGATACCACATGCAAAACTTCCTTTCCTAAATTATTTAATTCTCTAGCAAAAAAAACCCCTGCATTTTCAAAACCCAGCTCTTATTTCTTAAAACTGTGACATCCAGTTCCATAGCACTCCATGAGCACTAGCCTCATATGGACAGTGAGCAACTGACCTGGTGTGAGTGTAATACTGTGGTGAACGGGGCCAAAAGTACATTATTTAAATGAATTAAGACCTTTAAGTGAATTTCACAAGTTTCTTTAAACTTCTCTAATCTGTTTACTGGACAATTCAGAATTACAACTGTTGCTCAGAACACACTTCCACGGACAGCTCAGAACTTTCTAGTTCTGTCAGTGGAGACACAGCGCCTGGCACCAGCACCACTCTTTGGGCCCCGCCAACCTGAGCAGCTACCGAATCTCTCCCATCTGTGATGGGGATGAATAACTCACTTCCACAGCCTTCTGAGGACTCAGTGCCCGGTACCCAGCGAGCACGGGCTACTCTTGTTAAAGACCAGAGTGGCTCAGTAAGCGCCAAGTGGGACAGCTGGCTCACAGGAGGCCCCAGCACCTGCCCCTTCACTCCAGAGGACGCCCCACTGCAGTCATGCAGAAAGCCACGGGAGGCAGTGCTGCCCGGCTCAGTCTCTGGAGGCTTGTGGTTTCCCAAGCAGCACCTCAGGCTTGATCCCCCACCCACAGGAGTGCCCCAGGCCTCCTCACCTTCCATCCTCTCTGGCGTCACAGAGCCCACGCCACTGGGAGGACGCTGCCGATTCCCAGAGTGACTGAGGCTGGGAGGTGTCACCCCATATGAAGTGTACTGAAGCAGAGCGTCCAGAAGCCAAAAGCAATCTGTGAGATCAATATGCAACATTTTAAGTATTCCACCTTTTTTTTTTTAAAGAAATCTCTCCAGGAAAATAGTGCCCAAAATGTGGGTGGGGAACAGGAAATGACACTTTAGTTCAAAGTAAATCCCCACCCTTGAGAAACATGCATTCTCCACAATCAGTACCAGATTACAAGAGCCAGAAAGACAGACACTTCTGGAGACACTTAAGGTGTAAGGCACGGGGACAGGGAGAAATGTCAGAGTCATGACTGGAAGACTGGTCAGCCTGGGCTGGAAGACTGGCTGTGTCCAGACTACAATGTCCTTCTTGGGTCAGCAAAACTAAGCCTGAAAACAGGCAGGGTTAAAAGGGAGTAGAGGCCCTCCCTGGTGGTGCAATGGGTCAGGACACAACACTGCAAGCTAGCCTCATTCACTGCAGCGGGAGTTTGATTCCTGCACTGGAGGTGATCCCATGGCACGGCAGACCTCTCCTGACCCGCCCACTGCTCCCCTCAGCAGTGTGCTTCGTTGATCAGCCTGTTCTGCTCCCCAATCTGTCTCTGGTGAATACTCTCACCGCCCCTGCACCTCTGTTCTGTACCCCAGTTCTGTATGCATAAATAAATCTTAAAAAAAAAAGGGAATAGAATATACCTAATAATGCAGGACCTTGGTGGTGAATGTGGCCAGACAAGGTTAGACACTAAGAGAAAGATTCATTGTGTAGTAACTAACAAGGAGGGGAGGGGGATGGCTTGTTTCAATAAATATCAGTTGCACCAGACACTCGGCAAGCCCGAGTTTGGAATGAGAGATCTTGTGTCCCCTGGATCCTGCTTCTCTTAAACTCTAGTTTATGTCTGTCAGTTCTTTATTTACAAGTTCTTTTGGTTCCTCTCCTCAACCCTGTTCACCAGAGCTGATCTCCAGCAAGACATAAGCTGGTTGTGCCAGGACAAGAGGGTCAAGGATCAAGAACACTAAACCCTAAGCTGGATCAAAACTGGACCCCTAGTGAAGACTACCAGTCTACCCAGGGACAGGGAGACCAAGTGACACTCATGGAATTAAGAACTTAGAGTAAAGGGGCAGCAGGCAGGAGAGAGGACCTCCCTCCCCCGGTACCAACACCAGAGCAGGGTCTCTAAAGGGAGGTGGGCCGAGGGCAACACAAAAGTACAGGCTGACTAGAGATGCCCTTTAGGTCAGCAGCCCCATCCCCAGCACCCCAGGCTCTCTACCAGAGGATCTGGCAGCTGGAAAGAAACCTCTGTAGAAATCAAACATTCATCCTTTGTACTTTCCAACCATAAAGTACAAAAGCACAAGGTGGTCGGTTACTTTGGAGGGTCGACCCCTGGCACCCAGGGACTTGTGCTCAGCAGTCCCCATAAAAGCACAGGCTGGGACAGTCGGTGTGCCTCCTCTCTACTGCCATCACTGCCCCAGGGCGGCTCTGCCCCAGCCCGTTAATCGGACTGTGCACAATTCATGAAGAGGAAACACCGGTAAGTACTTTGCTCTCACTAAAGAGCACTTGTGGCCAAGTGCTTACAGCCCCTGAAAGATCCTGATGCTGCCATAAGAAACACCAGGATCAGGGCAGTCCTCTCGGGCGCTTAAATTTTTAATAAAGACTCTCAACAGAAGACTTCAAGTTTTAAAAGAAATCTCTATGGAATAAACACTCACCTTTTTTCAACTGTAACTTTAGCCTTACTTCTGATTTTGAAGAAGACCAATCACATTTTAAGGATTTATGTAAAATGCTAGAACTGGGTCAGCTTCCACTCCATCAGATCGGGGACACACACACCCCAGCATGCCTGCTGGCTCCTCTCTCCAGTTACCCACCCCTCCCCGTGGCCTATGAGAAGACTGGACTCTAGGCCTTTGCCTTGTATCATCTTTCCAGGCACAAATGTGGAAACTCGTAAATCTCACTTTACGAACCAAGAAAAATAAGTGATCAATGTCCAAGTTCAAAATTCCCCATTTTGGAGGAGAGGTTGAGAATCTGTGAGAAAGAGGAGTGACTACTCCCCCACTTCCCGACATACTCAGTGATGTACCAAAAGTACCCAGAGGTTCACAGCAGCACAAGTCTGAAAGGGCCAGGTAGGAGGGGTGGCCACAGGCAGCCAGTGACCTCAGACTGCAGGGGATGGCCAGGGCAAGCCCAAAGTAATGGGGCCACAGGGCTCTCCACTGAAGGACAGCAGGCCTGGCATCCTCAGGTCTCAGGGCAACAGCCATGCCAGGGAAGGTGGTGTTGCTGGGAACTAGTCCTGCTTTGCTCATCAGCGTCCAGACTTGAAACCAGGTCCAGAATTCCCAGTACAAAGCGCTGGAACCTCTCAGGCCCCACGAGCAGGAACCTGGCATCTGAAGCACCTTCCCGTTGCCTCTTCAGGGACAAGCAGCCAAAGCCTGAATGTGGGATGCAGAGCTGCCCCTTACCTTTCTGCCGGTGGCTGTCATCCAGGCAGTTGGAGTCTCCATACAGCACAATTCGGCCTCCACCCTCAGCGGGGATCTGATAAAGCCCCAAAATGGGGACATTTTCAACCACTGCTGTTTCTTGCTTTAGAACTTCCAACCCTGAAGCAACACAACAAAACAGCATTAAGGATTCTAGCCACGGATCAGTGATTTCCCAGCTGTTACTCACCTTCACACTCAATCCACGTGGCCAGCACACCACGCAAAATCTCATTTTCTCAAACACGCAAACTTTTAGCACATGAAAATGACAAACATACACGTGTGTGTTTATTTCCATCTCCATTGCTACTTTCACTTGAAATGGTACCACAGACTTTTTACAATCCCAAAGGGAGGTCCCTTCTCCATTTTTTGCTCCTTCTAATGATGCTTAAAGGCTATGTCTTTTGAGTACATATGCTGGGGTCACCAGTTAGGCGGCTCCTGTTAGATACCCAAGCACCTCTATGAAGACAGTACACTGACATGAAGGTTTCACTTCACATTGTCAAAACCTACGACAAACATAATCAACTTTAAAACATATGCCCATACCATAAATATGGTTTAAATTTAGATTTAAGGTAGTTGTTACATTCGACTCAGGTACAAATGTTTTGACATCAGACTCTTGTTATCTGCACCCAAACAAATGACACAACTCAGTGTTTAATGAATCAAGAAGTGAAACATACCAATGCCCGGGGCAGCAACTGCAAATGGAACACATGACAGTCCGGCCCCAAGCAAGTGCTGTCCCCAGCCCGAGGGCCGACAAGCCTTGCTCAGGAACCATCTAAAATGTCTGCTATAACATCTAAGTCTGCGAGTTTAACATCTCAGAATCTGTGGCTCCAAATAACAGAGCATCTTCTGCTCCCTGTGCCATCCCATGAGGAGCTGCCAGGCGGGGAGAAGGCCACGGTTCGGTGAAGCACAGGCTTGCACGGCCTTGCCCCTGGCCCCAGGCTCCACAGAGAATTGCTTCTCAACTATTTCTGATCAGCACAACCCAGGTTTACAAAGCCCAATTCTGTACCAAAAGACTACTCAATGTAAGGCCTATGGAAATAAAAAAGACCCTTAAAAACAAAGGCAAGGTCCTAGCCAGCAAACACCAGGCTGACGCATGCGCGCTTACCTCTACCTCGGTTCCCCTCTGCCAGTGAAGCAAGCAACTGCTAGACAGGAAGATGACAGGGAGAACAGGGATCTTCACCCTATCCACCCAGAACCACCCGCCCCAAGAGACTAGAAGTAACCAACTGATGGCGAAGACATTTTGGTGTTAAAATATAAACACTGGAACTGGCAAACCTGGGTAGTGCTGATCAAAAGCAGTTGTTAGAAGCAGTACTCTGCGGAGCCTGGGGCCAAGGGCAGGCCTGTGTGAGCCTGAGCTCACCGTGCCGTGGCCTTCTCCCCGCCTGGCAGCTCCTCATGGGATGGCACAGGGAGCAGAGGCTCTGGGAGGACACAAGGCCTGTCCAGTGACTGACTTGCCTTCATGCAAAAGCCCCTTTCAGCTGACATGAGAATAAATTCTGTGCTGCAAGTGCCAATAAACCAGCGAGAAATCCTGCCTTTTTGTCTAATTCAACTACTGAAACTGTTCCAACTGTCAAGTACAGAAAACAGCAAACTTAACAATGGTGTATTTCCATTCAGAAATACACCATACAGTTTGCACAAGGAAATAAATGCACCCGGTCGGTCTGTGAGCCTGTCACGCTGGGTGTGGGACTCACGGAGAGACCCACAGGCAAACCTCAGGTCTGGAGCGCCTGGCCCCTGCCCCTCACCAAGCAGACCGACAACCCCCATCTCAGGAAATGGGAGGTGGGCAGAGGTGGGAAGTGGGTAGGGGTGGGGTGAGGGTGGGGGGCTTCCTCCTGCCCACACTGTTGCTCAGACCTCAGCACAGAGTCAGGGGTACAAAATCCAGGGGCACTGTCCTCATTTGCCTTCAGGGTGGTTCTGTAGTTACAGAAGCAATACTGAAAAGGAAGACCTTTTTTTCCTGTAAATTCTTCAAAAATTTCAGACGATGACTCCGTAATTAGTATTTTTACTTTTACACAGTTAAGAACTTCAAAATATGGTCAATATTTTAGTACTGTAGCAATCATAGAAGCATAGTTAATTCATAAACATTAACAAAAATTTGAGACAACTTTGAAGGCAGTGAAAAAATCTACAAATATTCATAAAGCCCCTCCCATGTCAGAAAGTCCATTTAATTTGTGGTGGTCAGTCACAATATCACATATTGTGTTGTCAGAAAAAAAATGTTTTTCTTTGCACTGCCCAGAGCCACTGCTCAGAAGTCTTGCCTAAAGAATAACATACAAATAATCTTGTAATAAATTAAAAAAAAAAAAATACTGTTAATGTGTACAAGATTTCGTTCAAGGGCCATAAAGGCATTCTGGAGGTTGATAACAGCAATTATAAAACAACGTCACATTTTAAAGGAATAAAGGTTATGTATGGCACATGAATTATATGCAGAGATAGTTACTTTAAAAAAGGGCGGGGGGGCGCCCACAAGCACATGAGCAGCATTCCTTACCTTGGTCTTTGAAGGTCTGTGTTATCACTATGCCATCTTCTGGAAACTTAGCGATGCTGCACCCTGATGCATAATACACTAGAAAACAGTTGTTCCAAGTTACAAGAACATAGAAACAGTAAAAACTTCCATCAGGAGCTTCTCATTTACCTGAAATGCTTGTCAGACATTATGAATTTTCTAAAATTGTTTTAAATATTGTAAGAAGAGCTGCTGCTAGAGACTGGCCGCACAAACTATAATTACCTCTAAAGTGCGAGTTAACTATCGCTTTTGATGTAAGACTCCTGAAGAGATGGCAGAAGTCAGAGCTGGCAGAGACCTGGGACAACACAAGTCAGCCTGGGCAAACTGAGTAGTAATAAAGCCCAAGAAACCAGTTACCAAAAAGTCATCTACAGGGAGACTTTTTAAATGGGACATATGAAGTTATTTCATAAAATTTTATGAATAATCAGGAACCTATGAGGTACTTCCTACTTGGGAACATACAGGATAAGCCTTGCAAATGGCACTGGAATGAGGAATGCTTATATGTAATATTTTCATTTTAAGACTCTAAGCCCAAGGACAGAAGCTAACCCCCAGTTTCAGACGTCCTTTAGAAGACACTGAACAGCTGTTTCCCAGACCCAACCTTATTTAGGAGTCACTTCATTCTCTGTCTCTGACACAGACTTCAAAGACATATTATTATTCCATCTCTTGGGACAATGTGTTCCATAACAAAACCAACACAAAACCTTACTATCATGATTTGCCAAGGTGAAGTCCCCCTCATATAGGCCATCGCTGAACCCCATGTTCCACACAGACAGCAGTTCGTTCAGAGCTGGGATGTTAGCGCCTCCAGTGTCCGGCATCCACCACTGCCTGTGAGCAATTAGGAGACACCAAGAAGGAAGGGTCCTGAAACCCATACAACAATTCAACCTCTCATGGCAAAGGTAATTGTCGCCTGTCAGAATCCTGGGCCTCCACTCTAAGCCTTTAATTGAAACTAACTGGCTATAGGTACTACTCAATATGAATGTAGTTTGACTAAGTTCAATCTGTTCAACCAGTGTGCAAAGTAACTCAAAAGTAAATTTATTTCATGACATGCATAAACTGGGCCTAGACCTCCAGACAGTCAGTGAACGGTAAGAGAATGAAGCTAATAAAGTTCAAGTCAAAGATCTTATGGGCAAATTCAAAATACACTTATGTAAGAGTGGTATGTTCCTAATATGCTGGGAATCCTTGATCAATAAATGGATTTACTGAAAGCTGTCTTTAAATAACAGTTCCTTTTATGCATATTAAATGTGCACAGACAGAGCCAGTGATAGAGATGGGAGGACAGAAGCTCTATCCAGTGACAGAGATGGGATACAGCTTATCAGAAATCGTACCTCAGCTATCGAAGACCAACAAGGGAGGGCAACAAAATCATGAATGGTGCTTAGAATCAGTGAGCATCTTACACGCTTTCCAAGCAGCCATCTCCCCTCTGTTACAGGAGGAGGGAAGCTGGGGCCAAGCCTTCTGGGCCCACCCCTGACAACCGCAAAGGCCACCAACACTGCCCGAGTCATCTGCTGGATAGATTGCAATCCCCGAAATGGAAAATCTCTCCTCCAAACACCAGCTCCCTCAGTACCTTGTGTTTTCATCATAAAACTTCACTTTTCTCATAACGGAAGTGTTGTACCAATCGCTGAAGACAATGAGGGAAAGGCCATTGTCCACATCCCTCCTCAGTTTGGCAACCTCTTCTGGGAAGTACTCCTCTTCACTGTCCACCATGAGCAACGTTCCTGAAGGACAAAACGGTACCCTGTGAGAATTCAGCCTGTCAGCCAGCAGGCATCAGGGTTGCACCTGCTGTCTATATACAAAGACACAGATGCCCTTGCCCCCCATCCTCTGCACGCTGTCATTCCAGGCCTATCAAATCATTTCACCACCACCCCCAAGCATGGTGAACAGGATATTCAGCTAGCATCACATGGCTGCTCACCATATTGATTAGCATCAAAGCAGGTGAAGGGGGAGCCGAGGACCTCAACAAAATAACCCATGCTTCTCAAGTGTTGGTACATGTCCCTGAAGTTGGTGTGGATGTGGTCACCATTCCTGAAAGACAAAAGGTCCCAGCCCTGAAATGACCCATCTTTACTAGCAATAACACCACAGGACAGAAACCACAGGACCCCAGGATGACACCATCAGTCAGCCCCCATCTTACAGGCCTCCAGAGTCCACCTCCACAGGAGGGCTGAAACCATAAGAACTCATGGCCATAACCTCTCGCCATGTCTTGTCTATCTGCTTCTGGTCTCAGCCCCTCCAACCTGCTCTGGAGGCACCATTATAAAGAACAATCTTCCCTTACAAGTGCCATGCATGCTTCCAGCCCCCTCCCTGAACGTGCTTTCAGGTCAAGTCCAAACTCATTTACTTCACACTAAGACAGAAAGGACTTTGGCTAATGGGCCAAAAGCAAGTCAGCCCAAATGCTGTGGAGGGCTGAACAGGAAACACCAGGAAACACCAGGAAGTAGGCCCCATGAAGTCCACCTAAGAAGCCACTGCAGAGGGTTACCAAAGTGCAACAAAATCTATGTTTTTAAAGATAATAAGGGCTGCAACGCAGAGTGATGACGGCTTGCATGGGGTAGGAGCGGGAGGCAGCCGTCCAGGGTAAGCACTGGGCAGCTGCTCTGGAGATAGGACTGAGAGCACTTGCTGAGTGACTCCACAGAAGTCAGGGGAAGGGGGCAATTGAGGAGAGCTGAAAAGCATTAGGGCACTATTGCAAGAGCTTCAAAGGAGAAAAGCAGAGCACCCTAAAGCAGAACAAGCACCTGCCATGTCTTACAGACAAGGTCTGTTCCTCAGAGGCGCAGAGGCCCTAGCAAGGCTGGGAAAAGCTGGGGCTGAAGAGCATCCTGTGGGCGGCTGCTTACCAGTCCAAAGGGTCGTTCTTCATCCTTAGATTGTCCCTGGGGAAATAGCCAGGCGGGTAGCGGAGGTTGTGGTACTGGTCCCACAGGACCCTCTTGCTTCGTGGAGGAGCCGGAATTATCTTCACCTTAACTGGAAGCTTCACTGTCGATGTCTGTTCTGCACCATTTTTTGACTGGAAAAAAAAAATTTTTTTTAAGTGCTCAGTTGCCCAGTATGTTCAGATTTGAGAACTTAAAAAAAAAAAAAAAAGTAGCTTCTGTTATCAACCCAATCCAAATACTCTGAACCCAAGAGTTTCAAATAACTACTAACATCAGAAGGAAAATTCACTTTCCACAATTTCTTCCCGCCAAACTCTTCTTTAAAGTTTAATGTAAAATCAAGAAGTAGATTCCTGAAAACTACTAGATACAGGATTAACCCAACATTCCCATTTAGAGAATACATGTTCTCTGCAATTGTTTTGAGCCTGAAATTTGATACAGAATTATCTGGCTGCCATTTCTCGGCCATAGAAAGGGTGGCAGCATTCCTCACTGGTAGTTTCTCACTACTCTCTTCAAGCCCAGCGGGTCTGTCAGCTGCCTTCATCCTGAGACCCACAGCAGCCCTCTGGTCCTGGAAAGTGCCAAGGGAAGATCAAGACAGCCAGCCGCCCCCACCCCCACATGCACTTACTTCTAGCTCTGCCGGTGAAGCCACAGTGATCATGACGTGACCCTGTGCAATGCCTTCCCAGGAAGCCGCTTTCTTGGTGACAGAAATGGAAATGGCCAGGTAGCCTGACCAAGGCCATAAAACTGATGAGTAAGAGAAAGCAACTTCGATGTTGTCCCCATTCTGGGGTAAATAGGGTTGCCAGTCAGGCTACAGGAAAAAATAAACAAGCAAAAAACTAAGGTGAAACACTTGACTTCTAGATCCACTTCTGAGAAATACTTCATTACATAAAACAAAGTGAAACTTACACAGAGACATGAAGCAAGTGATAACCTAGTAGCCTACAGAATATGTGGAACATCATCCAATAGAAAGACTATTTCTGATATCCTCCTATTTTAAAGAGGTTTTTCTGCCAAGCTGAAGGGAGAGAGACGTGGTTTGACAAAGATAACTCAAATCTGCAGGCACATCACAATTATTGGTACGCCTAAAGGATGCCAATATCTGAAAGGGAAGGATGGTCAGTGACATTAATACGAGCTGCAACCCATCAGTTTGGGGCCAGTGATTAGTTTACAGGGTGCCCAGAGAAGAGCTGGTGCAGCTGCAGAGGTGACTGTGCTTCATCTCCCATGTCTGAGGAAAGCATTAAGGGGAGCATGAGGAAAGCATCCAAAAGAAACATAATCTAGCTCTGATAATTAGCCAATATTTCAAAGTAACCTAAATCACTCCCTTCACACGCAAAAATATACTCCCCAAGTGAGTCAGCATAGTAAAGCAAATTCTGAAATGGTAAAATATGTTCAGGATACAGCATTGCAATGAGGAGGAAAATGGATTTTTTAATAGATGTTCTTGAGCACATTACATAGCAATTGGAAAAAAGCTAATTCATTTATCTCTTACATACGCCACATATCACATCAATAAAAATGTAAGTATTTAATAAGCTTGAAAGGAAAATTAGTAGAAAATAAATTTAAGATTTTATTTCTCTGAGGGGATTAAGAAACTGGAAAAGATGAAAATTTAACTAGTCATGGAACCAAAAAATAAATAAAACTCACCACTAGTATTAAAAACAATAGCCTGAGGCCCTCCCTGGTGGCGTAGCGGGTTAAAGCACAGTACTGAGAATCTAAAGCCGCTTCTGCATGAGTTCGATCCCCGCCTGCCCCGGAGGTGACCACATGGCGTGGCAGACCTCTCCT
>NW_004567129.1:4287952-4290094 GCF_000260355.1 Condylura cristata | reverse complement strand
GACACAACAGTTAATTTCTCCATATGAAGAACTTGTTCATACTGAAATAAAAAACTAAACTTCAATAGAAAGATGGGCCAAGGAAATGAAAAGCTGGTTCACACAGGAAAAATTTAGTCAACAGACCTGGCAAAATCCACCTCACAAGTAATGGAAGAAGCACACAGTGAACCATGTAACATCTAACTTCTAAATTTAACATAAAAAGATAAACCACCTGGCAATAAACCAAATGTCCACTGATGAAAACAAACAGGGTGCCCTCCACGCAATAGAATATTACTCAGTCATGAAAAGGAGTGAAACGAGCACAACATGGGTGAAGACGTTAAGCTCAGTGAAAGAGGCCAATCACAACAGACCACTGTGTGAAACCATTTATATGAAATGTCCATACAGATAAATCCATAGAGACACTGAATTTGCAGTTGCCAATGGCTGGGGAGGGAAGAATGGGAAGTGACTGCCAATTAGAATTTCTTTCTTGTGATGACTGAATTGTTCAGGAATTACATAGCAGCAATGGTTTATGACTACTTGTAACTCAACTAAAAAACACTGAATAGTACTATTTAAAAGGGTACATATTATAGTATGCAAATTTTACCTCAATTTTAAAAGCCCTGGAACAAAAAATAAAAGGTACCACCCAGTGCAGACACCTTAGAGACATATATACTACTGACTACTGTTGGCAGCTCAGGTGCCTTGATGTTCCTCTTGGAAAAAACTGGTAGGATGTACCAACAGCCATATGCACATGCCCTCTGACTCAGGGTCCTATCCAGGCTATTTACATTAATAAAATAATTCAGGGAAAAAAGATGACACACATGCGAAGATATTTAGTGAAATATTCCCCTAAGTGCTTAAGGGAAAAGCGGTAAGCAAATTTTCATTACTAAGTACACTGGTGCTCACGTTTTGAAATGTTGACAATATGAGAACTGAAAAATAATTAGACTAAATTTTTGCCTACCCCACAAAGATAACAAAAAATAAGTACTTCTGGTAAGATAAGGTATAAGAAAGCATTTTAAATTTAGTAGCTATGCCAGTGTGCTTGAGCCGGAAGCGATTTTTCTGTTCTCTCCCAATCCTTTGTTGTTATGGTAATGTTCACGCAGTAAGCACTAAGAAAAAATTGTAAGGCAATATTCAATAAAAGCCATACCTTAAAATAATTACAAGTGGGCCTGTAATTACAGGTGGAAAACTGTAAAGATGAAGTATCTAATAAATTAGTTCATTCAGCCAAGCTCCACATGCCAAAAAGTAAAAAGGCAGCAAACTGGTTTCATCAATCTACCCCCTACTTTATTCTGCAGAGGATTTTGGGTAAAGACATCACTGCTTTCAATACCCTGCAACGCTCCACAGGAAGCAGAAATCTCCTGTTTGAACTACAGGATAAAGAGCTAGGGCACACAGGTCTGGGCCAGGTCTCAGTTCCCCACCACGGCAGAGCAGCTTCACCTTGTCTACAACTCTTCCTGTGACGCCCATGCCATTGAGGATGGTGACATTGACGATTGTCGGCATTCCTCCATAGTAGATGGGCTGGGAGCAGTAGGGCCACATGTAGGGACACTCAGTCAGATCTATGTAGCTGGGGCTCAAACTGAAACAGAGAATAGTGTTAGAGTAGAGCCAGTGGTTCAAAATCGACACAGGAGCAGTACAGCTGTGCAGGACGTCAGCTGGTGGGTCCGAGCCTTGGAAGGGCTGGCTCTGGGAGCTTGGCCCCAGAATGCTCCAGCACTGAGGTCTCCAGGCGAGCCTCCCTAGACTGGCTAACAAGGCAAGTCTGGAGCTTGGTGGCTATGGCAGACAATGAACATATGGCTAGCCTGAATGAATACCTTGGAACCACAGTTTCAAATCATAGCATCTCATCAGTGGGACAAAGATGGATGCTTGATAACCAGAACTGCAACAGGCACATGAACAACTGGCAAAAGAAATTAGACCCATATCTCACACCACATACAAGGTGACACTCCAAGTGGATCACGGAGTCTCAATTAAAAGAAAGCAAACAGGCCCTCCCTGATGGCGCAGCGGGTTGCAGCACAGCACTAAGAAGCTGAAACCACTTCAGCATGGGTTCGATCCCCGCCTGCCCCGGAGGTGACCACATGG
>NW_004567129.1:4287368-4287852 GCF_000260355.1 Condylura cristata | reverse complement strand
CGCAACACTTACCGTGTTCCCCCAGAATAGGGAAAGGTGAAGCCTCTCACCGCCCCTGAGCCTTTGGCCTGTACCCCAGTTCTGTATGCACAAATAAATCTTTAAAAAAAAAAAAAAAAAAGAAAGAAAGCAAACAAGTATTAGAAGAAAACACAGGTAAATTTCTCTGTCACTTTAGTGCTGAGAAAGGCTTTCCATACAAAACTCAAAATTCAAGGACCACAAAGCAATAAAAGGCGAATAAATCTGGCTATCTGAATAAGCCTGCATGGCAAAACCACCTTATACAAAGTCAAAAGACAATTGACAAACTTGGGGCACTACCTGTAACATAAGTCACTGACAAAGGATCGCTGACTCTCAATAAAGAGCTCTTAAAAACTCAGGTGTGGCCCTCCCTGGTGGCGCAGCGGGTTAAAGCACAGCACTGAGAATCTAAAGCCGCTTCCTCATGGGTTCGATTCCCGCCTGCCCCGGAGGTGAC
>NW_004567129.1:4271224-4286683 GCF_000260355.1 Condylura cristata | reverse complement strand
CTTTAAAAAAAAAAAAAAAAAAAAAGATTTTTAATGGACTTTAAAAAAACACAGCCCTTAAGCAAAATGTTCAACTTCACCATGTGAGCAGAGAAAGCAAACAGAAACAAAGCCAGGGCACCACTTCTCCCCGACCAGGCAGACAGAAGTACAGGCGCTGCTGGACAAGCAGCTGGTGAGGATTTTGGGGTGGCAAACCCCTCCTACTCCACAGGTGGGTGCAAGTGGGCACACTTCTTGAGGGCACACCTAACAAAGCTACCTGCATACTTAGCTATGATCCAGCTACCCAACTTCCAGGAACTTCTCCTGAAGACAACCTCCAACAAAACATGCATCTCAGGTGATCCACTAGAAAGTTTCTAATTACAAAACACTAGAAATAAGTGTAAGTATACAGGTATATGTCCATACTTAGTTAAGCGGGCAAATAAGCCATAGTACATCCACACTAATGTGTTTGTACAAGAGAGACAGAAGGTCTGTGACATGACATAGGGATTTCTGGAATACTGTTAAGTAAAAAAAGCAAAGTACACAGATTATTCATAATAGTGGTATTCTGCATGTAACAAAGGAAGTATAAGAAAATATGCATGCAATAGAGAAATACAAGAAAGATAAACCAAAAACAAATATGACTGTCCCCCATGGGGAAGTGGGACAAATGGGGAGTCTTGAGAAGGGAAGAGCAAGATGGGGAAATGGCCTTTCTCAGGCGACACTGACTTCCCAGGAAAGGGAAGGTGTCACACACGCAACACTTACCGTGTTCCCCCAGAATAGGGAAAATCCAAAAAGAAGTATCAATACTAATAAAGGAACCCAAATAAATTGTATTAAAAATGAATAATAAAACCATACTGATGGTGGCAAGAATGAACCCAGTAGCTCTGGAGAAGAGTATGGCTACCTTTTGTAAAGATAACGACAGAACTACACATACTGCCCTCTGGTTAGTGAATTTATTTCTGTATACACTGGAACTAAGCAAGTAAGTAAATCTGTTGTGGATAAAAAGAGTCAGCTCCTCAACAAAGAAAGATTAGAAGGAGAGTTGTGGTGTTGGGTGGAACTGGGAGGTAGCAAAGACAGGAATACTAGCATAGACACAGATGGACAGATGTAGAAATAGGTACAAGTACATGCATAAAAATATTTCCCAGCTCATCAGCTGACATGGCCTAAAGACATCTGAGGACAGCTGTCAGGAGCATACCAAGTGCCCAGGTCTCGGTTTCTAAATTCCACACTGATGAAAAGAGCAGGACTGCCTGGACAAAGAGCCGATGCCAAGACTGGGCAAGGCCATGCTGTGCTGTCAGAAAGGGGGAAAGGACTCAAAAGTAATGGAGACAGCTAGAAGGCGCTCCCAACAGCCACATGTGGGACAATCTGACCAAGAAAACAAACTGAGATATGGCCAGGCTACAAGCTAAACCATGAAGCACGCAGTAACAGCCAATGCCCACATGGACACACACCTGAGGGAGGACGTGAGAGGAGGGACGGCTCACCTCACAGTGCAGCTCTCATTAGTAAGTGAAAAGGAACACAAGACACAAAACTGCCACGGGACCGCCATTCCTGCAGTCAGAGCCATCGCTGAAGACCACACCCAGCGTGCAAGCAGCTGAGAAACAAGACAGTCTCCAGGAGCGTCCCCACCAGATGTGGCCGTCACATGGGGGTGAACACACCCTACGTGCTAACACTGGTGCCGGGGGCCGGGTGCTCGGATCTGCTGCTGCTGCTGCTGCAGGAGCACAAGTGAGCCTGTGTCTGCTTCAAGGCCACACGCCCCGGCTGCTCCTAGCTAGAATGAGCACAGAGGGGCAGCAGGGCCAGCCCACCCCTGTGGGGTGTGGCTCCTTGACAGGCAGGCTGGGCTCACAGACTCTGAGGCCTGCACAGCAATCTAAGGCTCTTCCTCCCCAGGCCTGTTTCCGGAGATGTCACAACGCCATGGCCAACTTAAGATGCTTCCAGCTTCTTCCAGCCTCTTCCCCTCCCAACAGCAGGTCTCCTGGACAGCGAATCCCATCTCGGTGCCTGCTTCTTGGAGGGCCCACACTGACACATCGCTCAGCCATAGGATACAGGCAAACACCAGAGCACTAGAAGAGGAGAACCAAGGACTGGGCCTGCCTGTAGACAACCAAGGAGAGATGCTGGGTGGGATCCAGTCCAGGAAAAGGACACAAGTGGGCAAACTGGTGAAATTTGAGCACAGTCTGCAGAAATGTTAATGGTCATGTATCATTGTGAATACCAGATCCTGGCGCTTGAAGGACTGGCTACATAAGATGCTAATATCAGGAAAAGCTGGTACAGGATTTATGGGTTCTCAGCTCCAGTTTAAAAACAGTGCTAGGAATCTAAAATTATTACAAAGTAAAAATTTATTTTTTAATTCTTATCAAAATACATAGCCTCAAACTAATTAGGAGAAAGCATCAGACAAATTCACATGGGGAGTGCCTAAAAAGTAAGTAGCCAGAACTCCCCAAGGAGTCAGTCATGAAAGACAAGCCAGGTGAGCTGTCAAGGCTGAAGGAGACCCTAATGACAGAACTTGGGGCCTGGATGCTGGGTCCCACAAGGAATCGGTCAATGTACATGAAGCCTTCAGAAGAGACACAGTGCAGGGCATGCTCCGCTGCTAGTTTTACTGGAATTGTGATCACCTAAGACACTGGCATTAGGGGAAGCTGAGCAGAAGATATATGAGATGGTATGGCAACAATTTTTGCAAACTTCTGTAAACCTGTGAGTATTTCAAAATGAAATTTTAAAAAATAAAAGTGGGGAAATCATTCTTTTAAACTCCCTGAATTAAAAACAGCAGAACATCAGGAGGTGAGAAAATGGTATGTTCTGGCAATCAGTGATCAGCTCCTAGGTTTGAGGCTAATGTTTGGTGCAGAGGGGAAAGTTCCCCCAGAATGCAGGGAAGAAGGAAAAGGCCTATTCAAAAGGAAAGCACACCCACCTGGCCTGGGGCTTGTAGCTATTGAGGATCTGGTATGCTCTGAGCAGGTCCAGCTTGCCGTGGCCTTGCTCAAACATATTGACACCAGGAAGCCT
This sequence comes from Condylura cristata, assembly GCF_000260355.1. NCBI lineage: Eukaryota > Metazoa > Chordata > Mammalia > Eulipotyphla > Talpidae > Condylura > Condylura cristata. Next base: position 4,283,596 of record NW_004567129.1, on the reverse strand, counting down.
CCGGGCAGATGCGATCAGGGCCTGCTTCATACTGGCTGGATTCACCAGTTCCCGTTTCTGGACCGTGCTGAGGGAAAAATCACACACTTGTTCATTTTCTCTAAGTAAAAAAGTGAACACCAGCTGTTCCTAACATGTAGATGAGCACACATGTGAGCCCAGTCCCGTTCTGTTATCTAAAGGGAGCTTCTAGGGTGAAGCCATGCCAGGCAAGTGTGAGAGGGTACAGCTCACACTTGAGCTCCACACTCTTCAGCCTCGCCTCCACATGGCTTGTGTGAACAGTCACTTTCAGGTTAGTGTCTGTTTCCATGAAATACATCAGAAAACAGTTATTTTCCCAATAAGTCAACTAAATCAACCACAGAGGTGGGAGGTGGCAAGAACAAAGAGAAGGTGCTAGCTCCTCTGGGGAAGGGAAGACAGCTGACACAATGTAGGCAACACTTGGAACATCACAGCTAGAGAAGGAAAGGAGAATGCATCCTGGAAAAAGGCCTCACAGGAGGCCTTTTTGACAAGCAGTCAAGCCAGGAGTTTTCTGTCTTAGCGGCTGAGCTGACGCGCCACCTGGGTGGAAAAAGCCTTACGGGCATTGTAGACCTGAGGCCAGCACCAGATGCCTCTGGACAAGCTTTATGTGACTAAGAACTGGGTCAGGACCAGTCACAGAAAACCGCTTGCAAGAACACATGCATTTTTGTTTAACTGTATTATAACTACAAGTACATTTTAATCCCTAGGTGCAGGAATGGGGTGTAATTCAGTAAACAAAGAAAAAAAGAAAGCTTACTCTACTAAGTTCCTAAATATCCTCCTGAGGTGGTAGGTTGGTCCTGGTGCCTGGGCAGGTATTTTTCTAACAGGTATAGACTGGAAATTTGACATAAGGAGAAGTAAGAGAGGAAAAAAAGTGGGAGGGGTGTTTCAGGATAGAATAAAACCACAGACATTTATCCACAGGCCAACAACCCTCCCCTCTTCCTGAGGATAAAGGTGGAGACCAAAGGTCAGGGCCAGTCCCTCCCAGAGCCTGGGAGCTATTGTCATGCCATAAAAGCTTCCTGACCTTTCACAGAGGCAATTTGATCTGCTGCAATTAGATGATGAAAATGAAAGGTTTTCTTGAAACTGACTACCGGGAATGGGCGACACAGCCTCCTCTTCTATCCCTCATCTGACAGCAGGGCCCCCAAAAGGCACACGCACACAGCCTGCGGTCTCATTCCAGCTAACAGTCCGGAAAGGGGGACAAGGACCTCGGGAGGCTTATTTCCATGATCAACAGGAATGGACACAAAAGCCCAGCTGAGCACTCCCCATGTGCAGAACAATGGGGAGAGGCAGTAGTGGACAGCTGAGCCCCAGGCACCTTCCCTTCCTGTTTTCACTGAGTGACACAGGGCTGAGGAAAACACTCAGGGAAAGAGAACACACTTCTGATAAGTCAACTTCTCAAGAAGGGGGAGGATGGGAATGGGAGGACGAAGGCAGATAACCTCAGGTAAACTAATCCTTTATCAAGGAATACTAGGTAAAAAAATATATATATCTCTTGCCTTAGAAATGAAAACCAACATAAGTTTACCTTTTTTTGAAGAGAATTTTAAATATAAAAACACTTACTGTCCTTTCCTTTTTTTATTTTTAAAAATTTCCAAAATTTTGGTTATAACATGGTGATTCAACTAAAGCCTCACTGAGAGAAAAAAACAAAGTTATTGGGGAGGGGAGGGTAAGTGATAGCTTCAAAGATGTTTCTTTTCTGACTCTGAGAATGAGGCAACATGGCCCATCAACGTGGCCCATCAATATACATCAATACGTGTAGACCAGGTTCATTATCTGCAAAATTAAGGGTGGGAGCCAAGGAGCTAAGAAAATAAATAAATCACGCAGAGGAACTTGTCTCACACAGTAGTGGCGACTTCAGTCCTACTGCCTGGCCCTACAGACCTGTAACTAAAAGAACACACTAAGGAACAGAGGACATGGCAAGGAAACAGTTGACCCTTTGTTCCCTGTCTGGTACTTGAATATATGTTATTCCACAACACAACACAACACAACACAACACATTAAAACAAAATGACACAGGGAATATGGGGGACCTGTATACCTTCCCCTCAATTTTATGAACCTAAAACTGCCCTAAAAAAAAAGTAAAGTCAAAATAAAATGAAACCATAAAACCAGACTTTAAACATAAAAATAGTTAATAGGTTACTGTTTTTGTTCAGGCTTTATGGTCTAGAGCACAGTACATTCACATGTACCTCGTGAACTTTCACAGGAACCCTGATGAGAGCAGACTCATAAGTCAGTGGGCGGATGAAACACAGCAGTTACGTGGTGAGTTCCTATCTCTCACAACTGAGTGGTGACCAGCAAAGCTCAACTCCCGAGCTGCTGGGAAACCTTTCTGCTGAGCGAGACTCACCTGACCAGCAAGGTGACAGCACCTGCCACCACCGGAGAAGCCACACTGGTCCCTGAAAGGGCACGGCACCCCCCTTTCACACCAGAGCCCCTCACTCCAGCACCATACGTGACAATGTCAGGTTTCACGCGGCCGTAACCTCCAGGTAGTTCCTACAAACAAAAGCAATTTGGGCTCCACCACATTACACACTGGCACACAGCTACCAAGTGGTTATGAGCGGGTGAACCAAATCAGAAACACAGGTTAAGCACAGCCGCACTGAGGCGCTAGTTTTAGTCTGCAAATCACTGTGATAAAGTAAATAAGCTTAAATGATAACATTTAAAAAATGATTTTTGTTGTATTTCATAATAGCAATAATATCAGAAAGCAATTAAAAATATTTTTAATTTTGTTAACTTGCAAGACCAGAAACTGCAAACTGGTATCTCTATATATCCTAGAAATTAGGGGTGAAAAAATGAAGTATGTTTCCTTACAAGGAAGTATGTACACAATATGATTGGATAGTTTAAGAAACAGAAACCATTTAGAACATAAATGAAACTGCATGAGTAACTGAGCAGTCCCTTAAGCTTTTCAGAAATTGGGACAAACTCAGAACTTCAACATAGTTTTACATTCTAGAAAAAGTATACACTTAAAGTCAAAGAAATCTTTTATGACACTCAAACACAGTGGAATCTCTGGATCATATATGGAGACAGAGGAAAGGTATCTTTCAGGGTAGCTCTGTAGATTATTCAGGAAGAGTCTCAAAATACCATTAACATCAAGGGACATGGCACGTTAATTCAGTGACAGCATGTACCCTGGGAAGAAGCCTGCCAGGTCATGCTGGGAGATGCACTGTCCCCTAGCATCTGGCAGTTAAAGAAGGGGGTATAAGGGGCAAGGGCAGATATGAATGAACCCCCAAGTCTGTCTTCTCAAGAGAGGGTCCACTGACGTGTTAACTCAGTGGGATTTAATTCAAGAAGGTCTCTCAGTGTGGGAGCACCTGGTGGGGTGCCAAGAGAGGTGGCACTGCCAAGTAGTAAGGCTCTAGTGGAAGGCTGTCCCATAAGGCTGCGTCACTAGAAAAGCCGCAGGTTAAGCAGTGATACCCTCTTTTGGGGCTTCCCAAGACCTCTGTGCTTAGAGTAAGAGCACCCAACAGAAGACCTGACCCTAAAGATCTGGAGATAGCACCTATTCGGACTCTGATTCTGGTCTGATCAGTAAAGGAGGATGAACTAGCTGCACAATTAAACCCCACGTAGCTGTGTTAATTGTTGGATGATTTCAACTCTACACAGCTACATGCAATTGTTTCCAGGGTAGTGGACCCAATATTAAGCTGTTCTCACTCCTTTTCCTACTTCTTGGGGCCACAGCAAATTATCCTGCCCAGTAGCTGGGAGGACTGCCACCTTCCTAATTAGAAGCAGTGGGCATGTGAACAATGGGTTACTCAGAAATAGGTTCAAAAGAATGGGAAATACCATTTGGAAGCAGCAGCTGCCCGCCGCCCCGGTGGAGCGGCTGATGTCCTCGGGCAGGTCTCTGGTCCACATGGCCACGCCACCCGCGCAGGGGAGGGTCAGGCTCACAACCGAGTTTTCTCTGTGAGTTACACACACACGGGCTCTTACACAAGTGATTCCTTAAGCACAGGCAACAAGTAAAGAAAAGCCTACCCATGTAGTCATTCCCCTTGAAGAAAAGCGGGCGATGTTATCCTCAAAGTCAATGCCACCTACTCCGATCACATCCATCTGATCAGCAGGGTTATTCAGAGTGCTAAATCAAGGTACAAAAACACAAGGGAAGAGAAACCATGTAAGTGAGTATTTCAGCTAAGAGCAAATACCTCAGAAAGGTGTTAGGAGTGCCGGTTCCATGACCAAGTATGTGTGGCTCCGCTGGGCGCTGTCCCCACACTATCCTGTGAGGCCAGTTTACCATTACCTGCATGAGGGGCTCACATGCCCCTCACACCTGGGACATCTTTCTTCCTTCCCTTTTGTCAAGCTGGCCTAACACTCACATTTTCCTCATACCTTCCAGGCTCAAAAGAGGTCCACTTCCCGGAACATCACAAGGTTTGAGCCTGTCACAATTCACCACTGACTTACACGCGCTCACATCACTTTCGAGCTGCTGCAAGAGCATTTACCTCGTCTCTCCACCAGACTCCACCTTCTCTGAGAAGGAGCCGTACAAACACATCTGTGTGGGTCCCGGTCCGGAAGAGAACAGTTCTGCCTGATCTCTGGCAGGACGCCACTTCCTCCAGGGAAACTGGAGGAAACTGCCATCTTCAGCCCCTCGGAGGGAAGTCAGGTGCAAAGAAAAGGCACACTGTTCCTGTGGTGCCTCTAGTGCGCCAGATCTGCTGAGACGCACTAATGAGGTGGATACGACAGGATCCTACGCGTGAAGGTGAAGGTAAAGGTGAGCTGAGCGATCGGAAAGCCTGAAACAATCATTAAGAAATGGCAGTTCTCCTCTTCAACTAGTACAGCTCTAGTACTGAACCTAACTCTACCTGACAAGTCGAGAACCACAGCTGTTGCCCCGTTGCTTTAGCAACACGAGAGAAAGTTTCTACAGTACGAGCTTTTCACCGACTGCTGCATACCACGGTAAATTGGCCCCCCGCACAGCCTTCCCAGCGCCCGCCCACCAACAAGCTTGCAGGTGGCTGCTCAGGGCACTGACAAAGATGTTAAGAGGCCACATTTCTTTGAAATGAAGGAGCAGAAGCGATCACATAAGTCACTAACAAAACTTCTCACTGAAACTACCATAAAATACTGCACCGTCCCCACAGTTGAGGAGCTCTACCTCTCAATTGTGTAACGGTGTGCTTTAAACCTTGGCAAAGTAAGGGAGTGTTTCAGAGGGCTGGGCCTGAAGACAGTCATCTTTGAGGGTACAGGGGAAAAGCTGCAGCTGAGACTCCCTGGTACCACAGGTCTGAGTGGAATGTAGGGTCCAGAGGGCTCAGAGCAGGGGTGCCCATGGGGATGCCAGTGGGGATGTTCCGAGGAGCCACAGCACAACACTTGCAACTCACAAATCAACTCCAAGATGATTCGGCCTTGACCAGCCCTCGCTTTGCCCAAGCAGCAAGTATGATGAGGGGCTGCAGGTGGCTGCCAGCTCCTCATTTTCCTCCAATCCTGATAAAGAACAACTCTTTGATGAAAGGCTGTTGAGTGGGACGGTCCGCAGAAGTGCAGGATTTCAGAACAGTAACTCTTGTGCAGCACAAGGTCAGAACAACCCATGGAGAAGCCAGGACCAGAGAGGGCTGAACAAGGACTACAGAGGGTAGGCAGCAGGGAGGGTGACTGAGATGGCATCGAACACAGCCTCCGCTGAGAGGCCCAAGGAAGAGGCGGCAGGGAGACACAGAAGTGGGACAGAAAGTCGAGCAACAGTGCCAGCTACACTGGGCACAGTGGCCAGGGCCCCTATCAGGCCCACCGCCGGCTTGTGTATGGCATTCCCCGGAACTCAGGCATGCCTTCTCACATGCCAGGGAAGCTTCCACACACGGATGGCTGAGTAGTCACAGCCAGCACCAGATGGCCCAAAGCCTGAAACAAGTATCAGAAAAAGCTTGCCTTCTCAGGCTGGAATATAGAAAACTTTGAAGCAAATTGTGGAGAGTGATCTACTGCAGGTCCCTGAATATGGAGACTAAGCAGAACCTAAGGAAAGAACTATTGCCACTCTGGAGCCTCAGTCTAGGCATAAGCTTCCCCACTGTCCGATTTCATCCTGCACTAGGGGATGGGCAAGGAAACTGAATCTCAGAGGGTGCGGGTCCCACCACCCAGTACCACAGTCCCATGTATAGGTAGAGCTGGGCAGAAAGGACTGAGGTGGAGTCAAAGGTGAGAAAGCGACTGTTAGGAGATGAGGGTGGGTGATGACACCAGCCAAAGGAAAAGAGGCAGATGGAAGAATGCCTGAAGGGGTCAACACAAACAGCTGATGAGACTACTTGGGAACTGGTGTTTTTCATGGCAGAGTTATAGTCAGGTGAGTCCGCTAAGTCACAACATGCATTACGGATGACACAGCAAAATCCAGAACTTTGCACAAGGGGATGGATCAATGACTGAACAACTCATCAGCTGAAACTACATGACTGCCAACAGGCCTCATTTCTGACGATAAAAGCACGAATTTCACAAGAGTTCAGTCTAATCCTATGCTGTGGACCCTTTGTGTGGCTGTCAGCCCTCAAGACCACCAGCTTTCCCCCACAGACGCACCTAACGATGCCAGAAAGATGTAGGGAAAGAGTGCTTCTGAAGACAGGCATGCACATGGGGGAGCACGCACCTGTCTCTCCTCTCGTGTTCGGGCACTCTCCGCCCCAACACGCACACAACACACAACACACACCCCCACGGGAGGACATGCACATACTTTTCCTCTTCAACTGGACTGGGGCAACTGAGAGCAGTGCACATTTTCTTTCCTTCTTTTTTAGGGGTGATAACCTCAAACTTTGGTAAGGTACGGAAATACCTTCTTCCTGGCTATCCAATAATGGTGGTAATAAATCCCCCACAGCAAAAGTTATTCAGCACACACACACACAAATAACATGTTTTCTAGAGAATACAACTGATGCTGTAGTAGCAGGAAACTGGGGACTCCAGCCAGACCAAGGTTTACTGCCCATGATCCCATGGCTCCGTCACAGCTCACACCGCTGTAGCGCACGGCAACCCAGCACAGCCCAATCTTTGATACTTTCTGCAACACTGAGCGACTCTCTCGTCCATCCTCAAGCACCTGTGCCTGTTCTGCTCCCTGCACATCCACCTCTGTATTAGCAGCCTCGTTTTACTGCACCTGATCGTCCCTAGAAAAGCAGGTACCTCTTCATCTCAATGCCTCAGATATGGTTAAGTCTCAATGTATACTACAGAATCCATTTCTAACTGACTCACTTCCCTGATAGATTTTGAGGGGGAAAAAAAATGTTAAGCTTTCACCTTAATGTTTTAACCAAAGGGGAAGGTAGAAAATTAAACAAGACTGGCCTCAAGGTGACAACTAGTGAATGAAGGGAGTATGCCAGGAGTTCGGACGTGATTTTCTCATACGTTGAAACATTAATGCAGAGTTTTAAGTATAACCAGGTATAGCTGCAGAGATGCCAAAGTTTCAGGCTAAAAACACCTCGTATACCATCACATTGAGAACACTTACCCATAAAGAGGTCCATCGTTGCCAATAGCAGACACCATGATTACATTATTAGCTGTTAATTCCCACACCTACAAAATTAACAAGCATTTATTTATGAAAGTATACCATTTCCAAACAGTCAACATGCAATTTTCCAAAAATAACAAGTTCTAAAGAGTCCCTTTTAAAAAGGAGGGGGACCTTTCTCAAAACATAACACTAGACCATCACTGGCATGGGAGTGCCTGGTAACAAATATGTTCTAAGATGAAAAAGTCCAGAACACAGGTCCATGCAGTGCACAGAGCATGCGTGTTCAGAAGGGATATGTCATGCTCTTAGGTGAGAAAGAATTAACAAGATACCACGGGCCACTTCTAATGCAAATCCCAAGAAGTCACACAGCATGGGTGACAGCACACCAGCTAGAGTGTTAATGCTGGGTGCTGTCACCAGACACGCTGTCCTGTGCGGCCCGCAGCCCACCTTATCAACAAAGGGATGGTCCATGAAGTCTGGGCCGCCGATGCTGAGGTTCAGCACGTCGATCTTCTTCAGGATGGCGTAGTTGAAGGCATCCAAGAACCAAGACGTGTAGGAGACCTAATACATTTTAGAACAATACCTGAGGCGTTTCTATGACACTCTCGGAGTGCTACAACACAGTTTTTACTTTTAAGGGCAAAGTCCAGAGATGCTTATGAGCATGAAGTACTGTCTTAAATTTCAAAAATAAGTCCCAAGAAGAAATAATGCTCTGAAATATAAAACACCAGTCAGAAATGCAAGGGAGAGCCCCTGTGCTGCATGGGTGGCCTGTCTGTCCAAGCCCGAAATACAACTCCTCCCTTCTGACAAAACCCCACACTTCCAACAACCTCTCTTGTGAAAGGACTTACCCTAAGACACTGTTAGTTAAGTGACTTGTTTCTAAGCAGTTTAATGTATTTGTCTAATATCTTTATTCCTAAATAGAATCATCAATGGCGTCATAACAGTTATTTCATCTTTCTTATGTCCAGTCTTCTAATTTCCTTACTGAAGTTACTTCGTGTACCACCAGTTAGGTATCTTTATAAAATACAAAATTAAACTTACAGTGGAGACAGAATTAATAAAAATGGTTTTTCAAAGGGCTACAAAAATAAGACCACATTATTATTTGCTAATACATGCAAAAGAAACTCCAGGAGGAAGTTTCATAAACATTTATGGAACCATCACATGGGAGACCTGGGAAAGTAAGATGCGAATGGGCTGGAAGGGGCAAGATTAGGAGAGCTGTCACTGTATTGCCCTTAGATATTTAAGAGCTATCTATCACCTATACAAAAATTCAATATTAAAAACACATTCTACGACCCTCTTCTTTTTCTATAAAGGAACAAACTTATTGACCCACTTACCCACCATGAAATCTGGTGTTGGGACACAGAACCCAAGGAGGTGCCATCCAGCAGGGGCGGGGGTGTTAAACAAGCATGCCACTGTTCTCTCACGCAGAAAACCCAAGAGCCAAAATGTGGTGGCACAGGAGCCTCTGAAGATTAGGAAATCCCTGCGTATACAGTGCCTTGGCTCTGGGCTCAAGTCAGGCCCAGAACGGTGGTGGTGGGGAAAGAGCACAAACCACACGAAAGGGACAGTGCGGAGACAGCAGGACAGACTTGCGGTGCCTCAAGTAGCTGGGCCACCGTGTCCGTATTCACAGGCAATACCAACTGTTCCGGGAGCCCTAACAACACCCACCTGGTTATTGGTAAAAACCCTGAAAATATGAAGTTCTGCATCTGGAGCAAATCCTTGGCATTCCCTCATGCTGGCAATCACTCCTGCCACGAACGTGCCGTGGCCCAGCCCTGTGGCCCATCAGGGAAGAAGTCATAAAACACAGCTGATGATGTGCACCCAGACAACATCCCGAGCCCTCACTTCACACAGCCACATTGTCCAGTGCCTCCGCGGCCGTGCCTGGCTCCCATTCCAGGCGGAGCCGCGCTGTCCCTCCCAGGTGGGGAAGGGTGTGCTCCTCCACCAGCACCCTTTCCTCTTCCCTCTTCAGATTCCCTTCCCCCACACCCTCCGAGACGTGCCGAACAGCAAAGGCACCGCCTGGGCTTGTTTGAGTGGCTGCTGCACAGGACTGTTCAGTCACCACATGACAAAACACAGCGTGAAATCAGTACAAAACGCACCCCAGGTCTCTCCCTGCTACACTGTTACCTACCGTCGTCCAGTGTCCGTTCATTGGTCCAGTTGGTTCTCTCCTTCACATTTTTGAAGTGGGGGTGCTTCTCACTCAGCCCAGTGTCAAAAACAGCAACTCTTACATTAGCACCTTATTCCAAAAAGAAAGAAGCACAAACATATCTGAAGAAATCACCCTTTTGGAATTCTGCTGCCCTAAGTCCCTCTCTGGGACCCAGCGAGGCACACATCATGCAGAGCTAAGCCTGCACAGTGCACTGGTAGGCCAGATGCCCCAGGTGCCCTGGCTAACGGACATGAGTGTCACAGCGGAAAAGCCATCCTCAGTGCTGAACGACTGGGAAGATAAACAAGAAACCTGTCTGGACACTTAGCATCCACTAATGCTCAAGGGCAAAACCATCACCCCACCTCTCACCCTTCTGGAACTTTATTCCAGGTCTCAAGTCCTCACCTCAGGGTGAGGATCACCTCAAGGATCCAACAGGTAGAAACATCCAGAAAGTGACACCCAGAGACGTGGGGAGCTACTCCCACTCAGGATAAGGACAGTGACTCAGTGCTGTCCACTAAGAACAAACCCCACAGACGGGCGCCAACCACACAGAGACAATCGTCCCATCTCAGGGAAACCATTCTAATATGCGCTTTTTTGCAGTGAAATCTGTTTTCGATGCCAGGAAAAAGGGATGGTGCACCAATGTGAACTACTGACAGTTCATGAAATCTTCAAAAACACCTAGGAAAAATACAGGTTACTTGGACTATCAAGCAGCTAACAAATGTATGAAGGCAATGCCTTTGCATGCGAGAGCTGTGTACACATACACTGTGCCACATAATTACAGAGTAAGAATCAGTATGTACTGTTTACTTTTTAAAAACACAAAGATGGGGTGGGGGGGATAGTTTTTTGATGATTAGAGAATTTGTTTAATGAGGGAGTTCTTCACCCTAAAAAGATAAGCAGGTGACGATCAGAACATAATATCTATCAGGTATCTTAGACATTCTAGAGGCCGAGGAAACCAGAGAAGGGTCTCCAACTCCAGAATGATCAGCAGACACAATGAAACAAACTGGGGTGTGCTGGAGCCAAGGAAAACAGGCAGAACCCTGCACATATGTGAGCTAATCAGGAGTTTTCTGACAGGATGAATTAGCAAAGTAAAGAACCTTATGGGGTGTTCTTTTCTCTAATGAGATCTGATCCTTAACACCACTTCCTTTTCTGAAACAAACGACCAATCCCACAACAATCAGTTACTTAGGCCCTCGCCACACAGCCCTCATCCCCGCCCCTCGCCCCACCACACCCACCATCTGCTAGCAATTCACTTTCATGTTATCACCCAAACCAAGGGAACCATCTTTGAATCTGATCTCTTTTCCCTGAGAAACAGGACCTCAGCTGGTCTACCAGGCAGCTCTGGCTGTGAGCAAGGTGTGCATCATACATGTGTGTCAACAGATGAGAGAAGCACCACCAACTACCCCTGCTAACCACAGAAATGGTCAAGGAAAAACAAAGTGGTTATTAAACAATAAAAACCACCAGACACTGGCACACCACGAGTCAAAGATGAGAGGCAGTGGACTCCTGCGCAGCTTAGTGGAGTGAGGTCAGCTGTTGAGCTTGCACACTCGACAATCAGGAGGATGGTCTCCGGGACAACCAGCTCAGGCTGCTTCCTGGGTCCTGGGCATACCTGTGTACCCCATCTGCCAGAGCACATCTGCCTGCAGCGTCTGGGCAACCTGGCGCGGGATGGCTCTCAACAGCCGTCTGCTTGAGTGTCTTCCTGTGGCATGCCAGAACCCAGAGCCCAGGGAGAGACTGGCTCTTCGCAGGGGGCGGGACGACTGCCACTTCTGGCTCCATCGTGTTTCGTTACAGGGCAAGACAGGGTCAGCTGGAGACAAGGAAGAGAAGGTCAGAAGAAGGAAAACAGTGACTCTGTGGCCGTATCTGAGATAAACCATGCTTCCCAAGGAGCAATGACGACCCTGCAGCCCTGTCTGAAGGGGACCCTCTCCCTCTGCCAGAAAGAGCTGCTCAATGCGGTTATATTTACAGCATATTATTCAGCCAACTTCTTATTACCAAATAGTTCCTTACCTAGAATTTTCTCACTGATGTACACGAGAGAAGAACTTACAATTTTCATGATACCAGAACTGGAGAATGTAAAATTTTTTACCAGCAATTTGTTCTCACTAAACCAGAGGGGGTCAGGGAGATGAAACAATGGTCACTGAGGAAAAAGCCATGTTGCCCATGACACCAATCTCTGGGTTCTGTCATCCACAGAACCTTTTCTCAGCTGTATTTTGCTGAATGTCCTCAACATGTATCTACTAGAATTGCACCTTTCCCAAAGCAAAGAAACTACAGAAGAGACAGGGAAATGTCTGAGGGTGAAAACTATAGTATAGCTTTGATTTTGTTAGTACCCAGCTATACAATGTAATCAAAACTTGCCCAACTATGCACTAAAAAGCATAAAGCTTTTTTTTTTTTT
>NW_004567129.1:4269824-4271075 GCF_000260355.1 Condylura cristata | reverse complement strand
CAGGAGAGGTCTGCCACGCCATGTGGTCACCTCCGGGGCAGGCGGGGATCGAACCCATGCTGAAGTGGTTTCAGCTTCTTAGTGCTGTGCTGCAACCCGCTGCGCCATCAGGGAGGGCCAAAGCTTTTTTTTTTAATGTAAAGACAAATACAGGCAAAGACCAAGCTATAATGAAGAAGAAAATCCTATTTCAAGTCAGTTTTATGAGCCAATCTCCAATACTACTGAAGTTCTATTTCTAAAGCTAAAAATTAGTCTCACTTTTATTAGTCTTAGCCAGGCTACACCCATGGAAAGCACAGGGACCTGGAAAAATATACAGCCATCTCAATTCCATTAAGTAACTATTTGCACAGTCTAACTGAAATTACTCTGTACCCACTTCCTTACTGATTCTGCTCTTTAAGTCAACAACGTAAAACAATACTGAAGGTTCTCAATGAAGAACAGTTTTTAGAACCATGGAGGGGTCGTTCCATTTTCCTTAAACAGCCCGGGTAACCCCTGTTGCACTGAAGTCAGTTTGGGCTTCACACTTAAAAAGTCATTCAGAAACACAGGTACATCATCCAAAGAAAGCACTGAAGATGGTGATTAAGACTGTTTCTATGCAGCAAGTAAGGCACAGTGACCTGGAGAAACTGAAGAGTTTTAATTTCCTGGAAAGAAACTGGGGGGGTGGGGGCAGGCATCATGGATATCTTTGAATAGCTTCGTGTGGAAAACAGGTAGCTCTGTCTCACAACCCACAGGATGGAGCCAAGGCTGGAGGCCAGAGTGAGATAGGTGTTGTTCCCAATGAAAGCCAGGCCTCTTAAGAAAGCCCACCACAGAAACGGCCGCCAATAACGTGCACGGACAGTAGCCTTGACACGCACTCCTCACAGGCACTGTTTCCCTGTGAGGTAGGTGGCATCATCTCCATTTTGTGGTTGAGGAAAGGTGGCTTAAAAAAGGTGCCTACTGGCCCTCCCTAGTGCGCAGCGGGTTAAAGCACAGCACTAAGAAGCTTGAGCCACTTCTGCATGAGTTCGACTCCCGCCTGCCCCGGAAGTGACCACATGGTGTGGCAGACCGGTTCAAATTCATCTCTTTCTTACTCTCTGGGCACGTTCTTTATATGTTGCCTTTTAGAAAAAATAAATTGCAGGGCCCTCCCTGGTGGCGCAGCGGGTTAAAACACAGCACTAAGAAACTTAAGTCACTTCCTCAGGAGTTTGATTCCCACCTGCCCCGGAGGTGACCACATGG
>NW_004567129.1:4252911-4269724 GCF_000260355.1 Condylura cristata | reverse complement strand
GTCTCTGGTGAATCCTCTCACCCTCCACATCTCTGGCCTGTACCCCAGTTCTGTATGAATAAATAAATTAATTTAAAAAAAAAAAAAGGTGCCTACTACAGAAGGTCATAGATAAAAGCAAGAGAATGAGCCCTTTAAGAGATGAAAATTTCCTTATGGGCACCTGACACACAGTGGAGAGTACAGCAAAAGAAACCCCAACTGTAAGATTCTACAATCACTACTAAAATTGGGCATTTCTGTATTTCCTAAAATATTGTGGAGTTCTTCAAGAAAATAAAATTAAAAGGGCAGCACAAAGAGAATCGAGTGAGCGAGTGAGCAACGCCAGTGGCAGCCAGAGTGGAAAGTCAGCTGTGGAGCCACCGGAAGCAAGGCATTAGCTCAGCAAAGAGTGGATTCCAGCACCAACTGACTTGCCCATGAGATGAGGGGAGGCACTTCTCAGACCACCAATCAGGAAACAGTTGGCTGGCTGGGGCAGAAAATAGGACCAACTCAGATTGGCTGACTTCAATCTGAGCAAGCTGAGAAGCAGCTCGCATGCTAAGCCTTATAAAGATACGGAACAGGAAGAGAGTTTCAGAGTTCAACTCCTTTTCAATGCCAGGAGATCCAAACTGGAAAGAAATCCCATCAATCTGCTGATCATGGGACATCTGAGTTCAACACCCATTCAGCACGGTCAGATCCACACTGGGGACAAGCCAGCCCTATAAACATGAGGACACAGAGCCAGCTTGTTTCAACAGAGCTCAGATCTCATTCAGCACCAGAGAAACCCTAGTGGAGATTTCTGTCAGTGTGATGCATGCGGCCCATGTTTCAGAGTTCCCACCTTATGTCACACCCCAGATCACACACCAGGAGAACCCTGGCAGGGCAGCGAATAAAGCAGAAGCTCCAGTTACAGCTCCCATCTCAGCATGTGGAGGTGCGCAGAGAAGAGGAAACTCTCAAAGCCAGGGCAAAAATGTCAGGTAAAAACTCAACGGGGGTCATCTTGGAAAGCTGGCACAGGAGTGAAACTAGAGGCTGCTCTCTGCTAAGCAAAGAAGGGAAGGGGAATAAAAGCACATGCAGGAATAAAATATAAAAGCAATCTCTCTCAGATCCAGAGGTGCTTCATAACAGAACACTTACATATGCATCCTCCCCCAGGCAGGCAAACACTGGCAACTCCATGACACTGGGTGGAAAGGAATGACAGGCACCTAGCTGTCTCATTTCTTTTTTATGTCACAAGGAGTACAAAGAACTAAAAAGAAGCCTTGACCTCATTTGAAACTGCTCCATGCATCATCCTGACAGAAACAACCATGTGTGAAGACACACATGTGAAGAGTGCAGGAATACAAATGACTACTTGGTTTTAGGAACTTTCTGTGTAAGAAGTGATTTAAAGGGACGAGAAGTGAACCTTGTCAGTTTTGGAGTTCTGAACAGGTAAGACTCTATGTCTGTAAAGATCTGTAGCACATTAACCGTTAGATTGCAAGCATGACTCAAAATTCAACACATTAAAGTGTACTCATGCTCACAGACTTCTAAATAAGGCCCACCACTTCATGTTAGCTTTCTTTTGTCTTCTCCCTGCTGAGTGCTGTGATGGTGCCGTGCTGTGTCGCCTGTTTGCAGGTGGGAACAGATTCATGTCCTCCATCTCCTGCCATTCAGTCTCTTGGGCTCTGACAACTGAGCTAGCCTTCTAGATCTACATAGATAAAAATAAACCTTATTTAACAAAAAAAAAAAAATCTCAAGTAGATAATGAAAACTATACAAGTCACAAATACACAAAGTGCCTTCCACTTTGAGAACTTTGGATTATCCTCGTTCTCTAAACAAGTTGTCAACAGCAAGGCATTTAAGTCAAACGCAGCGCATTGTGCTGCCTTCAAAATCTACATTAACTTTGTGTTGAGTGATGTGCAAATTTATGAAGTCAAGCAAACATGCTCCTTGACTTATATAGAAATGGAGCCAGAGGTCATTCTATCAGTCTCTAGCTCAGGTTTTATTGGTGGGTGAATGCTAACATCCTCCAGGCTGTTTTTATATCTTTAATAACCATGCCAGTTCCTGCTGCATTGACAATCTTCCATAAAAACAAAAAATAGAAGATTTTGCTAAAAACTAAAAAGGCACATCTATGTATCTGGCTAACTGTACAAGCTTTGATGTGTTTTACCTTCTTGGATTATTTTACAGTTAATGCTTTTTAAAGAGAAAAACAACAGAACCAGACAGACATGCAGAAATGGCTCTGAAGAAATCAGACACTTGAATTCACAGCTGACCTGACAGCAGTGATCATGCTATGCAATTCATTAGTTTTTTTCCCCTGTGTATTTTTTTAAAAAGCACCTCAAAAACTCTCAGGTCTAGAACACAACAAAAGAAAAAAAAAGCAATTATTTAATGAGAGAAATAACAGTCAAAGAAAATAAAAGGTGCGATTTGTTGCCCCAATTTCTAATAAACAGGAAATATATTCTCCCTTTGGTAATTAATATATATGTGCTTTGGAAATATATGATAAGTACACAATTTATCATTTGAGGGTAAATTCTATCTTGAAAGCCTAAATTGTAAGGAGTGGGCAGAATGAACCTAGGTGCTGAGAAGAGAACAGCCAAGTCACTTCCATCATCACACCTACAACTGCTGACCTCCATAAGCCCAGCTCAGGAAGACACGGTCACAAGTGGTCAGCAGATTCTGAGAGAAATCCAAAGAAGTTATCATGGCTCCAAAGTCTAAAAGCTGTGAAACTAAAGTTGGGTGAAAATCACTTCCAACAGAAAGATCACTATCACCCTCTAATCCAAACCACCAGATAAGCAACAAGTCTGTTTTTTGCTTCTTAAATTCCTGCCCAAAAATGTCACAATTGATGAAACTAGTTGAAGAAACATAGTATCCTTCACTGTACTATTTCTCAACCATACTGTAGTTAAAACATTCCAAGTAAAGCTGGGTGTTGGGGTGGGGTGCATGGGAGGCATCATGTGTGAATACATGCATGCTCTCACTAAAGCCCAATAAAACAGAAACTGAGCGAGACAGGCCCAGACACAGTACTCACACTCTGCGTACTTGAGGGTGCGGAACACTTTCCGTTGGGGTGTCACCCGTTTAATGTTAGGGTGACCTTCCAGTGTCAGCAGTCCTGCCTTCTGTTTTTCTTTTATCTGAATCACTTCAAAATCACTAGGGTAGTCGCTGGAAGGATTGTTTCGAGGTATAATTCTCCAATTGTCTATTTCACTGCTCTTCAGGGCACTTGAAATAAATGAGTTTCTAGCTTTGGCTGTAAAGTATCCATTGAAAGCCACAATATATTCTGAAACCAACAACCACAAAAAATAATTTATACATACATATAATCTCACACCATATTCCATTCATACACTTACATGGGTATTAAGTTCCCTAATAAAAGAAATCTTGTATGTCTTAAAACCTACAGTACAAAAGAGTAGTAAGTAAGTATATCAGGTTAAATGTCTGGGACAGCAGGACCCAGAACTCTGAGATAAAATAATCTCTATAAATTTCCTGATCACAGAATACATTGCTCATAATCAGACACCTGTGCTATTCTCTAAAAAGTAAACATCAATACAAGTCTGAATGTGTGCCAAAAAGAACACAGGTAAGTTTCTAAGTAGGGAAATGGAATTCAGAGAAACCAAAGTTCAGTTTTATTTCACTGAAAACAATAAAAAACTGAAGTGGATTATATGGGGCTATTTGCTCAGTTATTCACATCTGGTTACTTGAACTTCAGAACACAGACATTCAGCACCACTAATTTCCCTCCCCTCTTCCCTTTCCACAATGGTTTCTGTTTTGTGGAATTAAGTCGTAAGGAAATAATTCACAGTCATTTTCCATGCTTCATCTAAGCTAACTATACTGCGAAAACAAATGTCAACTGAGTCAGGTCCAAGGGTCATACACTTACCCCACCTGATATTTATTATAGAAAAAAGGGTTTTTTCCCCCTCAAAAGCTAACATTCAAAAAAGAATTAGAGAGATCCCTGACATTAAAAATAATATCATTACCATATTCTACAACTGTTGAGGAGAATTCCACCTTCAAAGTCAGGTGGGAACAGCCAGGGCATGGAACCTTTTCAAAAGATTTCTTTTCCAGTCTGTCACCCAGATGTTTCTTCCCACAGAGCAAAACCACAAGCAGAAGCACCCAGATGTTGACAAGCTTCATGGTCACAAATGACCGTGGTCATAAAATTCACATAAATTCAAATCGCACTTTTTTCTTCCTTGATTATAAGTTCATTTTTGTTTCAATTAAAGCTGAAACAGTATTGATGAGCCATTTTACAGTCCGGTCCAACATAAATAAAAGTTAAATTTCATGGTCTTTTGTGGTTTGGCCGGAAAAGAGGCTTCATTTCTTTCTTCGTTTCTTCTCCATCTTGGACATCAGATTTCTCTTCACTCTGGACCAGACAATTGAGTCTTGTGTTCCATTTGCACCACAGAACCAAAGTCCAAAGAAGCTAATCAATCTCTGCCAGCCAATCTATAAAACAAAACAGGCAGCCCGGAGTGGGCATTAGTAGTGTTCCGCTACAGCCGACCAGGACTGAGTTATAAGTGTAACTCAGACCAGGTCATAAAGACGTCTCATGTATGAGACACAATGGTATGAGACAATCACGAAACACCTTGCTATTTCACTTTTATTTGGTCACTCCTCACCTCTTTCTGTGAAAATGACAGCTTCCAAAATAAAAAAAGGAATGATTAAAAAGTGAGAAAAACGGAGAAAATCTCCAATAACCAAGCAACACCAGGAATGTTAAACACACTGGCTCTGAGAATCCAAGCAGCCAAAGAAGAGAAATCACCATCCTTTGCTTCTGATTCTTGACTGTTAATTTGAGATTCTGTATTTTCCTATCATTTGAAACTCTTTACCCCATGGTATTCTCCCTAATCAGTGCATTTCACTAATTTCACCAGTTTTACAGGCAAAAGCTTAGAGGGCACCCCAACTTTCTCCTTAAAGACAACCCAATTTCCAAATAAGTATTCAGTAGGACCTTAGGAGGGATATGTGCTTTAAGTTACTCTAGGTGTGCCTTTTCAGATTTTGAAATATGTTCTGCCAATTTTATGAACAGAGCAGAGTAGGGTTTTTGCTTTTATTTTTTTTTTTTAAAGATGTATTTATTTGTGCATACAGAACTGGAGTACAGGCTAGCGGTGCAGGGGGGTGAGAGGCTTCACCAGAGACACAGTGGGGAGCAGAACAGGCGATCTACGAATTACACTGCTGAGGGGAGCAGCAGGTGGGTCAGGAGAGGTCTGCAGGGCCATGTGGTCACCTCCGGAGCAGGGATTGAACTTGTGCTGAAGTGGCTTTAGCTTCTCAGTGCTGTGCTTTAACCCACTGTGCCACCAGGGAGGACCAGAGTAGGGTTTTTATTTTCATTTAAACTTATTCCACCTGAAACCTCAGCTTAAAGAATGTTTAACCTGAAAATGTATTATAAAATTACCTCTTAACTAGAATGATACGAGGGCAGTCTGTAAGGTGAGTTACTGGGCAAAGAAAAAGTGTTTACTACATGTGGACACACATACCTTTCAAAATAAGTGATGGCCAGAAAATGATCCTTCTTCACAGCGGAAATGTGAGCAGCAGAGAAAAGAGGCCACAGCAGCACACCCAGAAGCCGCTGCACGCCACCTGGGAAGCCGGCGCGCAGGCCGGGAAGACAGCAAAGCAGCCACACACTCTAGGTGGCTGCAGGCTTTTAAGAAAGCCTCTGGATGAGGAGTTACCTTTCCAAGAGAGGCTGTCAACCTGTTAAAAGTACTCTTCCGGCAGAAACTGAAATTCCGGAGCAACTGGGTGTGTTTGATTTCTGAAACTACTTACAGGAAAACACTAAATTATTAGTGAAATATGGGATTAGACTGTCTAAAGAACCTTTAAAAGATTAATAAGCTTCTTTTTTTAATAATAAAAGCTGTAACAGCATGCACGATCCTGAAAAGCAAGCCTATCTGCAGAGCTGGAGACCCAGTTGGTGGAGCTCACCCCAGAGAAGCTATTTCCTTAGGACCTGAAGACCAACAAGGAGAATGCCAGCCGTGAACACAAAGAAATTAAAAACAAAGGGCAGCACAGAAAAGAGAAGCGCCAAAAGTTACTCCAACATATCTGAAAGCAACTCTGTGGGGCACTGAGTTCCAGTTTTGTTTTTTGTTGTTGTTTGTTTACTAGAAACTTTGAGCAGGATAGCACAGAAAGTAATGACACCCATTTCTCTATATTGTTACTGGTCAAAGAAGGCAGAGCTAATCTTTGCTAGAAAATTGTCACTATTATATACTATGTTAAATGAACTTAGCAGTTCAAATATTTAAACAACTCAAGGCAAGAAGTTTTTTTAGAAAATGAAGCAACAAAAACCCTATAAAATTCTTCTGCCTCAAAGAACCTATAAAGTACTGAGACTATATGTAAGACAAACAGTAGTGACAACAGTAGAGCAACTCTCAGCCTTCCTGGGACAGTCCAACTAAACTTGTTCCAAAATAATACACATGGGTAAACAGAGTAAATTCACAACACATCCTTTGCAGAAGATGCTCTGTCCACTGAGGCAAGAGCCTGACCTTAAGGAGAAATTAAAAAAAGAAAAGAAAAATCATGGTTTTTTGGGTTTCTTTCTCATTTTTAAAATGCCTAAATAATCATCCAAAATAGAAAAATAAAACGTATTAGGTTTCTGGAAAGTAGGACACTGTGGTATCACAGGACATTCTCTGCAGTCAGTTTTTCACAAGCCTAAGACACTGCAGTATGCAGAGGAAACACAAACTATTGTAAGAGAGGGAACCCCTCAGGGATGATCCAGCGGAAGCCACTGGGCAGCAATACCAGGGGCAAGAAAGGAAATGCCGAGGGGGAGGCCGTGCATGTGCAGAGCCACAGGCTCGGAGGGTTTCCCGAGGTGCAAGGGGTGGTCTGGAGTGGTGGACAAGGGAAAGGCAGTGGCTCTAGTGAAGTCTGAGCTGGTGGGGCTGGAAGCATGGAAGTGGGCATTCTGGGTGGAGCAGGTGGTCCAGCACAGGCTCTGCAAGCCCTTCAGTGTGGCAGGGATATAGCCAGAAGCCACTCAGGAGACACAGACAGACAGCAAGCAGTGGGGGGCAGCAAGGGGTTAGAAAGTCTGAACGAACATCCAGCAAACAGGAACCACAGAACAGCTGCAGCCAATGTAGTGATGCACACACAGCTTGGCAAAATTAAACAGCTGGGGGACAGCTGAGCACCTCTGCTCCCCAGTGCACCTCAATCACTGAGTATGTTCCAGATAGGAAAAGAAAGTAAAGCAGAAAGCACTTAGCTAGTGAGAGTTGCCTTATTTTAAAAGGAGTAAAAAGATGCGGAATATGACTCCTTAGGGTGAGGGGTGAGACTTCAGAAGAAGTAGTGCAGAAGTCTTTGAACAGGGGCTTTTGAGTAAAGACGTGCTGGAAGCAGGAAGCACACCAAGTCAGCTGAGGAGAGAGCTACAGAACCTGAAACAAGCAGGTGCAAAGGCCCAGAGGCCAGGCACACGCTGGTCTGTGTGCAGACAGAAGAGGCCAGCAGGCTGCAGCTGCGAGAAGCAGATGGGGTGAAGAGGAGGGCCTGCAGGGCAGACAGGACCTCAGCACACACTGAGCAGAGGGAAAGAGGAACCTGAGTCCAGCAGAGGAACCACCTGGCCACCCAGCGCAGGAAATGGTTCACTCTGGTCTCAAGTTTCAGGGCACAAAGGGGCAATGAAAGGCACCTATAAGAAAGAACCCAGGCCCTCCCTGGTGGCGCAGCGGGTTAAAGCACAGCACTGAGAAGCTAAAGCCATTTCCGCATGAGTTCGATTCCCGCCTAACCAGAGGTGACCACATGGTGCAGAGGTGACCACATGGTGCTGCAGACCTCTCCTGACCCGCCCGCTGCTACCCTCAGCAGTGTATTTTGTCGATCTGCCTGCTTCCCACTCTGGCTCTGATGAAGCCTTTCACCACCCCTGAGCCTCTGGCCTGTACCCAAGTTCTGTATGTACAAATAAATAAATCTTTAAAAAAAAAAAAAGAAAGAAAGAAAGAGCCCAAAGGGCCCTCCCTGGTGGTGCAGCTGGTTAAAGCACAGCATTGAGAAGCTAAAGCCACTTCAGCACAAGTTCTATCCCCCCCACCCTGGAGGTAACCCACCCACATGGCACGGCAGACCTCTCCTGACCAGCCTGCTGCTTCCCTGAGCAGTGTACTTCATCAATCTGCCTGTTCTGCTCCCCACTCTGTTTCTGGTGAATCCTCTCACTGCCCCTGCACCTCTGGCCTGTACCCCATTTCTGTATGCACAAATAAATCCTTAAAAAAAAAAAAAAAAAGAAAGAAAGAAAAACCCCAAGGGAGGAGATGATGGCTTGGGTCAGGAAAGGCCATGTGAGATGTGGGGGGGGGGGGGGGGGTCAGAGGGGTGTAAAGTCAGGTGCCCAAGCCCTTGTGCACAATGGAAGATGGTAGCTGCCTAACTGAGGTGGGAAAGGCTGGAAAAGCTGGTTTGGGGACACTAGCAGGAGCTGAGGTCTGACAGGGTAGAACTCCGGAGGAACCTTGGAGGACATGTCTCAGGGCAAAGTCTGAGCAGTCTGGCATGGGGAGAGAGGAATGGGTGGTTAGAAGAAAAAAGGCAGAACGAAACAGAGAGGTCAACCCCCACCCCCAAGAAAAATAAGTGGAAAGAAAGCTTACGTAAGGAAGGGTGGTCAACAGAAAGAGACTGCTAGTTTAGTCATTAAAAGGTCAGTGATGCTGTCCCAGTGACAGACGGATAAGATGGCCACCAGACTCGGTACACTGCCCTCCAGCCAGCCTGCTCTAGCCTCCAAACTCCTGGACTAGAAAAACTCCCTACAGATAAGAACAGCTTGGAAATGACAGGGAAAGGGACACACCTCCCTATTTTGTTTGGATCTTGTTATCTAGTTTCTGTGCTTTACAGGTGAGCTAAAATCTGGATTCTAAAAGGACACTGTCTTCAAGGGCCTGTGGCTCATAAAATGATGCCAACAGATGGTGCTCTGTGTACCAGCACTTGAGAGCCCACACTGCGCCTTCCCAGGCACTGAGATCCACAGCAGATCCTGCCCGCCCGCGTGGTGTAAGGCAAGCAGGGGAGCACCCCCACACGGCTCTCCATCTAGCAGCAAGCAGATACGGACAGACAGACAGACACACACGAGAACAAAAATACCTTGAAACAAAATTTCTCTATTATCTCTTCTTCCCTTTCTGAGTAACTCAGATGACAGATGAAGACAAGAAGGTAGGTGTTTATGGGAGCCCTGTGGCCCAGAGCAGGATGAGAGTCTGACAGGGTGAAGAAGGTGTGTAAGATGGAGAGGAATCGCTCAGGGATGTCAGATCGTCAATGGGGTGATGGCAGTTGACAATGGAAATTGCTCTGATGAAATAATTTAGGGTTTCCCTGGTGGCACAGGGGTTAAAGACAAAGCGCTATCAAGATCTCTGCAGCCACTGCAGCACAGGGAACTGACCCACATGGCACAACAGACCTTTCCTGTCTTGCCTGCTGCTCCCCTCAGTAGATCTGTCTGTTCTGCTCCCCACTCTGTCTCTGGTGAATCCTCTCACCCCTCACACCTCTGACCTGCACTCCAGTTCTTGTATGCATAAAAAAAAGCTCTAGAAAAAAAAATTTAGACCCATACATTGTACAAAAATGAACAATAATATAATGACTATATTTAAAAAGATAAAATAAAAAAGGCAAAAAATTATATTTTAGAGCTAACAGGAGGCAAGATTTTTCACTGTCAGAAAAAGAAGTTACTGATACAAGGAAAAAACCTGAATGAACCCTTCAGGATTAGACTGAAACTAGAAGTACTGGTATAAACTCAAGGTTTCACTATGTAGACCACTATCAACACACGCAAACGGGTGTTTCTTCACTGGGGGCTGAAAGGACATGGGAGTGGTGACATCTGGATAACAGGAAGCACCTATCTGGTGCTAGAGCTGATTTCCCGAATCCCATTCTCTACTAAAGTAAACCAACTAGCAGTGGAGCTAGTTCCAGGCTGGACAGGGAAAGAACAATGAGTCTGGAACATCTACCTATGCCAGAAGGTGAGGACAAGGTGCTGCAAGAATGAGGCACTATGTCAGAGGGACACAGAGGCCAGCTTGGGTCAATCTGAGCATCCAAATAATGGAAGTGACAGATCCTAACCAGTGAATAAAGCAGGAAAACAAGAAAAATGACATATAAGTAAGATAACTTAAATATTTGAAAAAAAAATATTTAGTCTTAATATGTCTGCCAACAAAACAAGCATGGCGTGCCAGTGGAGAAGCTTCAGTAAGCTAAGCGGCAACAAGGCAAACAGCTCTGGGGCTCCGCGCAGTGAACAGCAAGAAGCTCCACCTGGATCAGATCAGGAGGAACCTGCAGAGCCCAAACCCAAGAACAGCATTCAGAGCACCAGTATCCAATTTTCCTAAGCATGAGGTAATGAGGGCAAAGGAATGGCTGGCACAAGGTATCAACTAAAGGAAACTTAAGAGACACAACACTACCTGTGACTCCAGATGCTAAGCTGGATCCCTCAGCTGGCAGGAACAGGTCGGGGTCAACTAGCAAACCTGAGTGGGGCTGTTCATAACAGACTGCAGTGGTGGGACAGGACCCATTTCCTGACTCAAGGGCTGCCTTGCCGAAGGCTCCTGTTGCAGGAAAGAAAATGCCTACCAGCACACCGGCAATAATGGAATCGGGTCTGCACCTGACTTTCAAATGGTTCAGAGAAAAACAGGTGTGTGCCATTCTTAAAACCTTTCTGTAGATGACTTACAAAATACAAGCAATGTATTTAGTTGCCAGGAATGCTCCAAAGAGGGTGAGGGTAATAAATTTTCCAAGTGGTGGGGGGTGGTACAGAACCACTTATATTACATTTTAATCTGCTCTGACCAATTCATGCATTACCAGAACTTATCTCAAGTCAAACCTATTAACACACCCCAACATCTCCACAGATGGCACTGTCAGTCAAAGTCAAATAAAAGCACTTCTCAACCCAAATGCCCAAAAGCGGATAACTGGATTAAAAAGATGTGGTACATATACACAGTGGAATATTACTCAGCAACCAAAAAAGAGAAACACATGCCTTTTGCAGTAACATGGATGGAGCTGGAAGGGAACATGCTTAGTGAAATAAACCAGAAAGTAAAGGAAAAATACCAGATGGTTTCTCTCATAACAGGAGTATAATGGACCAGGCAAAAAAATAATAATAATGAATAGCTATATACCAGAGACATTTTACTGGGGGTGGAGTAGGAAATGGGATCAAAAATGGTGGGGTGAGGGAGTGCACTGCAATGGTGATAACAAGCAGGTGATTACAACTGAGATGGAAAAATGCACAAAATCATGTAAAAATAAACGATATTATTTAAAATAAATAAAAATAGACGTGTAGATGAATATATAAAAAAACACTTCTCATTCTAAGGAACTGAAAAATTCCTGAAGACTCACAGTAAACACTGCTAAAATTAAATTTCTATAAAAAATCAAACATTTTAAAAATTGAAATTCCCTATGTATAATACAAATCACATTTAAGAATTCACTAAAAACAATGAAATATAAACTCTCATGTTGGACTGAGTTTAAAGAAAAAACTCACAACTCTTAAATAGCAATTTGCCAATATGTATTATTACAAGTCTTAAAAATGGATATGAAAATATTTGGTCTATAAACCCAGTTACAAAAAAAATTAACACGATGTACTTATCACCAGACAGACAATAGTCTTAGTGATGCTCACATGTGAACTCAATTAATCCTCCCAATAACCTGTTACTATGACATTTGCAGATTATAAAATTAATGTCCTAACTGCCAAGCACTCTTCCTGGGGCAACACAGCAGTGAGAATGAAACAGGCTGGGAACATGGGTAGTCTAGTTTAAGGTTATCATGCTCTTAGGTGATAATTACACTATGCTTCTAAAATCTCCCCTATAAATTATTCCATGTAAGTGTGATCATGAAAACACACAATGATTTATGTCTGAGGATTTTTTTAAAGATTTATTTATTTATGCATACAGAGCTGGAGTACAGGCCAGAGGTGCAAGGGTGGTGAGAGGATCCACCAGAGACAGTGGGGAGCAGGACAGGTCAAGTAATGAAGAACACTGCTGAGGGGAGCAACGGGCAGGTCAGAAGAGGTCTGCTGCGCCATATGGGTCACCTCCAGGGTGGGGATCAAACTCATGCTGAAGTGGCATTAGCTTCTCAGTGCTGTGCTTTAACTAAATCACTGTGCCACCAGGGAGGGTTCTATGTCTGAGGATTTTAACTTGGAAAAATTAGAGACTATCTAAAGGGGTAATAAGGGGTGAACTAATAATTAGCATTCTTCCTCATATGAAATGCGATACAGTAATTTCAAGTTATATTTCCCTGGAAGAATAAATAATGAATAATGGTTGTCCTTCATAGATGCCCATATCTTCACCTCCAAACCTGTAACTGTTATTTTACATGACCAAAGGGACCTAGAAGCCATATTCAAACTAAGGATATCAAGTCAAGATGATGCTAGGTTATCCATGTGGGGCTAATGTAATTACAAGTCTCTCTAAGAGGGAGAAAAGAGATCTGAAAAGGGAGTGATACATGAAGACAGAAGAGCAAGGTGGGAGGTCACAAGAGGAAGAGCCTATGAATCAAGATATACTGGCAACTGTACAGATACTGAAAAGGGGAAGAAACAGAGTCTCCCTTGGGAAGTCCAGAAGGAATCACTGACACCCTGAAGTTAAGCACATTCATGTTGTTTTTAAGCCATTATATTTGTAGAAATGTTTCACAGCCAAAGTAGGAAGCTAATATTTTCCCACAGAATGTGAAGGAAAGCTATTGAAATATTAAGTAAAACAGTTCATGTACAGTGTGATCCAAATTTTTAAGTCTGTACTGGCTGTATCAGAAAACAAATGATTACAACAAAATGGTTTTCTATCTTTCAGTAGTATGAATTCAGGTATTTTATTTCTATTTTCTGTTCACTTTTAAAGGCACATATGGAATACTTATATAATTAAATAAAACAATTAAACACTTTAATAAATCTAAAGTAAATGCATAGAGAAAAATTTTCTGGCAAGACAGTGGCACAAAGATTCAAAATATGTTAAAGATTTAACCTGTACAAACAGCAGAGCTTAAAAAGAAACTATTTCCTAGAAATTGTTTTCAAAAATTGGTTTCTGCCTTCTAGTGTAAAATAAACCCTTTAGCTAGCTCATTCTGTAGAGGTTCTGTAGAGGTTTATAGCATCACTTACTCATAAGGGCCTAGTTAGGCTGTTATTGGATCCATTAAGTGTTTATTGGTTTTCTGTAAATTCTTATGTGAAAGACCTGGCTATCTTTCCTTACAAAGTGTATCCTACAAGATGGTATGTACACGCACAAACACAGATTTTCCAAAAGCATATTTGCCTGTTTTAAGACTGAACAAATAGTTTTAACTGTTTTAGTTCTTACGACGCTAACATGCTATACAGCACACGTGATTCAGATGTCTGTCATCACACTGCACTCATCACCAAGGCACCATAGTAATTACACCTTTAACCGGGTGTAGTTAAAAAAAAAAGTTGCCGTACAAAAAACAAAATGCGAACAAGTGCTAAATGAAAAATGAACGTATCAAAACCGATCCAACTATTACTGTATCATGCAATAGTAAGATTTAAAGAGATAACATGTTAAATGGAGAAAAGATTGTAAGTTATGATTTGGTTCAACTAACAGCTAAGTTCTTTGCAGATCTAAGACTGTTCTACACAGCATTCTGTAAGAATATCATTAAGATGATTGATAATTCTGGGTATAACTAAAGTACACCTAAATCATTTCTTTAAGATCATTAAACACAATTCAGGTGCAAGGAAATTCCTTCCATCACCTGGTAGTGATGTGACCATGCAGATATGCATGGCTTTTTAATGAACTATTTTACTCAAATAGATTCAGAGAACATGGAATTTTATTTAGGCCTTTAAGGGGTACACTCAGTTTAATTAAAATCTGGTTGTAAAATACCACTTTCGTAACTAATTGAATCCTTGGCTATACTACCACTGTTTAACAAGCTAACATCTAAATGACCTGAGACCACACCATCTTAAAATAAAGATATGTTCTTAAGCATGAGTGAACGCTTCCTTTGGGCACATTATGTCCATCAACAGTTTTTGTAGGGAGAGAAAACACAGATTATTCAGCTCCATAAGTCAACATAGCTAAAATCAACAATCTTAGTTGAAACTGTCTTTCATTGCCCAGCCCTCACAGATAGAGCTTGTATCAACTCATTCTCCATCCAGTGTGGTGAGCCACTGGAGGCACCTTCTTAGTACTTTCTTCATTTTACTGTAAATTCATCTCCTTAAGCAAGTAAGATTCATAAATCTTGTTAACAGATTTCTTCAGCCAAAATTTCTTCAATCAAAGCCCTTCAAGCTTCAGGGACCTGGTCATCAACCTAAGTCTTTCCACCACAACACTGCCTCAGGCAAAGCAATACAAGTACCTGAGGTTTCCTACAAATGCAGGTCCAGTTTTCTATTTTTAACTTGTCTCGTCACCAAGGGTTGGAATTATCAACTTTTCAACAGAATATAACCAGTATTTTACTCTCTTGGTGGAAAGAAGAAAGCTGCAAGTCTCCCCCAACCCCCTCCTTGCAACACTAACCAGAGCCAGTGCAGTTTGCCTAAGCCCCTCACCTCTCAGTTTCTGCTAGCAGAGGGTGTGTGGCACTTCACCGTGGCTGCCACTCAAAGCAGCATAATCCAAGAACTGACAGACCATGAGAAAATGAAATCAAAAAACAGTGGTGTTGAAGGGAAAGCTAAAAGCCTCTGGAGCAGAAAGGCCCCTGCTGGATCCTGAGAGAGCTAGGTGTTTCAAAGGCTCCACAAACACTGCATTAAAGTGTCACTTTCTTCATGGGTAGAGCCAACTCCTGATTATAATGAATACCTCAGGAGTCATGGGCAAGAGTTCAATTTGGGCAGCCTGACTGTTCCACTCCCAACCAGCTCTTGCCATCAGCATCATAAAAGGAAAGGGAAACAAAATTTTATTTGCAAAAAGCACACTATATAAACACATTAACAAAATGTGTTACATCAATACAAATGGAACACTGCTGGGTCACATGAAGGGTAAAATAATTGCAAAGGTGCAAAATCAAAGAACCAAAAGTCAAGATGCCACCGAAATGGATAACAGGCAGAAAGGGCAAGTCTAGAGAGACAAAGTAGATCAGTGGTAGCCTGGGATTGGCAGGGACTGACTGTAATGGTCCTGGGGATCTTTTAGGAATGATGGAAATGTCCAAAAGTGGACTGTGATCATTATACAAGTCTGTAAATTTTCTCTGAAACAGATCACCGAGTAAGTGAATTTTATAAAATTTTACCTTAACAAAGCATTTACATAAAGTATGTATGTATATGGTGATGGGAAACCCGCGAGGATTACAATTTAGATGGAAAAAAAAAGTACAAAATGATGTAAAAATAAACTGTTATAAAATTTTAAAAAAGGAAACTGTATAGCAAAAAAAAAAAAAAAGTATGTATAGATATACATGTTTCCCTCATAGCTGGAGTATAATGGACCAGGCGAGAAAATAAGAATAATGAACAACCATATACCAGAGACATTTTGTGGAGGTGGAGTGGGGAATGGGATCAAAAACGGGGGGGGGGGAGTGCACAGGATTATGGTGATGGCACACTGGTGGCTCGGTGATGGGAAACCCACGGGGGTTACAATTGCGATGAAAAAATGTACAAAGTGATGTAAAAATAAACTGTTATATTATTTTAAAAAAGAAAAAAATAGATATGTATATAAACTGGGTGTTGCAGATATAAAAGAATAGCTGAGGAAGAATTTCCGTTCCCAAGCAGTTCATTTTTTTCTAGAGCCGCAAACTGAAAAACTAGGAAGCACAGTGCTTTATCATAGCATAATTAAAATTAAAACTAAATTCTCAAAAATCAACTCTGAGATCTTTGGCCACTCTCACTGGAAGTGTCAGTCTGAATCTACAGTAAATGCAAACATCTGATTTGCGAAGACCAACCAGTCAGGATTCTCGGGGACTCTATCCAAAACAAGGGTAAAGATCTTTATTTAAAAAAATGGTCTTTATGCAAGATCTGTAACCTCGGTCTCGGGTGGCAAAAACAAGAGGTGGTGAGGCAAGGTTCTACGATCCCATCTGACAGGCATTCCGGTCCTGACAGTCTCACGGGCCCAGCTGCCTCGAGTTTCTTAATCTGCAATTTGGAAATCGGTGGAGCCGCAGACACAGACGGCGCTAAAGCAAAGAACTGAGGTCACCTAAAACCTGCTAGCAGCAGCCGCGGGCACAGTCCCTGGAGGACGGGTCCCCTCGGCGGCCGAGGACCAAAACCAGGTATATCGCTCGCTCCAAAAACGCTTATTTCGCATAGAGAAAATGACGGGCTGGAGCAAGCGACCAACCCGCGTGAATATGGAGAAAGACCTGGCCGGTCGGCCGCCAGGACAGCTCCGCGCAGGACGCTCGGTCTCCTCACACGTTCGCCCCAGCGCCCAGTACCGCCCGGGTCCCAGCACCGCCCCCACATCCGGGCCCCCGGCTCCGCGGCTAGTCCGGC
>NW_004567129.1:4235276-4252775 GCF_000260355.1 Condylura cristata | reverse complement strand
CAGGTCGGGGGGCGCGCGGCTCCGGAGAGCGGGCTGCCTGACATACCTGCGGCGGCCTCTGGCTCGGCGGCCTCAGGATAACGGCGTCTCCGCAGCGAACACGCCTCGCGACTCCATTCGGGGCTGTTTACTCCCAACTCTCGCGAAATCTCGCGATGCAAACGACCGACGGCTGGGAGCGCCCGCCCCACCGGCCGTGCGTGCCCTGCGTGCTCGCGCTCCGGGCGCCCAAGACCGTCGGGCCCGGGCCAGGAGAGTGGAAGGAGGTCTCGCGAGGTCTGCGGCCCGGGGACGTGGACGGAGACGACTGGTGGAGCTAGCTGGCACAGAGCTCCCACCTCTGCCCCTAATGCAGTGTTCCAGCTCCTGAGCTTTTTGGGCTTCCCTGTACCTGCCCCCACTTGACTAGCCTGTTTAAGAAACAAAGTTTTAGGGCCCTCCCTGATGGCTCAGCGGGTCAAAGCGCAGTACTATGAAGCTATCACTGCCACTGTAGCACGAGTTCGACCCCCGGCCAGCTGACCCACATGGCGCAGCAGACTTCTCCTGACGGCCCACTGCTCCTCTCAGCAGTGTATTTCAGTCCATCTGCCTATTTTACTCCCCACTTTGTCTCTGGTGAATCCTCACCACACCTCTGGCTTGTACCCAGTTCTGTATGTATAAATAAATCTTTAAAAATTAAAAAAAAAAAAAAGGATTTAAGTGTCACACTTTTAAAAGTTCGCCTCCCAAATAAATTCTGGGTGATTTAGACACTACAGCCACTTACTGCATTCAGCCTGATGTAGAAAGGGTAACACAGGTGACACTGATCACAAATAGGGGAACTGAGATCATTTAAAACCTGATTATCAGGTATTACAAAGAGACTCATCCAACTAACTTTGTAATCTTGGGCAAGTGGTACCTCAGTTTCCTCACCCACAAAACAGAACTAGTGCCTACCTCCTGGAAGAGGGTTAAGTGAAATATACAGATAGTCCTTGAATAAACTATGGAGGTGCCATCTAACCAACACCTGACTAAGTTCTTCCCTCTGAGAAGACATACAATGCCGGGCTCCTTGAGAGGATTCTTGACTCTTGCATTTGTAAAGCCTCAAAGTTAAATAAGTACTTCCTGCTGTCAGCCCTTAATGCATTTGATTTTCAGCTTAGTCATGTTGGTTATGTGTGGTAAATTGGTGTCGACCAGGGTGACAGCCCTTTAAGTCCCTATGCCACTGACTATACAGCCCACATAGTCTTGTGAATTGTAAGTACCATGTGATCCCAGACTACTGCCGGCTTCTGGGGGTCCTATAAAATGCACAGGCCTGGGGCATGACACTAAAGTGGCTTGGCACTCCACCAAGTAAAGCCACGAACCACAGGATCCTGGTTTACTGGTTTTCTTCCACCCACAGGTTCTAAAATCACTTCCTCAACTCATGCTTCGTACATAATAAAGCATTCACGAGTCCATGGGAAGGTAAATCTTTATTCAAAGTAAATACTATTTCAAATAGTAACAGCGGAGCCAATACTGAGACAGAAACACAGGTATACTGGACTTGATTTCAGAGGGCACACACAAGACAGGACACCACTGAACCCTCCAGTTCCCAGATATGACAAAATTTTAAGTAATGGGTTTAAAAAAAACAAACACTCCTCAAAAGCCTGTCTCTATCTGCTATTTCCTTTCTTTCCCCCTTTCTTGAACCCATCACAACCTACTTTGCATCCCCACCACTGACAAAATGGTTGGTGGCAAAACTACCAGTGATCTGCACTTTGCCAAAATCAATGATCGAAATCAACCCTCATCTCACTCACCCTATCAACAGAATGAGACCATGAGATCAACTCAGTAAGTTTCAAAGGACTCTAATAGTCACCTGGATTGTACAAGCTGAATTATCAGTGTTTAAGAAATAACTACCTCAGTTGTTCAGATTTTTTTTTTAATTTTTTTAGTAATGTTCTATGGGGGGAATGTATCTCTCATTATAAACAACTGACTTAAAAACCTTTTAAGCAACACCCCTTCTGAAGGAAACAGAAGCACCTGCTTTGACTGCTAAATGTTCATTGACAGATTGCTTCAAACCCTCCTATTTCTCCCATTCTTAATAAGACACTGCATCTACAGTGGCCCGGGAGGACTCTCAAATGAGCTCTCGCAAAAAGTATCTTGTGAAAGAGGGGCGCTAGGAGAAAGGTTGTGATCTTTCACTTGGCACAAAGAGCACATCAGTGTGCATCCTGCCAAGAGAGAAGTCTACCTGACTGGCGTGGCTCCCTTTTCTCATCATGTCACAATTCAATATCTAATCTAGAAACACAAACCATTACTGTACCACCACACCACCTCAGAAATAATCATCTGACAGTACTTTTATATAAAATTGCTGCTTCTTACTATACATCAAAGGTCACATTTTTCCTAGTCTTAATGACTATAACTCATTGTTGGGTAACATAAAATGATATTTCAGACAAAATAAAGGCTTCTAAGCCACCCCCACTATCATGTCTGGGCTATGTAGTGCTGTACACTTTCATACCACAAGGTCTTCCTCTTATGTGACAAGGCCTGAGCTGGAAGTGGAAGAACTTCTGAACACAACCACGCCCTTCCGAATCCAAGCCACACCTGGAAAGGCATAGGCGACGTCACTGGCGAAATTGTAATATAAAGGCACACTTGAGCCTACTCACCATGGGCTATCACGCCAAGAGAAAACAATTCCATAGAAGTCTTGATTTCAATTTGTTTACTTGCTTCTGCATCAATGCCACACTATTAAGCTGTGAAATTTTATTTTGCATCTATTGTAGTATTCCTATAGTGACATACAACCTCCAAAGCACTAGGCCATTGGTCCTCAAAACTGTTTGGTTTTATAGGACCTGAACCAAAAACTACTGATAGCTGGTTTCAGTGCTAACCACGTCGTGGGCATTGTACCCAATTACCTGCACGACAGTTGTGAGTCCCCACCACAAGGCAGAATCTCATGATACAAACCAAGAATGAGCTTCAAACTTACGTCGACAGATAAAACAGATCACAGCACACACATAATTTATACATTTTTAACAACCATAAACATTTGATGTTAGCGCCAATAACACTACTGGAATGGAATAATAATACCCGGTAAAGTGGACGAACACCGGCCACAATGAGGTCTCTAGAGGGCCGTATTTCAGGGATAAAATGGATCACAGGTTTGAAATCACTACTAGCCACGATAATTATAAATCAAGAAATGACATGTTCAAATCTAGGAATGACTTCCATTATAGCTTAAAAAGAAAAGTAGAATGTAGTAAGTAATATACAGGGCAAACCTATAGCACAAAACTGGGGAGTCTTATTTAAGATGAAAAGGAGTAAACTAGAACTGTAATACCCCATCAGGGTCCACTTTGAGCCACCTTGGCAGAAATTCTTAAAAGTAACTTACCCATAAATAAAACTGTTGATGCACACCACAAACGTGCACACTCTGTCCTTTACAGAAAAGCCAGTGGGAGAGCAGCATTTCCACACACTGGGTGAGACGAAAAGAGCTACACAATATAACACACACAGATCTACTGCTAATACTCCCAGCACAGCGGTCTTACAAAGTAACACCTGTACATGTCTTTCCTGATGAACACTTGAAAACCAATACTAGAAGTTCATCTACCAAAAGAGGTCATCGTCCATAAAAAAAATACTGAAATGAAAGAGCTGATAACTCACATTATCAGTATATTTCAGCATCAGATCGCTGAAGTTCCTAGAATAACATAAATCACACAACTTTTAAACAGTTTGGAGGGAAAAGCAGCAACATGTAAGTTTCTTCAATCAGTCCTCATGCCTCTGCCATTTCTGTGGCCGTTGGAGTTGTCCACAGCCTTCAGTAAAAGTCTTATGTTTGCTTTGCAAATGTGAAGTCCACCATACACCAAAGTAATCAGGAGCAAAAGACAAGACAGCAGAGAAATGAAGTGTGCATCTCCAAGGTCCGAATACTGCGGGTTCCCAGGAGCTGGCGAAACTTCCAATCGTCAGCTTTCATGCACTGCAGGATAAGGCCTCCTTACGCAAAGAACGATTGAGAATGTTCGCTCCCCACACCCAGAGCCACTCAGGCATGTACTGTGCAAAAAGAAACTGAAAACAAAAGGGGAAAAGGTGACAAGGTTAGAGCCCGCGGTCATCCACGAAGCAGCCCGGGCTTCAAGTGACTTTACCGAGATTCACCAGTCACGTTAAATACAACCTGGTGCTACTGTACTGAGCACATATGTTTCAGGATTCAGGCTTAAAGCTTCAAGTGGGCTTGACTCCCTGGGAAACAGAGTAAGTTCCCCCAATATCCCCTTCTCTGCCCAGGCTGCACATGCCCACATGAAACCACGTGATTTTACCCAAGTGGGATAGAAATGGAATGTTCATCTGGTTAAGAGTTACAAAGTTGGCCCTCCCTGATGGCACCATGGGTTAATGCACAGCACTGTGACGCTACAGCAGCCCCTGCAGCACGAGTTCCATCCCCAGCCAGGGAGGGGACCCACATGGTGTGGCAGACCTCTCCTGACCTGCCCACAGCAGTGTATTTCAGTCCATCTGCCTGTTCTGCTCCCTACTCTGTCTCTGGTGAATCCTCTCACCCCCTGACAAACACTACTGGCTGTACCCCAGTTCTGTATGCAGAAATAAGTAAATCATTAAAAAATAAATAAGTAGAGTTAAAAAAAATTACAAAGTCATCCCAGGAATAAAGGCAGCTAAAACATGTGGCTAGTGCTGTATGAGAAAACTGGTGTTTGAGGCTAGGATGGCAAAATATAAGTAAGAAATGATGATCAACAAAAAAATAAAAATAAAAATAAGTAACCAGGGCAAAAGCTACCAGAGAAATCTGCTATGAACAACACAGCCAGCAATGAACCAAAGCTTGTAAAACAATTAGGCAATGTTAAAAATAATTTGAGTAAAATAAAAATGGAAACAGAAGACAAAGTAAAGTTTTAACAGCTTTTTATAGAAAAAGTACTTGAAGCACTAAATGAGTCTCACAGAATTTCCTGGCAGAAAAAAATATACATTCTTAAGAAAAGTTCCTCAGTATGAACAAAATGTAATTATAATTAAAACATTAACATTTATAAATGCAGTGAAAATATCATCTGCCCCTCCAGCCCATCCTCATTATATTCTCATTTCTAAGGGAACATCACAGTCAGTGGTTTCTAAAAATACTTTTTAGGTTTCTCCCCTTTTCTCTAGTAATTAAGGACCTAGAAATAGTCACTTAAATAAAATGGTTTCTTACTAAGAAGACTTCTAGCCAAATCTTCTGATAAAAGGGAAAATTAACAGTTGATTTACTTATCTGTTTACCTGGGTCATTTTAGTGCAAAGAGTTACAAAAACACTGATTTGATAATTATAAAACTACATATTAAAGAATAAAACTGTTCTAAACTAGTGCACATCTACTTCCCGTGCCAGATAAAGAAACAGAAATTTATTATGAACAAGCATTACAAGTTCTCTATCCAATACTTAGAATCAAAATTTCAAATGTTTAAAAAAGCCATTCTTTAAAAATACTAAAGACTCAGGCCCTCCCCAGTGGTGCAGCGGGTTAGGACGCAGCACTGCAAGCAAGCAGCAGCTGCTTCACAGTGCGAGTTCCATCCCCGCCCAAGAGCTGACCCACACGGCGCAGCAGACCTCTCCTGACTCATCCCCTGCTCCCCTCAGCAGTGTACTCTGTCATTCTGCCTGTTCTGCTTCCCACTCTGTCTCTGGTGAATCCTCTCACCGCCTGCAATTCTGGCTTGTACCCCAGCTCTGTATGAATAAATAAATAAATCTTTAAAAAAAAAAATACTGAAGACTCAAATCACTGTCATGGATGAATAAACATTAAAAAAAATTCCAGCTTCTTGAACAAATGAGTCCAAGAATTTGCTGAGAGGCATCTGCCATAAGGGTCACAGAAAATACACACCTGCTTTGCAGTTTTATGGTTGTGGATTGCACCATTTGACCCCTCAAAGCAGTACTACAAGCTCTGTGGCTATGAAATGCCACGTAAAACTTAGAATTTTTATACTGCTACAATCTACTTGGGTGTCACAAAGACTGC
Organism: Condylura cristata; assembly: GCF_000260355.1. NCBI lineage: Eukaryota > Metazoa > Chordata > Mammalia > Eulipotyphla > Talpidae > Condylura > Condylura cristata. The sequence continues at coordinate 4,246,630 of NW_004567129.1, read as the reverse complement.
ACTTTTCAGTGTTCGTAACGTAATAATTCCACGTAAGTATTTGAAGACAACCTGAAGCATTAAGAGTGTCAGGCATTCACGCTTCTCTTCTTTCAGCATTAGGCTCCACTCAAATTCCCAGGGACTGATCAGAAAGCGCTGGGGTGTGCTGACCTATTCGTGTGGGCTTGTTGTCCACTGTTACCTGAATCGAGTGGGACCAGTACCCGGTGGTCCTCTTTGAAATGCCAAGGGTGGAAACCGCGTGATGAGCGTACACTTTCGGGGACGGCACCAAGCAGGGGAGCCTGTGCAGAAAGCTGCTCGGGGCGGACGCGCTGGTAGCCACATAGAAGGGGATCAGGCTCTGCACAAAGACCCCTTTAGAAGCATATTCATACTGCAGTGCTCTGCTGAAGTGGTCCAAGTAAGCCTGTTAAAACAGAGGGCGGTGGGGGGGAGTTTTTCATTTTGGGGGGAACCTGGAGCAAAACTGAGGAGAAAAAAGATTTGCTATTATCCATTCAGGAAAACACAGAGCGCCAGCAAATTGGAGCTGCTCAACAAACTGAACTAATGCACGGAAATAAGCGTCCTGCTTTAGGCCTTCACCCCCCACCAGGAATACGTTACCTTAGACGCAGAAAACGCGGCCAGCTGGGGAGTCGGCTTGCAGCAGGAGCCGGAGGCGATGGTGACCACCGCGCCTTTCCTCCTCTCCACCATGCCGGGCAGCACTATGTGGACCATCAGACTGGCCGCCGCAATGTTCACGTTTATGATGTCCCAGAGCTTGTCCTCGGAGACCTCAGTGAAATACTGGGGGTAGGGGTAGAACACCGCCACGTTGTTTACCAAGATGCCAATGTCTTTGTCTTTCAAGGCTTCTCGAATCGGCTGGTAGATCTCACGGCCAGCACTGAAGTCTGCGACGATGATATCAGTTTCCACTTTGTACGTGTCGGCTATGTCCTGCGCCACTGTCTGCAGCTTCTCCAGGTTCCGGCTGATGAGGATGATGTTGAGGCCCCGGCTGGCTAGCTCTTCCGCGTAGGCTTTCCCAATCCCATCAGTCGCGCCTGCAGTACAAGTGGGGGGCGGGGGAGGCAGAACCATGTCATGAAGCAACCTTGCCAGTGGACGTTGGACACTGTGCCAGGCTGAGTCAGAGCAGGAGTCACACTAGAAACAGCCGAGCTCCCAGTGATGGGTGGAAGGCATCACGGGACCACTCGTGCCCAGGTCCCACAGGCCCCCCCAGACACCCCGTGGAGAAGCTGTTTGCAGTCACCATGCTGATCACTGACCATGAAAAACAGGGGAGCTGTTTTCTGTCTGGCTAAAGGGAAGGCCCGAGGTGCTTTGCTGGGAAACGATGGTAAATTAATATGACATTTAAAATAGGAGAAAATTTCTGAAAGTGGTGCAATTTCTAAAGACAATTCCAAAGCACTGAGCAAAAAGGAAAAGCAAGGGACAGCAAGGTGGGCTGGAAGAGGCCTGGGCTAGGAGAGGGCAGAAGCAGAAGAACACAAACCATAGGAAAATTCTCTGTAAGAAGAGGACAGTGAGAAATTGTGAACATCATCATATAACAAGTGCCACTTTGTTTTTTTTTTTAATCAACATGTTACCATGAAAATACTATATTAAATTCTGTAACTCCTTGAATAATGCGTTGAACTTAAATACAATTGGCAGAGAAGATTATTTGGATCTTAAACTAGACAAGAACTGAAGTCTCATTTCTTACCACTCACAACAGCCCATCTTCCATACTGCTTAATCAGGTCTGCCCGGCTGACCAGGCGAGGGATAAAATGCAGCCTGACCAGGCTGTAAAAGTCACAGACAACAGTGATGCTTTTCCTGGCCGTGTACCAGGCTCCAACCAGGGCCAGCGCTTCCATGTAGCAATTGCAAGACCTGGCGATCTCCCTGTATAAGAGGTAGAAGCTGTCAACAGCAGCCATGGCAGCCTGCAGGGAAGAGGAGAGAGACAGGTGTTCTTCGCTTAGTGATAGGGACAAGTCTGGCTGAGGAAAAGACTAAGGACTTCAAAGCCTGCCAAGTTTGTGTTCAGGTAATAGTCCCAGTTCTAGTGCGTACAGGTCACGGGTCTCAGGCAACAACATCTGCAGCTTATCAAATTCTTTTTTTTCCAGAGACTAGTCAACATAATTACCAATGGTTACCAAACTCCTGCTAAAACTCAAGCACCAAGCTGCTTGCTGCAGACAGAGATAAATACAATCTGTTCTGTGTCCTGAAGAGGCTCCTACTCTGTTGTAATGACAAGCATAGGCTTTTTAATTGACACAACAGTTGAGAAGGATGCTAATTTCTTTACTCATAATCATCAGTGAAGAGCCTGCCACTCCTTAGAGAGCAAGAAGAAACAGCTTTTATTAAGACATGGCCTTGATCTCACAGAGCTAACAATCCACATGGGGCAAAACCAAGCTTTAGCAAACTTAAGCATATACTAAACTTCAGCATATGGTCTATTCTGAATAAATAGTATACATAAATTACATTTAAAAAAGAGATCTACCCCCAATCTTAAAGAAACGATATTCTCAGATGATGATGGAGTGAACATTCTTCCCTCTTTCTAAGTGAATCTGCTCTAGCAGATTCACTAGCATTGCCTGGAGCGGACATTTTTTATACCCACACCAGCATTCCAGCCTACTAGGCTCCACGTACTGTGACGGATACTAAGGATTCCAAAATTAATTAAATAACTGTGCCCAGGAGAAGAGATGGACATTTAAAGCAATATTTTAAAATTAAGACATGGACGGGATATATGTGCCTGTGATCAGAGACAACTCCCAGAGGTAGACAAAAGCCAGACATGGCCGAGATGGATGAACTTCATACTAGGCTGGGTCTGGGGAGCCGCTATGTGCTCCCTGCAAGGCACAGCAATCGCTAAGAGCAGGACAGGCTAGAGTGCAGGCACAGGACACTTACTATGTAACAGAAAATTAATTTAAGCCAAATAATAAAAACCTCTACAGTGGACCCTCTTAAAAAACTCCCATTAAAATCTTGAAACTACAAAAACGCCCACCAAAGCCACGAAGACTGTCAGATGCTTAAGGAAGAATAGGTGAAATCCCTCCCACAGCAGGGCAACGAAATTTGAGCTCAACCAGGTTTTGTAGTGTGAAACATCAAGTCGCAGGAGACAGCAACTGAACCCCTGAGATGACACTTGGCAGGGTGACATCAGCCTAACCGTACATGCAATGTGTCCCATACTCTACAGGAAGGCCTCGACTAAATCACAAAGCAACAAAGACTACAATGACAGCAAACTGGACAAAGATGGACAGCAGGACCCCCAAAAGGTCCACAATAAGGACCTTTTCACTCTAATCAGCATTTTGCAATTGCTACCATATTGCTAACTAAGGTTTCAGTGGGCATTAAGTAAGTCTTTTTCTCCAACAGCAATAGCGAAAATGACTGAAGTTGAGCTGCCTTATGCTGTCTATTTAGGGTTCTGTTCACAGAAGCTCTGCTCCCACTATCACAAAGCCCAAGCCAAAACTGATCATGAGAGGAAAACATTACAAATGTTACTAAGTGCACAAACCAGATCCTAAAGGAAAACAAATCCTCCTTCGGAGATGCTTTCCCTGGGGGCCACATGGCTGCCATTTTCCACATGGGGTTTCCAGATCAGCGGTCTGGGCTCCGGAGGTCTTTCCTTTCCTAGTCAACCCACGCATGCAGGTAAGCTCAGCACTCCTCACTGCTCACTGGCTCATTTGTAAACGTATTCAGCGCCTGTCCCATGTTATCGTTTGTGTTCAGTGTGGGGGTTCTGGGTGAACAGGAACACCTCTCAGAGTTTCCAGACACTGGCATGAGGGATGGTGTATGGTGCCCAAGTTCTGGGGTGCTCTGCTCAGGGGTGACCAGCTTTCTTCTTACCTCTTGTCTGCCCAAAATGGGCCTCCAGGAAAGGGATCTGCTGCCTTCTCTTCTCTTCTGGTCAATCTGTGAAAAAACCAAGAAGAAACAAAGTCCTTTCCTTTATCCTCAGAGCTGTGCTGGGACAACAATATAAAAGAAGAACAAAGGCCATAAAAATTATGAAAACACTAAAATACTTATGCCGTGAATCCCTGTCCAGGCAGCGAAGCACAGCATCTGTCTGGGGATGGGCCACGCTGGGGTGTGACCCTGACTTGTGGACCTCGTTTCCTAAGAGACAAGACCCATTCAAACAGCTCAGAGAAAGATGGTGCTCTGCATGGACACAGGCGCTGGACGCAGGCGGGAGGCGTGCGGGGCGTCCGGCCCCCTTCTCCATGTCACCCCCTTCTCCATGTCTAGCTCTCTGCAAATCGCTACTCCTCCCACCTGCCGGTCCATCTCCGCATCAGCTGACTGCAGCATCTGGCATCTGTTCCTGGGCCCACCTGCACTCAGGTATGAGCACCTAGTCACTACAGCAGTGCATGGAACAGTCCGAGTCTGCTTCCCTCTCCCCGCACCCCAGCGACATGCTGTGACAGCTCAGTCTCTGAAGCACATGAGGCTGTTCCTTGAGGGCCAAGGCCCGCGCTCACTGCTCTCAGTTCCTCTAGCACCTTCTGCCCGCAGGCATGGGCATAAGTCCTGCCATGGCTGAGCCCCACCCACACTGGTCTCCTTCCTCCGTCCTGCTCTGTATCCACAACCCAACCTGTTCCCTCCTCATGAGAGGGGCAACCACCAGAAAAATTCCTGTGAGCTTTTACAAGAAGAAAAACCTCAACCTTGTGAGTAAAACCCGCCGGAGACCCCAGCTCAGGTCCAGAAGAGAAGGGCCAACAGGGTGTTGAGCTGAGCACAGCAGTGTGCAGAGCACTGAGGCCCCCAACCCAGGTTGGCCAAGTTTCCCAGTGTTACCCAGCAGATGCCCTTGTCAAGGTTAACGCCACCACCAGTGGTGAAGGGGCAGTTCTGCCCCCCACATCTCCCTTTACAGTGCATCGTCGCTTCAGTTCACAGAATCAGAGAATCGAGTCTTCAGTCTTGAGCCCCACAAATGCAACCCCATCATTCTTGCAGGCAGCTCCAGATCAAAAGGTCTGACTCACGTTCCCCAAACTCACAGGAAACTGATCAATTCAAACACCAATTTCTGTATGAATAATAAATAAGAGAGCCCAGACGCCCAAGCTTTCCAGGACAGTCGACATGGAAAACCAAGCTACTTGAACAGCCATGAAAAACATCAGTGTCAGACACCAAGGACAGTCACCTAAGAGTCAGGAGTCCCTGTGGCCCTGGGACACAGGCTGCCTGGAAAGCTAACAGCCCCATAGCTAGGCCCCCTGCTGGGGGTGAGCCCCTCCCAGTGAGTCACCCTTCAGGGCAGGGAGGAACAAGAGTCCACCCTGCCAGGACACTGGGACAAGTTTACTGCGGGTCTGGAGAGGTGTGAAAGGCATGACATTTAGTACACGGAAGTCTTATTTAAATGAGGTGGGCAGCCAGGAGTGCACACACGCCCTCGTCAGCAAACTTCAGTTCCCAGCCTGGCTGCACCCCAACAGGACACGACATTGCTTCCATGTCCACATAAGAAGGAAGTAGCATCTCCACTCAGCAGCCCCTCCAAAGGCAACATAAGGGGGTGCTGGTGTGGATGAGACTGCAGGCCAATCTCACCAGGACACAGCACACATCCAAGGCCTTTCTGTTGCGGTTTCACCAGAAACCCAGTTTGGGGGTGGAATAAGTGATACCTTTTTGTTTGGGGTCAACAGAGGGTTCACAAGGGCTGTCAGATTTGCAGGAAATACCCGTGTGGCAAATGAAGTGTTAGGACATCCTCTGGGGTACAGCCATGATGCCTTGGCAGGTGCTGACCAGGCCTGTGGGGAGGGCAGCCGGGGCCAGTGGGGCAGGAGTGCAGGCAGATGCTCAGTCCTGAACCCTGGCGCCCCCAGGTGACTGAGCACAGCTGGACTGAGGGCACAGGGCACATGACCCCTTGCTGGTCCGCAGACATTTCACACATTTGCCCAAACCCGGGCAATTATAGGAAAGCACAAATATCCTCCATTCTCTTCTTTCTCTTCCCCATCCTCAGTATGTGAAGAAATCAGGCTTCCCCTCAAACTGTTAAGTTTTAGGCAACCTCATAGGAACACAGCTTCAAGGAGTATATTACACATTTAAGCCTAGAAGCCTGCCAAGACAGGAACAGTCTAATCTCCGCATCTTCCACCTGAAAAAAGTTACAGTACTTTGTCTTCTTGAGTCTATGGAAAACTGAAGTCAATGAATGAGAGAAACAGGTGGAGGGAAACTGTGAGGGAAACCTGTCCCCAAACAGAAAGAGGAGAGTAATTTCCTCCTGTCTGTCACAGTCAGGGAGGAGTGTTCAGACAATGAAAGGTCCCTATGGAACTGGGTGTCAAGGATGGGCAACTGTAATAAATGAACCCCCGTGGGAGATGCTGATAATGGGGCAGGCTCTATGTGGGGGAGCGGAACAGGGGGTCTATAGGATATGTCTGTACCTGCCCCTTGATTGCACTGTAAGTCTAAAACTATTCTAAGAAAGTAAGTCTTGGCCCTCCCTGATGGCACAAAGGGTTAAAGTGCAGCACTATGAAGCTATCAGCAGCACGAGTTCCATCCCCAGCCAAGGAGCCAAGCCACACGTTGTGGCAGACCTCTCCTGACCCACCCACTGCTCCCCTCAGCAGTATATCTTGGTAGATCTGCCTGTTCTGCTCCCCACTCTGTCTCTGGTGAACCCTCTCACCCACCACACCTCTGGCCTGTACCCCAGTTCTGTATGCATAAATAAATGTTTTTAAAAAAAAAAAGTAACATGACCACTATGAAACCAAGTGAGGACACAATGGTCAGCTCTGTAAGGGGCTGCGGCAGTAACATCAGCCAGACTGAGTTTCCACTGACTGCACCTAGCTGTGAAAAGGACAATCGAGTCAAACAGGAAAACCTTTGTGAATCAAGATTCTAGGAGAAAAGTCTTCCCTGAAATACAGGCATGGCCAAGCTAGCACAGCAAGTGACAGTGGGAGAGGAGCGTCCAGGGCCTCAGAGGGACGGGCTGTGCACCTGCGACAAAAACAGCACAGTGGGACGGGAAGGTCGCGAAGGCCCGCAGGAGGCCAGGCAAAGGGGGAAGCCGTCGTCAGGCCCACATCCTCGTCGCAAATCCCACGGCGTTGTCACCTGAACAAGCAGGGACTGCAGATGTGACTTGAGATAGGAGATGACTGCCAAGGCGGGCCCAACAGGGTCCTGATTCATGGAGGAGTGAGGCCAGAGGCGGGCAGACCTGACTGGGCAGCAGAGGCTGGGGAAAGACGTGAAGACGGAGGCGATCCAGGGCAGGGATGCCAGCGCCCCCTGAATCTCCTCTGCTGCCTCCAGAATGACTCCACCCCTGACCCAACTTCAGCCACGTCGGCGAGAGGGCTGCAGACTTCTGACTCCAGGACCATAGAATACGAGCCATTTGAAACCACTAAGTTGGTGGTAACTGGTTATAGCTGCCAGAGAAACTCCAGCACGCTGGCCAGCTGGAGGGACAGTCAGTCTAGCTTTTAGGACAGCAAAGAGGCGAGTTGCAAATCCTGCAATATCCCCCAAACCAAGAAGCTCAGGCACCAGAAAATAGCCCCAGGGATTCCCATGACCTAGGTCTGACTGGAGCAGACCTGAGGCAGGCCTGGCAGGCCTGCCATCCCCACCAACACAGAGCTGTCCATCTTTTCAGCAGCAGTCTCCCTGGCTCTGGGGGCCAAATCCTCCTCCTCTGAGGTCAGCTCCACACCCCCCCCCTCCAGGCCTCCTAATTCAATCCCAGCACTTAGAGATGACAGGCCAGGCCCTGGGGATACAGAGCCTGCTCGCTCTCACTCCTGGCTCATCATGCCCACCCAGCTCTCAGCCCTCAGCGGTTCCCTTATCCATCCTGCCCTGCATACTGCTTTAGGGTTTACATTGTCTCTCTCTTGGCTCCCCAAATAGCACAGGCCTCTTGAAGGCAGGGAATTTATTTTACACTAATTTTTCTGCGTAATTAAAAAGAAACAGAAACTATGTAAGTATGAACTCTGTTTTGCTCAGCTCAAAGAATACAACAAAACACCCAGGTGGTCACCTATGTTCACAAAAATAAAGTCAGGAAGTCCCTGTGCTGCTTCTAGCCTGGAGGTAACCGCTCCCCTAAATTTCGATGGAATCACTTTCAAAAATAAATTGTGCTATTACCCCGGCATGGATTCCAAAACAACAGTACCTAATTTTGCTTGATTTGGGGCCAAACTGTGACTTACTCCTTTCACCCGGCAGGTTCCTAGACCTGGTCAGCTGTGCCCACACCCTCATTGCTGCTGGAGCACGTAGCCACGCCGCAGCCATCTCCTCCGGAGAATGAACCCACCAGCATCCCCCTATTCACTCTCCCAGCGACCGGCACAAGGTTGTTTTTCTCTTGCAACCACGAACAGTGTGCACAGAGCTCGCGCACGTCCCCGGGGCACCGGCAGGCGTGTCCGGGAGGGACGTGCCCATGCATTGATTCGCCAGGCCACAGCGCATCCAGGCAGCCAGACTGTCCACTAGGGCGCTCGCTCTGCCTCCTCCTCCAAGGTCGGCCATGTTCCCAGTTCACCTCTGCACACAGCGGGCCATCCGGTCTGCCCAATGGGACCTCATCATAACTTTAATTTTCAGTTTCCTGATGCTAATGAGGCTGACTGACAATTTGATACTTCCAGGATGGGTTTTCACCTGACACGTCTGTTCCTAGCTTTTGTCCTTTCTTTTGTTGTGTTGTCTTCTTTTGCTTTCAGAATGGTAAGAATTCTTATTTCTATATTCTAGATGATTCTTATTTCTATATTCATCTAGAATATAGAATATTCTATATATTAATATAGACTCTATAGAACATATAATATATAGAATATAATATATATTCTATAGAATATGTATTATAATATATAGAACATACAGAATATTCTATATATCAATGCTTACTACAGTAACATACATGTTTACATACCACAAACATGAAAGAAACCAAACACTGATTCTGTATGTTCTCTTTACATGCTTTCAAAGGATGGCCGTTTTAGTTTCAATGTTGCCAAGTTCATCCATCTTTTCTCCCTGTGGTGTGTGCTTGTTCTATTTTGCTTTACAAATCCAGTTTTAGCCCAGGTCCTAAGGAGAATTCCCTATTTCCTAAGTCTTTAATTTTGCTTTTCACCTTTTAAGTCCTCAAACTTCCTGCATCTTCCAGGTGGTGTGAAACTCGGCTCCCTCCCTCTTTAATATTTCTCCTCAGCACCTGCTGAGGTGCTGTGTGCACACTACTTAATAAACTGTTTATTGACTGAAATACTGTTTGGTATTCAAAGCTCAAGTTTCACTCTTGAGAAGGAAAAAAAAATTCAGAAGCTTTTCAAACTTTACATCAGCACTGTGACTAATATTATCTCGTGGCTGTATGGAATTTCCTTACCTGCCTTGCAAATTCTTGGCATGCCACTAACTTGAATTAATGTTGGAGAGGTACAAAGAGCAGAAGACGGGAGTGCTCCCCCCGTGGTCCAGCACTCCACAGCATCAGTTCCTCATGAGCGCAGAATTAAAACTTTTAACAGCCCATTCTCAGGTATACAGACAGTCAAGGCAACTAAAACTCTAAGCTCAGTTTTCCCTGGAGGCATCAGGGTAGCTTCTGCAGGCACCAGCATTCCCTGACCTAGACCCCTCCTCTACCTTCACATCCAGCAGCCTAGTATCTTCTCACCCTGATTTCTGCTGCTTAAGAAACTGTTATCCCATGATCACAGCATCATCACTCACGGTAGCAGAGAGGCAGAAAAGACCCAAATGTCTATCAGCATATGAATGCATAAATGAAATGTGGTCTAGCCATGTAAGGGGATATGACTCAACCCAAAGAATGAAGTAGAGGGACTTGCTACTACATGGACACACCCTGAAAACATGAAAGTAAACCAAACACAAAGGCCATCTATGGTATGATCCAGAAGGTAATGAATACCCAGAAAGTAAATCCACAGAGACTAAGTCCATTAGGGTTGCCTGTTCAATGGGGGAGTGAGAAAAGGGGAGTGACTGATAATAGGAGAGTTCTTTGGGGCGATGATGGCAATGTTCTAGAAGTAAGCAGATACACTATAGTACACTACAGATGCTGTTATAAACATTATACTTTGAAGAGGCTAAAATGGTGAATTTGATGTTATATGAAGCTTATCTAAAAAAAATCCCATGATGTTGAAACTCTATGCCCCTGGAATAGAACTATACTGATTAAACCACCACAGAGATGTCCCGGATAGGAAAGCGTCTCCACTTAAGAGCTGTTCTTGTCTTGGGTGCAGGTGAAATTACTTCACTCTGAGCTTTCCTTACATCATCTGTAAACACCGGGATAAAGGTGCCTGTATAAATTTAAGGTGAGAATTCAATGAGGTGATGCACATAAAGTGCTCAGAGCAGGGCTGGAACGGAAGAGTTCAACACTCAGCTATTAGCCACTGACAGTGTTCGATGCTGGCAAGTGGCTAGGGTAGAGGTCAGGTTTAAAACTGAAGCTGATCTTACACAAAAGACTCTAAGTGCTTATCCCCATCACTTCACCCCTTCTCTCATCAACTTATGAGGCAGAGTGACAATCACCCTGTTTACTGGGGTAAACTGTAAAAGACCCAGGACCCCAGAGCTTTTAAGTGGCTGGAGGGAATCCTGATGGAGGTCCAATTAAGTCCAGCGCCCTAGCTAGACTGGAAGGCTCCTCTGGGCGGCCCCCCGACGAGGTGGCCTTGGCAGGAGGGCCGCAGATTAGATGTGGAACGGGGCCAGCTGCACTGGACCTCTGATCCTTTCCCCTCCGGCGCTTGGCGGACCCAGCAAAAGGCCACCGCCTCGGAACCGGCGGTGCCCTTTCCCCCAGAGATCCACGCGAACTACTTCTAATTCAGAACAAAGACGACGTCGGTAAGCCCCACACCAACTAGATCTATCACAAAGGGGGGGATACGGAGGCACTGGCAAAGGGAGTGACTGTCAGAGCCGCTGGGGAGCCCGGGGTTAGGTCTGAGGGCTGTGGGGCCCGCGCTCTCGGTGGGTGGGGTCGCAGGAGCCTGGGAGAAGGGGACGGCACAGGACAGGGGAACCTCTGGGGGTGCAAGGCCGGGGGCCGTGGCGTTGGGGCAGGAGCGCTGTGGGGCGTGGGGACGCAACCAGAAGGAGGGTGACGGGGGCGGGTCCAAGGAAAGGAGGGACGAGAAGGTGCGGGGCCACGGAGGCGCACCTGGGGGCGCCGAGGGGCGCCGGCCCGAGGG
>NW_004567129.1:4149919-4235061 GCF_000260355.1 Condylura cristata | reverse complement strand
GCACGCGCCAGGGTCCGCCCCCGGCGTCCGAACGCACGGGGCGGCCCAGTGCGCGTGTGCGGCGGTTGTCGTGGAGACCTAGGAAGCGTTACGCTGTGAACGACGCGGAACGCGAGTGGCTGGCAGAGAAGGAGAGCTGGGCGTCTCTGGCGGTGTTGGGGGCCCTAACGACCCCACAGAGCCCGACTCCTCACTGCTTGGGGGTTTTCGGGAATAAATATGCACCCCAAGGCCAAGGAGCCCGCGGTCGACGGGGGAGTGGAGCAGGACTGCGTGCCAGAACCGCACATGGAAGAGTCTGCGGGTGACCGCGGGAACGCAGGCCCAGGGGACCTCAAGGAAGGTGCTGACCATTGCTCCAGGGAGGCGAGGGGGGCGGCGGGCAGAGCTCTCTGGGCGCTACAGCCTGCTCCACACCTGATCTTCACAGCCAGTAATAATGACAATTGGCACCCACACATGCATGCCAAGTGTTTATGGCATTTGAGCCATACACCTGCTCTTTGCGGTAGGCACTTCTCTCTCCTCCCTTCACACAGAAAAGGAAACAGACTTAAAGAGGTTATAGAACTTGCTCCCAACCATTGCCTTCAGCCAGTCAACAGAAGTCTCCCAGCCATGACAGGCCCAGGCCTTTACCCAACATAACATTCTCCCAGCTTTTAATGTTCTGAATTTATCCCTTTATTGCTATCACCACGGAATTCTTTCCACCTCCACTACCCATGTCACAGTAGGACGTTCCCTTTGAGTTTGCAGTGATCTACAGAGAGAATGCAGAGCTGATGCTTCTGGGATCAGCAGGTAACTCGTCAAAGCTTCCCAGCATTTTGTTCATTGCAGCCTCTTTCTTCCACTTGGTGTCAGTCCCTAAGGGAAACCTGTTCATAAGTAGGTAACAAAACTACTTAGTGTGTGTTTCCTTTTCCAACGCAGTCAACAAATATATCTTGAGCACAGACTCACCAAGCCTGCCTGCATGAGGTGCTGCAGGGAAGCTGCTGGGCTGCTCAGTGGGAGATCAAGGCTTGAGCCCCTTCCACTGGGTTCAGATTGCAGCCCTGCAACTCTCCAGCTTTAAGTCTGTTTGACTCTAAGCTATGGTCTCCCTGTCCACAGCAGCGATAATTATCCAGAAACAATACAATTAGAACTTCCTACTTACAGTAGACATTGGTGTTATACCAGTTTTTGGTATTCTTGAATATCCTTGCACATATCTTTGTGTGTGCCTCACAAGAGCTTTTAGAAAGGATCTTCCCAGAAGTGGAATTTCCATAGACTTTATCAAAGCTCAAAAAGTTTCATACAGTTAAGGGATGCCAGTGTCCCATACTAAAAACAGAAATTAATTAACCAAGTTGCAACTGGAGGGATTTTATATATATTTCTTGATCTCTACAGAACAAATCTCTTCTTTTACAGAAGTAATTGATCCTACAGCACCATCAGCAGGCCCTTCTGACACATCCTATCAAAGTGAGCAGAAGCAAGGTGGTGATAGCAGGCCAGCTGGCTGCTTGGCACACCAGCGTGATGACAAGGAAGACCGGGGCCCCAGGTCCGTGCACATGCTGCTTGCTGCCAGTCAGTGTACTCTGAGCAAGTGAGGTAGCCCTGTAGTCACCCCTGTGTGCAGATAAGAAAACAGTCTCGTGGAGTGTGAACAGTATGCCCCTGTGAGAGTTAGTCACGAGTCAGGACCGCACAGCATCAATGGCACCACTAACCACAGTCTGTTAAACTTTTTTTAAGATTTATTTACTCATGCATACAGAACTGGGGTACAGGCCAGAGGTACAGGGGTGGTGAGAGGACTCACCAGAAACAGAGTGGGGAGCAGAGCAGGCCGACTGACGAAGTACACTGCTGAGGGGAGCAGCGAGCAGTCAGGAGAGGTCTGCCGCGCCATGTGGGTCACCTCCAGGACCAGGAAGCAGCTGGGCTACAGCTGGCCTGCAGTGCTACACTTTAATAGACTGCTCCAATAGGGAAGGCCTAAATTGTTTCTTTTTACCTTCCTCTCACTGCCCCATAGGCTATTAAACTTTAATGCCAGTCCTAGAGAAAGAACCATCAGTAGTTCTTGATGACACTATTAAAATTATTTTTATTAGAACATACATTGCAACTTTTAAGAATGCTGTAAACAGTAATATTGGGTGAGGTCCTGAAAGCTATACCAAAAAAAAAAGAACAACTTAAAATAGTTATTAGGTATATAGGATGTTATGAAAGTTGGAGAAGAATATATGTGGTATGGAATTTTTGGAATCTATAGAAATTAAAATTTCTTGTTCATATTTTTTTCATTTAACAGAATGACTAAAAGTTTCCTGCAAAAACTCTGCAAGCAGCACAAGCTTTATATTACTCCATCACTGAATGATACACTGTATTTACACTTTAAAGGTGAGGATCAACTACTTAGGTAAGGATTGTGTCAGGAAGAAAGACAGATGGTATTAAAAATTACAAGGATTATCTGGAGTTCTCAAATTTAAAGTAGAAAGTTCAATGTTCAGAGTTTCCTGAACATTGATGGAAAAGCAGTATTTCATTGAAGAATATCTCACCTGATGAGTTTATAAAAGGGGATTATATGTATACATTGGCATCTGTTATTCCTGCTTTCCAAACCATGTTTCCAAACAGAAGGCTGGCTTGGAAACACCTTGGGCATGGGAGGAATAGAGGTTCAAAGGTGGGCACAGAAACAGCAGGGGTGGAACACTGGGGGCCTTTCAGGGCACAAAGGTGTGAAACTGGCATCTCTGAGAGCCCACACATGTTTAAGTTCCAAGTCCTTGCAGCGACACAGGAGTGTTCGTTCTCGGTGTGCTGACTGGGCTGGCAGCCAGCTTCCTCAGTCCTGTTACACATTTAGCCAGGAAGTGATGACCGAGCCTGGCACTGTGCTTAGTCCTGGAAATAGAGATGGTTATGGCGAAGAGGCCTAGGTCAGAGCGCTGGGCCAGGGGGTACAGGAAGGGTTCCCCAGCACAGACCTTAAAGGCTTGGAACCCCTCCTAACTGGCTTCCTGGCTTCCACTTTGTCCTCCACCCTCCATCCAACATTTAGGTGTAGTGTTGAATAAAATGACTTAGGTAAGTACACCCCAGGAGACCAATATTTAGGAGCTGTGTGGAAGAAGAGGACCCAGTGGGTTCAACTAAATAGGGAGGTAGAAGAGCTGGGAGACAGAAGTGCTGTCCACTGCTGCCTAACAGACTCTCACAACTCAAAATAACGCCATGAACTCCCACTGTTCCTGAGAGCCAGAAATCTGGAAATGACTTTGCTGGGAGTCAAGTATGACAGCCAAACTGTTGACTGGGCCCCAGTCATCTAGAGCCAGTGGGTGAGAAGATCCACTTCTAGATTCTATGCCTCAAATCCTCTTTGGTTGTTGGCCAGACACCTCAGTTCCTCACACAAGCTCCTCAGGGCAACTGGCTTTCTCCCTTAAAGCAAGTTACCTGAGAAAGAGAGGCCGAGACGGAAGCCAAAGTCTCAGATGTGACACAGCCATCACTTCTGCCATATTCTGTTGGTCTCAAGATAAAGGCAGGTCTTACTGAATCATTAACACATGGGCATGGATACCAGGAGACAGTGATCACTACAATAAGCTAAGTGGTCCAGGGAACCCCAAGAGGAAACTTAAGAAGGAGGACATGACCCAGAAGGTCAAGTGCCTGGTATCTGTATTCAGTACAGAGGACGATAAATTGGATGCCACTGGACACCTCAGCTGGTGGCTACAGTCATAGCAGGCTCAAGAAAGAAGAAATGAATCTGAGGAGTTAATGAGCAAAAAGCCTTCCACGGTGAAGCAGGAAGAAAGCTGGAGAGAGGACAAGGCCAAGACACAGTCGAGAGAGAAACAATCCCGTCACTTCAACATGTTGCAGTGAAAAGAGAGAGACAAAGAATACAGTTTAAAAAGACTAACAGACATCAATTAATTGCAATGCATGGACTTTTGTTGCCACTTTGCTGATTCCAACAGCAAACAGTATGGAGGAAAAAGACAGTGGACAATTATGAGCAGTGACTAGCTATTTGATGAAATTAAGGGCTTGCTTACATGTCACAGTGGTGCTGTGGTAACCTTTAAGACAAAAAGGTATCCTCATCTTTTACTTTTTTTTTTTTTGCATGTGGATAGGCAATGGTCCAGCACCATGTTGAAGAGATTTTGTCCCACTGAATTGCCTTTGTTTTTTTGTCAAGAGTCTTTGTCAAGACTCTACAGGTGTCCGCTCTGGACTCCAGCCAACTCCACTGATCCAAGCATCTGTCCCCAACACCACACTGCGTCAGTCACTGCATCTTTGTAGTAGGCCTTGAAGTTGAATTGGGTCAACCCCTCAACTTTGTTCTTGTCCCCCAATATTGTGTTGATGATGCTTGGTCCTTTGTTTCTCTACGTAAACTTTGAATTTGTTGATCCCCACAAAATCGCTTCTTGGGATATTGACTGGGACTGCACTGAATCTATTGATCGATTTGGGAGGAACTAACACCTATGACGTTATTGAGTCTCCCTACCCATGACCATGGGCTGTGCTCCATTAGTTTCCCTTGGATCCTGTACACCAGCTTTATGCTTTCCTCACAGAGTTTGTATATATTTTGTCATATGTAGACCTAAATACAATGCAAATGTACATGGTACTTAATTTTGAATTTCAAGTTCTACTTGTTCATTGCTAGCATGTAGGAAAAAGACTTTTTTATAACTTTATCTCCTATACCCTTGTTCTAATTGCTCATTAGTTCCAGTTTTCTTGTCAATTCCTTTTGATTTTCTATGTAGACAATATCATCTGTCAAAAAAAACTTTTTAATTCCAATCTATCTACCTTTTACTTCCTTTTCTTGTCTTACTGACTCAGTGTGATATTGAAAATAATAGCAAGAAGGGACATCTTCAAATTCTTTTTGAGCTAAGTAGGAAAGCTTTCAGTGTCTCACCATCAAGTATGATATTAGCTCTTGCTAGTCCTGAAGCTGAGAAAGTGCCTCTTCAGTCCTAGTAAGTACCAGATACTTATGAATGTTAGATTTCTGTCAAGTGCCTTTTCTCCAATTATCAATACAACTGTGATTTTTTCTTTAGTCTGCTGTAGTGAGGATTACATTGGTTTGAATTTTGAACCAGCCTTGTCTACTTGGGACAAGACCCACTTGGCTGTGGTAGACATTGTTAAATATTTTGTTGCCGGTTCTTGCATTTATATTAATGAGAGATAATGGTCTGTGGTTTTCTTTTCGTATGATGTCTGTCCAGTCTGGGTATTTGGGCAATGCTGGCCCCAAAAAATGAATTCAGAAGCATTTTCTTTGCTTCTATCCTCAAAGAGATGGAGAGAATTAGTATAGGATATCCTGTCTTTTAGAGATGCTGGCCTCCGTATAAAGATCTTGAAGCAACACTGAAAATTCTTATGCTATCAACATTCTTATGAAAAAACAAGATTTTTACAAATCTACCTACATTATACCTATATTTAAATGTATTCTATGATTTCACTGAATAGGTATTCTTCAGGCTTACAAATTTAGAAGGAGATAAAAAATGAAAGCAGTTTGATCACTGGAGAGGCAGAATCATGGTCGAGTCGCTGTTCAGTTCACATTGATATTATAATTTTTAAGCAAATGCTTTTCCAGACAACATAACTTTCTTAAAAGTTTTGGGTAACAGCTAAACCGTGAATTATAATTGATAAGAGTTACTAAAGGAAACAAAAATGTTTGTTTTCCTAGCCTTGAATATGGCTCATAAAACTGAAAAACTGTTTGTGACAGCTTCAGGCACAGCTGGATCCAGGCATTCATGGTGGGTCTTCATGAGACTGTCTCCTTGGCCATGCTTCCCTCCAGCTGGTTCATTTGTGTATTCTCATCTTCCCATCACCAACTCCTGTGCGTGAAGGCAACATGTGACTGCACTGCAGGGCTCCCCCTGAGCAGGTTGCCAATTCCAGCAGAAAAAAACACTTTTTCCATTGGAAAAGGCCCCTCAAGATCCACCACCATTGGTCCCACCTGGCTAGCTGGGGCTGCGGTATGGCCGAGTGGCCACCCACAGCGCCGTGGGGCAGAAGCAGGAAGGGAGGGCCCTCCAACAAGAGTGACAGTGGCATTTCTAGGGGAAAGGAATGGGGGACTTGAGGCAGGCAGACAAGAACAAGGGCAAGCCCTGCCCCCCACCTGTGTATGTGAATATCGGTGGGGGGGAACTTAATGACACCCCTTCCCTTTGAGTCAGGCTTTGATCGTATTGAGAATTTGGAGGAGTACACGGGGCTTCGCTGCCTGTGGCTGGAGTGCAACGGAATACAGAAAATCGAGAACCTGGAGGCCCAAACCGAACTGCGCTGCCTCTTCCTACAAGTGAATTTACTTCATAAAATTGAGAACCTAGAACCTCTGCAGAAACTGGATGCACTTAACCTCAGCAACAACTACATCAAGACCATTGAAAACTTAGGTAAGAGTGAGGCACCGGGGGTCTTTCTAGATGCTTCTAGCTGCTCTCCCCTGGGGGAGGCTGCAAGAACTTACTTTACAGGACAGACAGACATGGTACCTGTGTTGTTTACTTCTGCTGACCTCCCCTCCTCCAGCCTGCCTGCCAGTCCTAAACACGCTTCAGATGGCCCACAACCACCTCGAGACTGTGGAAGACATACAGCATCTGAAGGAGTGCCTGAAGCTTTGCGTCCTTGACCTTTCCCACAATAAGCTGAGTGATCCAGAGATCCTGAGTGTTCTCGAGAGCATGCCTGATTTGGTAACACACACAACTTCTATTACTTGGTGCTAAATATCAGATCTTTTCTCGCCCCTTTCCCTCCTTCCTTTCTTTTCACCTCCTTTCACTCTTTTCCCTCTTTGCAGTTTTAGGTGGACCATCTTAAACGCCACACCATTTGACCCACAAATATTTCAATCTGTGTCTCCGCGAAGACTTCAGAAAAAAAAAGTCACCAGGCTATTATTGTATCTAAAATATTGCAGCTATTTCACATCCAGCCCAAAGTTTAGTTTGTCTCAAATGTGAAGACAGTTTGGGTTGTTCAAATCTACCCCAGGCCCACACTTGGTATGTGGATTATTTGTTGCATAAGCCTCTTATGGTCTGAAGGCATTCCCCTTCTTTGTTGTTCCTCACCCGGCGCCAATGAAATGTCAGTCGCTTTCTGGACCTGGTTGACTGCCCCCTCGTGGCGTCACTGAACATGCCCGCTGTATGCAGCGTTTCTTGCAGTGACAGGCCGAGGGAGCAGAGCCCCACAGGGCCAGGTTCCAAGGTGGGCTTTGTGGCGTGCTGGTGCATTGCATCACGGGGCCCGGAAAGTCCTGCTGCCTGTCTCTCTGCTGCAGTGAAATAGATGGCAGGGCTCATCGAGTCCAGCCCCTAGAGAGCTCCCCACCCGCCAGCAGCCACGGCCAGGGGCTCAGCTGCGTTCCCTCATTCGGAGTTGGACAACGGCCACTTTGCAGCTCCCTTCTTCTTTCTGCATGTGTTAGCTGGCATGCGTCTCTGGAGAACTTTCCCTCATGAGCGAGGGGTGTCCTGATGGACAGTTTATACAAAAAAGGCCAGGAGAATTGTCTGGTTCTTTCTTTTCATGTGTTAGTTTTCTGATAAATGAGACCAACCTCACAACCCCTAATTAGATATGATTTACCCTTTGCTGCCATCTTCCTCTGGGATGTTCCCATGGGCCCACGGCTGGCTGGTGGCTCCTGCTCACCAACTCTTGTGTCTTTGCTGGTGTTCTTGCTTGTTCAGTGTGTCTGTGTTTCATTTGTACAAAGAAAAAATATTAGTGGTAGCACACAAAACTCTTGAGCTCACTGTTCATGCTTAGAGCCGTGGTAAGAGAAGACCCAGCCAATTTAAAGAAAAAGCAGCATCTACAGAGTGCGTCACCTGTCAGGAAGGACCAGCACATGCTGATAATACATATTTTTCTCTGTTTCTGGCTAGGGCTGCCACAACAAATTTTACCACAGACTGGGGAGCTTCAACGACAGAAATTAACTTGATCGTTGAGGGGAAAATTGGAGATCCAGGTGTGAGCAGGGCGGGCTCCATGAGCCCTCTCCCTCTGCAAACTGCCATGCAAATGGCCGTCTCTGCCAGTGCCGCCTCTTTAAAGTGCTGCTATCGGATATAGTTGCATTCTGAGATGCTGGGGTTAGGGTGTCAAGGCAGGCCTTTTGGGGCACACATTTCAGGCCCCCACAAAAGTAGTCAGCCCTGGAGCTGCCTATCCTTGTGGCCTTTGGGAACCGCCTCAACCTCCATGGGATCAATCACTTGAAAAGATAAGGAGATGGTGAAGGCGGAGTGAGAGACTAGGAAACTCTAAGCCAACCAGGTCACAATGCATTCTTTTCTCCCACTACCACTTTAGGTATGAAAAGCATTTCATTAGTTTGATTGATTTTAAATGGCTCCCCCACAAGTCCCCTAGCCATTTTCTTGAGTTTTACACTTTGAGGAGGCAGCAGGATTCACAGTCGGGCGCCTGGCACTTGGGCACCACCAGAGTCCTCTCCACTCTGGTCCTACGCTGGCATCCAAGAGACCTGAAGGCTGGTGAGAAAGGCCTTGGCTGTGCGTCAGGGCATGCTCCTCTCTTCAACAATGCCGTGGGCCGTATCTCTGTGAACTGGCCGGGAAGGCAAGAAAACAATCCATTAGACTGAGATTAATTTCAGTAAAAGAGATTGGGCAAGCACAACTAATGTAATCACATTTGGAACAAGGTCTCAGAAATGTTTCCCAATATTGGTAGACCTGAAGTTCAAGGACAAGGGCAGCTGCTCAGTCAGGACAGTTATGGTGGCACAGATACAGGGGCTCCCTCTGGCTTCTCTGCTGTGGCCATAGGACCTGGTACTGGCTGTTTTTACCGACTTACTCTTAAAGCACAGCACATGTGAAGTGTCTGGTCGTGTAGGGTTCTCAGAGTTACAGTGTGGTTCTGCCTGTTTGCTTCCAGCGGGTACTGAATCTGATGGGAAACCCAGTCACCAAACACATCCCCAGTTACCGGCGCACAGTTACTGTTCGACTAAAACACTTAACGTACCTGGATGACAGACCAGTCTTTCCCAAGGACAGGTAAGGGACAATATCTGGTAACACTTAATACGTAGTATTTTTAAGCACTTTCACACATCATTAAATATTCTCTAGATAGAAATCTAGCGGCTACATAATCATCTCTAACTGGAAATTCCGTTGTTGGTTTTTTTTGTTTTTTGTTTTTAGCAATTACTTAGCACTTATTTTTCAAAATCCTTTGATAAATATTGTCTGGAAGCCTTTGACGTCATTGATGATTACTTCCTTGGCATGCAGTTCCAGGAGCTGTGTTACCGGATTAGGGATTGTGGGTTGATTAAAGGCACATATACCTTCTAGACACTTTGTAGCCATTTATCCCATGGAACCTGCCTCACCTCTATGGTTTTGTCTGTCTGGATGTCTCAGAGAAACAGAATCATGCCCTGGGTCATCTTCCTGAGGGGCCTCTTTCATTCAGCATGTCTGCAAGGTCCACACATGTCAGCACAGCCCAGTACTTCATGACAATCCTGCATATGATGCTCCATTTGAACAGGTCGTTTTATTTATTCATGAGTTGACGGCCACTTTGGGCCGTCCCCACTTTGACTATTCTGCATGGTGCTATGAATATTTACATATTCATATATTGTGTGAACATCTGCGGCTCATGCAGGAAAATACTTAGGAGCATGACTGCTGGGCTATCATGGCCAGGCTCGTTTTGTGTTAAGCTCTCCGTCCAAGCGGCAGTACCTCTTGGCATTCCCACCCACAACTAGGACGACTTCCCGTCACTCCACCTCCTCAAGCCTGGTTAATGGTGTTCTGCACTTTAGAAATGTTTTTGTTTCCCCATTTCCCCAGTGTCAGGATGTGGAGAATCTTCTCATGTGCTTTGTGTATGTTTTTTAATTCTTGTGTTAAAATGGCTCTCTGTGCACTTCGAATTCAAGTCATTGAGCAGTTAATCTTACAAGTTTTTCTCCCAATATACTGCTTGTCTATTCTTAACCTTTGTCCTTTTAAAAATTGTGTTCTTTGTATGCATGAGTTATGTGTTTCATATATTCTAGCTACAAGTCTCTTGCCAGGCATATGATGTGCAAATATCTTCTTCCCCCTCCTTTTTTCCCAGTATTTTTTATTTATTCATGCATACAAGAACTGGGGTATTGGCCAGAGGTGTGGAGGGTTCACCAGAGACAGAGTGGGGAGCTCTGAAATACAGAACAGGTGAACTGACTGAAATACACTGCTGAAGAGAGCAGTGGGTGGTCAGGAGAGGTCTGCTGTGTCACGTGGGTCAGCTCCCTGGCTGGGGATCGATCTTACGCTGCAGTGGCTGGTGACAGCTTTGTAGTGCTGAGGCTTTAACCCCTGTGCCAGGTTATTTTGACTCCTCCCCTTCTATAAGTTGTCCTTTTACTATGGCATTCTTGCATTACAAACATTTTGAACTTGGATGAATTCCTTTTTTTTTTTTTTTTTTTGCTGTTGTTGTCTCTGCTTTAGGCATCATAACTAGAAGCCCATGTAAATAAAGATCAAAATGTACTGTTGTCCACTTTTATATTTGCTGTCAGTCTGAAGGCCCTTTCATTTGCTGGGGGAAATGAATGTGTTTGTAAGACAGTTCATGTTTTGAATTTTAACCTGTAAAAAATTCAGTCTTCCTCAACTGTCTCCTTCCAAACAGAGCTTGTGCAGAGGCCTGGGCCAGGGGAGGGTACGCAGCAGAGAAGGAGGAGAGAGAACTGTGGGAGAGCAGAGAGCGGAAGAAGATCACAGACAGCATCGAGGCTTTAGCGATGATTAAGCGGCGAGCCGAGGAGAGGAAACGACAGAAAGAAAGTGGAAAGGAAGGTACATACTACGGGGCAGGCGCAGAGTTCCACTCAGCTGGCCAGGCTGGGCTGTGACTGCAGGCTTCCTGGGTCTCCAGGACTGACCCACACCTGCGTGCACATACTGTTAGATATATATCATGTCTATATCTATAGTTGTATTTTTACCATTTACTTCTCTTGTTCAGGGCAGGTGACATCACCAGATGAGGATGAGAAGAGAGATGCCCACGTAAAGGGGAAGGAAGAGCCCTGTGTGGATGGGGAAACACTGCAGAAAATAGAGCTGTTTGTCAATGAAAGCTTCAAGGTGAAGGATGAGATGTTCCCAGGGAAGCAGAATGGAGGAGGTGAGCCATCTGCGGAGGTCAATGGAGAGATGGGAGACCAGGAGCCAGGGGGATCATTGCCTACTGCGGGCCTGAATCCAGCCACCCCCGGAGCTGCTTGGGAAGGTAATGGAACAGACAGCGGCACAGATGCTGGCCAGAGCATGGCCTCTCCCTTGATGAGGCCAGAAGGAAAAGGGCAGAACACAGCCCTGGGGTACAGTCTGAGGGGCCTCAAGGAAGGAGACCCTTCTCAAGTCCACATTCCCCAAACCATCTTGAGATTAGTTAATTGGAGCCCGATGCATATGGGAGGGAGGGTTGGGGGTGTGAGGAGAGGGGCGGGGGCCCTGCCTGAAGTACAGAAGCACAGGCAGTGAGGGGGCTCCCCTTCCTGGCAGGGGGCAACCTGCCGAAGTGCCTGCTGCCTGGCCCTGCTCCAAGTCAATCCGGGTGTGTAGTGGTCTGTCAGCAGCACATCCAGGTTGCAAGAGGACTGGCCCTGTCCTGGGCATGCCTTTCTTGTTTAGATGGCTCCCGTCCCACTAGGGGTCCTCACAGCGTTTGGAGCAGGGACCAACCAGCCCTTCAGACCCAGGGAGACCTTTGTCCCTTTGATCTTTGAAACACCTTGGGCCTGTCATTTGAGCAGCATGTATGAGACGATCCCCCGGTGATGTATTGCTTATTGTTCCTTAGAATTGACTCCCCAGACCATGGCCAATGAGGCTGCATCAGGGGCAGAGCTGGAGGAAGCTGAGGCTACGGAAGCTGTGAAGCTGGGGCCAGAGAAGCTCTTCATCGATGTATGGAAACAGTCACACTTGCAGACAAGTATCTCTTCCCATTTGGCAGAAGATAGGTGCACAGATAAACACCCTGACACCCTCTGTACTCAGTTTTGGGCTTTGGAAGGCAGGCTTGGCATCACAGGAGGTCAGAATGCAGACTCCCAGGCCGCTCCCCAGCCCCGAGCAGGCACTGCACTTTATTAGGCTACCTTTCTACCCGATTTGCACATGCACATTCAGGGTAGATACTCACAGACCTCAGTAGTTTCTGCTGAGCTGTCTATAAAACCCTTCCCCCACAGAAGCTGTGCTGTGAAGGCACTGACAGCTAGTTTTAAACAGAGCAGTTGAGCAAAGTTTTTTCACCAGAGGAAACATCACCCTTGGGCAAGGGAAGGCTCAGGCCACTTTCTTGGCCTGTCACTGCCCAGGCTTCCAGATGTGACTGACACAGAGGCGCTGCCTCACCCTGTGTCTGATGCGGCCCCTCAAAGGCTCTCCCCCCTGGGATGTGCCCAGTGCACTAGACATGGGCATGAGCTCCGTGGGACCCTCCCCATCAGTGCCCTGAGCCCCGAGGGCTGCAGTGCCAGGTGCACAGCTCACCCCCACCTCTGGGGTCCCACCCAGCTGGGGCTCACTGTTCTGTAGGAGGGGCCCTGCCTCCCTGTCCACGAGAGGGCTCCTTGAGTTTGAACCAACATGCACAATTGGTGCCTTATGTTGAACTTGTGAAAGGGGTCTCACTTCTAACTGCCCAATTTCCTGTGACTCGGGAAGAGTCCAACAGCGTGGTCAATGTCCACTGCAGGGCTCTTACTTTCCAGGCCTGTGAACACTGAACTGGAGATTGACCTCTAACATTTCCCCATCTGCAAGGGAGAGGCCACCAGCAGCTGACAATGGTTGTTATCCCCTGCCTGGCTGCTTTAAACGTATCTTAGCCTTTCTAAAATCTCCTAAGGGGGACATTTTATCGCCTCCATTTTGTTGAGGAGGAAATGGAGGAACAGAGGTTGAGTAGCTTGCTCAGAGCTATACAGCTAGGCCATCTCCCCTAACTAGCGCTGCCGGCCTTGAGTGCTGGCTATAGGTGAAGGTACCAAGACCCACAAAATACTATGACCCTGTGGTGTCTGGTGGGGAGATCCAGAACACATCGGTCTGCGCCACATAGACCCTAGGACTCGCCTGTGCAGGAAGAGGTACCGGCTGGGTCACTAACGAGAGAGGAGAAAGACACAGCAACTGCCCAAGCGCGCCGCCCCTTGTCACCCTGGGCCTGATGGCACCTGGAGCCAGCAGTACTCGTGTGCCTGGCAGCCTGAGGGCTCTGGTCCTTCCTGGCATCCAGGAACAAAGGTGGCACAGGCGGGCGGGTGGGCAGGCTTGGTGGCCACCCCCATGGTGCTCCTTTGCTCTTCCAGGACCTGCCCGATTTGGAAGAGGTGGATGCCGGCACATCGCTGGAGGCCCAGGCCCAGGTCCGCACTCCCACCCCATGCGTGCATTGTCTCTTTGCTGATGGTGTCTTTTACCCCTGACCGGACAGGGAGTGCCCTTGTGAGGCATGGGCCCACCACTGCATGTTCGTGGTCTCCATGTGTCACTGGAGACTGAGCTGCTGCTCGCGTCTGATGGTTCAGCACGTCAGCAGCACAGCACACTGAGCACAACCCCCAGACTCTTCGGCCTGGGATGTATTTCTGCTCCCCTCCTGGATTGTCTGTGCCACATCATGGCACGCAGACAGGGGAAGGGAACCACAGTGGGGAGAAAGGGAGTGGAGTCTAGGAGGCTCAAGGCTCCACAGTTCTCCCCAGATGACCTGCCCCACCTTGGGCCTCACAGAGGCCATGTGTGCTAGAGGGACAGGCACGCATCATGGCGGGTGGAGGGACACAGACCTCAGCTCCCAGGGATCGGACTTCCAAGGGGCCAAGCTGCAGTTTTTGAACAAAGCCACACTCGCTAGCCTGGTGAGATGACACCAGCCAAAGGGCAAGGGACGGTGGGTGGTGGTGGAAGCAGGGCCCCAAGGAGTGTAGAGGAGTGCAGACATGGCCAGAGCCCACCACAACTTTGGGGCCTCAGAAAAGCTGCCTGGTGAGGTTTATTCTGGCCTTTCCCATGTGACAAGACTCTGACAGATTAAAAAGCAGAGTTAGCACGTGCATTTCCGATGACCACTGTGAAATCCTAGGTTCCAACACACCTACCTCATTTTTCTAGATGTGCCCCCCCAAGATCACAGCCATCTTGAGCCCGAGCGATGACAGTGACTCTGAGCTGGACTATACCTCCCTCCCAGAGCTGGAGCGTGGGTCTGCAGACACCCTTTCAAACATATTCGCAGTCACCAAGGACCTCTCCAGGAAGGAGGGGGCTCCTTACACAGGCATATTTCAAGAAACTGCAAAGAGGGACTCGGAACCCCCAAGTTCAGTCCCAAAGCACCCACGCCCGCTGATTCAGGAGCTTGATGAGCCTTTGGGCCCACCACTGCCCCAGCCGTGCCAGGGGGAGGCTACAACCCCCGCTTCTTGCCAAGATGGGCACAGTCCCCCACTTCCAGGTAAGACCACTCTGTTTAAGGTCACAGGGCCAGGAGCTTGGAAAGTGGGCAAGTAAACTGCCTGAACCACCCAAACCAGAGGGATAGCAATAGGGCCTTGAGAACCCTACGTGCCTGGAGGGGCATTCACCATGCTTGTGAGAGGAGGCCGCTGTCTACCTTATGCATCTCATGTGGGCATGCACTGGGAAGCTTCAAGCTGACACCTCAGCCTACTGCTGGCCACGCACCTCTGAGCCATCTTGACTCACAAGTTCTGGACAAAGCAAGCTACATTTTCACTCCTCTCTATCCCAAACAGTGGCCTTTCTGGACCATGGCTCTAGAGGAAAGGGGGCCAGTGATGCCATGGCTAGGATTGTGGGATGAGGCAACAGCAACAGCAGGCCCAGAGGAGGGCTCTCCGGGTACAGATCAGGAGGAAGCACATGGAGACAGTGCCGGCAGGGACAGGGGTCCCCAGATGGGCAGGGGCCAAAGCACATGGGGGGAAGGGGTGGAGATACAGACAAACCCGCACAGCGGGCCTGTCTGGCATTATCAGGCCCCATGTGGGCCAAGTGGGCTGGTGCTGAGAACAAAACAACTGGGGTCTGTCCAGCAGCCATCTGTGTACACACAACGCCAGACCTGAGGCACCTGAACCCTCCTAGTCCTGCCCAGCACTGGTGGGTTTTCTGAATGTCTCCTCAAGCGGCTGACTCAAGACCCACGTCCCTCTCCCCTTTCAGGAAACTGCGCCAAGAGGGGCGGGGTGTGCCCTGAACAGCTCAGAGGAGAGCACCAGGACACTGCCTTTGCCTTGGACTGAACCCCAAGGTGGGCCTGCACCCGCGGACTCTCAAGACAGGGAGCGAGCACTGGCACAGGCCCTCTCGACGGCTCCACGCCTGTGCTCCTCCAGGGCAGTGGCAGCAGCACGCAAGCTTGTGCTCCAGGCTCAGCCACGCGTTCCCCGCGTAGGCAGCGGGGCCGGCTGTCTCCCTGAGCTTCATAAACAGCCCCAGGTCTTCATGAGTCGTGTCACAGGACTCTCTAGCGTACGCACTGCTCAGGTGGGGTTTCCACCAGCTGCCCGAGAACAGCCACCCTGTATCACGGACCCTCAGAAACGCACAAACCTAGTTAGACTCTGGGGTCGCAGACACCCTCAAGTGGGCATCACCACCCCCTTGCCCCCCACCAGAGTAGTTACAGGCCCCTGGCGGTGGCCATGCCTTAGCTACTTCAGGGATCCCGACTTGGGAACTTGGTGATTCAAAACTACATTCACCTGATGTGTATTTAATCCCTTAATGTGAGTTCAAAACAGCTCTACAAAACATTAGACCCTGGTCCGATTCCTTAAACACAAGCAGCAGCAGCTACTGCCATCAAGCCCCTGGCACCATGACACCCCAAAGGCTCCATGGTGACCCTGTAGCCTGACTCGAGCCCCCGCTTTCAACACAGTCTGACACCAACTTGAGACCAGGACAGCTAGGGCCCAGCCACCATGCCTTTCAGAGGCATCTTCTCCATGGGAGAAAGGACTACCCTGCTGTGCTGGGCCACTCCTCAGCCTGGCTCCAGAAGCTCCTACATGTTTCCAGAGTCAGAGAGACCTTCAGAGAAAGGTCTGCAGCAGGCATGGCTGGTGCAGCAGGGGGTCTCCAAAGTGGAGCAACAGCCAGCCAGACACTCAGAAGCCCATTCGGGCCTTCTTCCGGCGTGTCTGTGAGCCAGGTGGGACTGGGGTCGGCCGCCCAGAGGGGGTGGCCCGGATACTGGAGGTCTGGGAGAGAGGCACGGAGGCACCTTCCAGGCTGTCTCTTTGGAGTGGCGGCTGAGGTGTGTAGTCCTGGAGGATCTGATGCCTAGGAGGGCCCCCGACACTCGAGGTCTGGGATGGGGGTGTACAGGCATCCCCCCGGATGTCCTCCTGGAGTGGCAACTTGGCCATATAGTCCCGGAGGGTCTGCTGTCGCTCTGAGGGGACACCCTGGGCCCAAAGCTCCTGGCTGAATTCCTGAGAGGGTGGAGTCAGTGGGGGCTGAGGCCCGGTTTCAAGGGGCGCCTGGTCTGGGCTGTGAGGGGGGCTGATGGCGTCAGAAAGGTCCAAGCGGCCACTGAGTGAGGAGAAGGTGCTGGACAGCTGGGTCCGGCGCTTGGTCCTCTTGGGCTGTTTGCCAGGCCCCAAACTCCCACCCTGCTGCCTCCGCCACCAGGCAGCCACCTGGCCTTCCCAGGCTGCCTCCAGACGCTCACTGAGCTCATCCTCAGGACCGGAGTCAGGGGCAGGGGGTGGCTCTGAGGTTGGGAGAGAGCCCAGATCACTCTGCTGCAGGAGCCGACCTGCAGCCATGGCGGCCCGCAGACCCTCGGGTACTCTCCCCTCAACTTCCTGCTGCTCCCTGCAGCTCAGCAGCTGGCGGTGTGAAAAGGTGGGTGCAACCCACACAGGGGGAGCTATGGGTACTTCCAGCAGATCTTTCAACCACTGGCTGCAGAAGGCCAGGGCCTGTGGGCTCCAGGAAGCTGGGGGTATGTTGGAGTTGGGCCCCAGATCTCCCTGAGAGCCAGGGTCATCCCGAAGGCGGAAGCGCTGGTGGAAGAGATCTCCAGCTTCAGAGAGTTGGAAGAGAGACAGGACTGGAGGGGAGGCAGAGGGTGGGATGATGGCGGTGAGACCTGGAAAAGAGAACAGTAGTGACCCCAGGTCTGGGGGATACCACGTCCCAGTCCTGCTTTCCCGCCCCATGTACCTATAGTTGGTGCCATCAGCCGCTCCTGGAGTCGCCGATGACTCTTGGGCTCCAGCAGGGGAAAAGCAGAGAGGGAATGGCTCTGGGAAGGGAGAGACTGGGGGGGCCCGGCCAGCTGGGGTGTGGAGGCCCCGTCTCCTAGGGGAAGAACAGATAGCTGAGGCCCTGTCCAGGCTAGGTTTGCTGTCCCCTTGCATGCCCAGCTCGCCAGACTCACCTGCGATGTGCAGCAGCTGAAGCTGCCCACCCTGGCCCCCCAGCAGCAGCGGCCGTGGGCAGCCAGGCCAGGGTGCAGGCAATATCTGGGCCACCAGAGGAGCGGAGGGGAGGCCGTGGTTGCATTTCAGCATTGGCACCAAGGGCAGGCGCTCGTCCACCAGGTAGAGCGAGAACTGGGGCGAAGGAAGAAGCAAGAGAGAGGGTTCTGCCGCACTGGCTGGCGAGTAGCTGAGGGGACAAGTTCCCCAGGGTGGCCCCTCCTGAGCCCCAGCCGGCTCTCAGAATGAGGACAAAGCTGGCGTGGAGACTGCCTCCCCCAGCAGCCTGGGCAGCCCTGACAGGACGCGTGTCCACTGGGTCGCCCCCGGTGTCCTGATGGCAACACAGGGAAAGCAGGAGAGGAGTCCTGCACAGAGTAACCACCTGGTGCTCACCAGCCACCTGGTGCTCACCTGGCCCCGGAACTAAGGTGAGACAGACCACTCATGTCCCAGGGCCTAGGAGGGGGAGATCCTCAGCGCCCCCTCCACCCCCTTTCCTAAACACAGCTGCTACCTCAGTGCCGACTATCCCCGCTTGGCCTTTCCTCACTCCCGGGCCCACCCCATAGGTCACATCCTCACGAGGTCATGCCCCCCGCCAGTGAGCCGACAGTGGAGGGAGGTGACTATTCAGCTACAGGCTCAAAAGTTTTGTCCTGGCGACAGTCTCTAGTGGTATGCGAGAGAGCACAAAGGGGAAGGGATGAGGCACCACCCACCTGGGTACAGATGAGATGGAGCGTAGGGTGCAGAGACTCGGCGCCGGACTCCCCCAGGTACTGGCTCAGGAGCACCCGTTCCCCTTTCTGGCATGACGCCTCTGCCCCGCCCCGGAAGAGCAGCAGCCCGCAGCCCGGAGGGCCCTGGGGAAGAAAGGGCCAGCCCTCCTGAGGCCCACGTCTGCCGCACAGCCTCTGCCAGGAGCTCAGATTCACCGGCTTGGCTGCTGTTCGGGCGCGCGGGACTCCCACCCCACCCACTCCGGGCCTGCTCCTCCCTCCCCGGCGCCATGGCAGTCCCGCCCCCACCTGGGTGTCGACGATCTTCACACCAGTGCGGTCGCCTACAGTCAGCACCCGCGGGTGGGCGGTGAAGTCTGCCCAGCGCCAGGGAGATGGGTCCCGGAACACAAGGGTGTCAGGGTCCTTGTAGACTTGCTGTAGCCTTGGGGAGCAAAGGTCAGTTGTGGGCACATGACAGGTTGAGGGGGGTGAGAGATGGGGTCGCCCGGCCGAGGGTGCAGGATGTGTTTCAGAAGCAGGGCTGAAGTTCGGGGGGGGGGGGGGGGTGGCTGGGTGAAGGCTTTTTTGTAGGGAAGGGACATTACCCATCCTGGGGGGTCCACAGACAGACGGCTCCCGAACGGCTGCAGACGGCCAGCTCCCCAGGAAGGTGAGGGCTACAGGGCACAAGTGTGTCTACACTGGGCACGAGTCCTTCTCCCCCACCCACCTCCCTGCAGGCCAGCCCCCTCAACCCCTGTACCTCAGATTGATCCCGGTGGCCCCCTTCTTGACCTGCAGCACCTGGACAGGGGCCGGCCGCCCCTGCTTACTGACCTTCCAGAGGGCACAGTGGTAGTCAGAGCGAACCGCCAGCAGAGCTGAGGAGAGGCAGTGGGTCAGGGTCAGGGTCAGGGTCAGGGTCAGGGTCCAGGTCAGGCAGCAGGGCTGTCATCGGTGGCAGGAGGTGTCACAGGCCTTACATTCTCCCTGCACGGTGCGGGTCACTACCTGCCGCACAGGTCCCCGGAGCTGGATGTGGCCAGGGTCACCAAGGACCTGGGTGTCACCTCCTTGGGTCAGATGGACCTCCTGGAAAGCTGGGCATCTAGTTAAGGATAAGCATGTGAGCTCTGGTCACTGTTAAGTCCCTGAAACAAAACCAGATTCCCTCCACCAGAGGACGTGGCTGAGGAGCAGCCCAGACCAAGGATACATAATCTGTCTAGGGCGCTGCCCGAAGGGTAGACCAGCTGCCCAACATGGGGTGTCCTTCCAGGCAGCCAGGCCAGCGCACCCCCCGTGAAAGCATCGTTGAGCAGCAGCTGGCCCCAGCGCATGGCCAGTTCCTCGTGCAGCAACTCCCCCAGGAGGGTGGTCACCGACCTGCCCAGGATCTCACCCGCAAAGATCGAGAACCTACGCTGGCGGCTGCTCAGGAAAGCCCAGGGACACCTGAGGGCAAGAACAGCAGCAGGTGAGGCAGTGGCATGGTGTGGGGAGGACCAATAGCAGCCCACGGAGGCAGCACAGCGAGTGTGGGCTTTTATCTAACAGAATGTCTTTCCGTGGGACACCGCGGCCCCCACCCCCAGCCAGGAGCAGCCTTGGTGCCATGGTCCCCCACAGGAGAGCATGACTGGCCCACCCTTCCGGGACTTCCCCTGGACCCCAGGAAGAACCTGGGCTCTATCCTAGGAGCCGTAAGCCATCCTGTTGGTTTGGAAAACAGACCTGGAAACAAGCTCCCTATCAAGGAACCGTGCCAGGCAGAGGTAATACTAAGGTTATTTAAAAATCTGGGTGCCTCAACTTGGAGATCCCAAAGGTACCTCTTCTTTTAGGCTAGTGCAGTTTGGCACTGCGTCTAGGGAAGCACAGCTTTGCCAATGCAAGGTGGGGATCCATGCTTGGCTCCTTCTTCACCCCCACAGGTTAGGCTGCCCTGCCCATCCTCCCTTACTAGCACTTGCCCCCATGGCTGGTGTCCACCGAGGTCCTGGAGTATCTTCTGCACACTGACCACTGTCTTCGTCTTAGAGCGGCTCTGCGTGGAAAGGCCTCGTCAAGCTCATCTAGGGCTCACCCCCAAAGAGTGGGGAGCCTTCCCTTGGCCGGCAGGCATCACTCACCCGTGTTCCTTCTAGCTTGAAATTCTCCAGCATCAGCTTTCCCAGGGGCGCAAAGGCTATGTCCCCATGGTCCCAGAGGAAGCGACTCAGCTGGGGAGGAGAGAGGCCAGGTCACTGCGTGCAGGCCCAGGCCCAGGGCACCACGGCTGGAGGGCCACTCACCTGTTCGGTAACATCCAGCACTGCCCGGGGCTCCCGCCGGTAACGAGAGCCTTCCCGGAAAAGCAGGTCCCGCACAGATATGCCTGGATCCCAGCGATCTGAAGGGGGGGAGAGAGAAGGGATGGGCTTGTCCCAGGGCCAGGAGAGGCCAGAAGTAGGACCAGGCGCTCCAGCTGCCTGGAGTAACCCAAGGACACTGGGGCTGGAGGGCAGGGTATCAGCAGGGGCGGGAGGCTTCCGGGGGGAGGAGAGCTAAAGGTTTGCAAGGAGGGAGCCTCGCGGAACGAAAGTCTTACCAGGACCAGGGGGCAGCAAGGGAAGGGGCCCAGGCATCTCTGGCTCCCACAGCAGGTTCTTGGGCAAGTGGGGCACCCTGCTCTGAAGAAACAGCCAAGACAACATCAGAACAGTGTCCTGGGGCACACTCCCAACCCCACTACAAGAAGTGCACGTTTTCACTCAGCCTGTGTCTTCACAGATTTCTGCTACCCACCCCCACACCATGCTGACTGGTATGGACGCCACAGAAGGAGAGGCGCCAAACATAAGGGGCCACCCTGAAGCAGCCAGGGCTCTCCCCACTCTCTCACCTCGGAGGTGTGGGACGGGGACTCTGACAGGGAGAGCGGGTCTCTCCAGCTGCACATAAAGGACAAATCAGGGACACCGCTCAGACCGAGAGGGCCGGACAGAAACAGCGTGGGCTGGAGGCAGCTGGGGAAGTCCATTGTGGACAGCAAGAATCATGTCACACCGTCCTGATGGCAAAACTTGGGTCTGCCAGTGGCAGCCGGGGTGCCTGGAGAGAATGAAAAGTGCCCTGAGGTGGCATACTTCTTTTGGGGAAGTAAATAATAAGTCACAAACAAATATGTAGCCCAATACCAGTTAATCAATGCTATATTCAAGCCAAGACAGAGCTGGAGAGGCACTGAGGTATGGTTTCAGCAACGGTGGCCTGGACAGCCTCGCAGAGAGGGTGGCACTTGGCACAGCTGAAGGCAGAGAGAGAGAGAACTAAGCAGACAGCTGGCAGGAGGGCTCCAGGCAGAGAATGAACAAGGAGGAGAGGGGTACGGGGTGGAATCTGACAGGCGGTGAAGGATCAGCTTCTGTCACAGGTCTCATGTATTATAATCGCATCCAAACTATACTCCTTACACCCTAGGCTTCATGCCTAAGATGAAAATTCAGTTCTCCTAAAATGGGCTGAGTCTTACCTACCTTTCCCCAAATGAAGGAAACCAAAAGTAAATACAAAGTACCCACTCACCTCTTATTTTAATTAACCACAGCAACAATAGCAACTTGACAGAGATCAGCAAATCAAAAGCCACAGGCTCTATTCTCCCTGGCTGTGGAGTTTAGGAAAGAGACACCAGGAATGAATAACTTGCTCACAGCCCAGAGCTCCCATGCTACCCAAAACCTGACTTCTGAACCCTGGTCTCTGGTGCACCCCATGGCAAACTCCAGCGTTCATAGGAAACACAGCCCTTTTCCCTGGGAAGCCACCTCTGGACAGCCATGTAACCTCAGCCCCAAGCCAACTGCCCACCACATGGTGATGGCTAAATACGTGTCAAATGAATGGCTGTATGTGTCTCAGGGCAAGTCAACCCCATTCTGCCTACGGTTCCTTCGTCTCATCTCTTCCACTAGCCTGCGCACTCTCCAAGGGCCACTCAGTCACTCCGTGTTGCCAGGGTCTGGCTGCTGTGGCTGTTCTCTTTCCCGTAACAGGGGAGAACAGAGGCAGGAGTCAGGGAGGCACTCTGCAAGTCCCTGCAAAAATGCCATCGGAGGGGCACCCAAGCCTCCCAGAGGGGCGGGCTCCCTCTCACACACCGCTCAGCTCTGCGCCTGGGCTCCAACCATACCGATCCCCTTTGGGTTCTTTCTCATTGTGCTTTTTTTCCACCGCAGGGACCTTGCACATCTCTCTGCTTTAGAATGAGGGCAAATCGCTCCCCAAACACGCACAGGATCCTATTCATCCTTCAGGTCCTGAGCCAGGCAAGTTTCTCCCAGTCCCCCACCCCCTCTCCCCCAACACTTGCCCCTCCCAAGGCAGCATTACAGCGTATGATTACATAGTTTAAAATTAAAGTGTCTCACTAAGAACTTCTCTAAGAAGTTCTTACTGAGAACTAATCAACAGTCCTCAGAAGAAAGGGCCCTTCTCCACCCCCCCGGTGTCTTGGCATCTACCCCACCCTAGCAAACGGTTCAGGCACACTGGAAAGTCAAAGCTAGAAATGAACACATGAATGAGAGGAGAAAGGAACCACTGGCCTCAAGCCCACCCCGCGGGCTGAGGGCCTGGAGGAACCCAACACCTGCGCAAGGCCTCACGTGGGGCAGCCTGGGAGGAAAAGCGCGCTGGCTCTAGGCTCTGCAGGCCCCTCAGACTCCAGGGCTGGACAGTGCGCGCGGCCCGCGTCCAGGCCAGGCGGGATGCAAAGGTGAGCGCGTCGCAGGGGACGGGAGCAGGGATCGGACGGTCCCTTCTCCACCTGGCCACCGGGTCACGTCCTCCCCACCCACTTTTCACGCCGCCCACAGCAGAGGCCTCCCATCCAGTGCGAGGCGGCAGGCGGTGCTATGCATTTGCGGGGGCTTCTTCACGCCGAAAGAGGGGCTGTTGCAGCCGCCTTGTCGGCCGCGGGACGACGTGTCTCCGCTACACCGCCTGGCCCTCGCGCAGGGAGCCCCTTCTCGCCTCCGTCCGCACTTACGTGACCCGGGCCTCGACTTGCCCGTCTGGGCAACTGACCTCGGCGTGACGCTCGCCTGACCCTTGCGCCACGAGAGAACTTGAAAGCACCACCTGAGCTCCGCGCCGGATGGGAAGCTTCACAGCAGCGATTAACGGTCTTCCGGACACGACCGGAAGCATTCTCACGAAGACAGGAAGTTCCGCCTTCCCTCCTGGCCATGCGGGTATTCTAGAGCGCCACCTCCCGGGAGGAGGGGGAATAGCGGTGGAAGAAGAGCCGTATTGATAGAAGCAAATTCCATCAAGTTCCAACAGTGAGCCCAGGTGGTTTTTAAATTCTACCCAGTGTCAGCATCACCTGGGATGCCGTAGTCCGTCTGGCTTCTTTATTCACAGTGCCCATGAGCTTTGCCTGTGTTGGTGAGAAACAGCAGTTGCTTCTTTTTTTAATGACTGCGTTAGAGTTCATGGTATGAACATGTCACCTTTCATTCACACCTTTCATAATGAGTTTTCTGTAAGGGGCCACTCGTCCAAGTCTGTGGATATGGGCGGCCCTCATTCCAGTTGTGGACACCCGTGCTGTCCTTTCTACCCTAGGAGTCTCATTCGCTCCTGGTATACACACGAAAACACCAGAATCACTTTTGCTGATGCCAATATTTGAAACGTTGTGACAGGAAGCTGAATCTGCCTCTGCTCCTCCCAAGCCCCCTGGTCCACACCGCCACCAGCCGCCGCCCTGGCTGGCACAGTCAGCCCCAACGGTGGGCAGCAGCAGCAACCGCAGCGACAATGGCAGCGGTGATTAATGTCTTCTTATCCAGCCCTCAGCTCCTGTGAGATCGAGTTAATTGAGCCTTAATTTGCAACCCTCTTCAAGTAGTTACATGCTGCATCACAGCTGGCCCTCGGTAAATTGTCCTCATCTTTAACTTTGTCTTTTTTTTTTTTAAGACTTATTTTTTTCTTGTGTGCATACAAGAACTAGGGTGGAGGCCAGAAGTGCGACAGTGGAGGAGAAGGATTCACCAGAGACAGAGTGGGGGGAGCAGAACAGGCAGATAGATGAAGTAGATTGCTGAGGGGAGCAGCAGGGCAGTACAAGACAGGTCTGCTGGGCCATGTGGGTCAGCTCCCTGACCTGGGATTGAACTAAGGCCACAGTGGCTGCTGATAGCTTAATGCTTAAGTCTCACTTAAACCCTTGCTCCACGAGGCAGGGCCTAACTTTGTCTTATTTTTATTTCTCCTTCACTACTAACCCTTCATCTTAAAGAATTTCTGTGTTGTAGTACTTTTACGAACCAACTCAAAATTCTTTCTGGAAAAAGACAAAAGGTAGGGTGCCCCCTCATGTTTGGCTTTAAAGCAGCTGGGAGACGGGAACAGATGAAGGGGGCCTGCTACAACAGACAACACCTCCATTTATGCGCTGAGGGCTCCCAGACTCAGTTAAGTGGCAGGGGCAGGTGGGCTGGTGACATGGGGGTGATTGGGTGACTTCCCAGGACAGGAGCCAGGTCCTGGCATAGAGTTGGGCTCTAGGAGCCTTTCCCTGGTCATTGTGTCCCCAAGAACCTAGACCACCTGCAGGTAAAGAGGCACCCCCATTTCCTCCTACCCCCACACCAGATCCGAAGTCCCCGCCCAGGAAATGCGGTGCTAGCCCTGCAGCCACTCATCCCAAAAGTCCATACCTGGCTGCCCCAGGTGGGGGGGCGTAGGGAGAGGGGAGAGCTGGCCTTTCTGGTCTTTCTATTGGCTGGGCATGGTGTCAGCCACAGCTTTGTGGGATTCTCATTGGCCAAGAGTGAGATAGGGGTGGAGCTCACCATGAGCTAGAGCCAGTGCCTCGTGCTTCCCACGTGGGAGTGTTCCACGCGGAAAGAGGCGCAGGTCCCGCGAGATCTGACCCACCGTCTCCCGCGGCCTCACTTGTGGCCATGGCTTCTTCGGCCAGCGCAGCCCCAAGTACAGAGGACAACTGCCGCAGGAAGCCCCGCCTCGCAGCCTCGCTACAGATCAGTCCCTGGAAGCCCTCGGCCAGTGTGGGCCAAGAGCCCTGGGAGCCGGTGTCCACCCCAAGAGCGGAGGACCGCGGCGGGAAGGCGCAGCCTCAGGCTTTGGCGGCGGGGGATGGTGGGCCTGGGGTGGGGATCGGTATCAGGAACTGGGGGCGCCCTGGGAACAGGAAGACACAGGCATAGGGGTGGGGAGGTCCCGAACTGTCTCTGTCCTGTCTGCAGGGCTGTTGGGAGACTTCCAGGAGGGGGAGGACAAGAAAGAGGAGAAAGAAGGCCGAGGGCAGAGCCTGCAACTCAGAGACCCACCCCCGGGCCAGGCGGAAGCCTTGCTGGTGCAGTATGCTGCCAGTCTGGGTGTCTCCCTGATCTTCCGGGAGGACCAGATGACAGGTGAGGCTGGGCTCGGGAGGCTGGTGCCAGACCACGCAAGGGGGATTGTGTCTGGACCTGGCTGTGGGGTTTGAGGTCGACCCCTGTGGTGCTGGAGGTCAGCTGCAGTCATGACAAGGTCAGAGCCCTCCCCACCTGAAGCGAGGGGCCATTAAAAGACAGGCTCCAGGCCCTTCCTGGTGGTGCAGCGGGTTAAAGCACAGCACTGAGAATCTAAAGCCACTTCCGTATGAGTTCGATTCCCGCCTGCCCCGGAGGTGACCACATGGCGTGGCAGACCTCTCCTGACCCGCCAGCTGCTCCCCTCAGCAGTGTGCTTCCTAGATCTGCCTGTTCTGCTCCCCACTCTGTCTCTGGTGAAGCCTCTCACCGCCCCTGAGCCTCTGGCCTGCACCCCAGTTCCGTATGCACAGATAAATAAATCTTTAAAAAAAAAAAAAAAAAAGACAGGCTTCAGGCTACCCAGCCTGCAAGTATAACCTCCACCCACACCTCCTTGAATATATACAATTTGACCTCTTTGGTGTAAGTTGGAACATTGCCTTTTGCAGATCAGGCAGTTGCAAAATAGATCTGCTTTGTTAGGTTGGCTAGAAAGGGGCTCCCCTTTCCCCAGGATCATGAATTCCTCGGAAGGGAAGGAGACCTCCCCAACTTGCAGAGAGCTGGTCCTATCTCTGTGTTTTTAGATACCCTCCTGCTAAGGCCCCTGTGTTCTTCTCTACAAAGTATCAGTCCTCTTCACAGTATCTACGAGGGTGGAAAATCATTACCATTGATGTCTGCAAGCTGTTTCTGTATAGCAGTTGGGAACATCACCCTTGTCTTAACTCTTAGAACAGGTCATCCGACCTTTCTGAACCTGCTCGCTCATTTTGATGTCCAGTTACATGCACTTATAGCCACATGCCTGTTGGAGATACCCAGCAAGGACCAGCCCTGAATTCAGATGTTTTGATAATTTGATGATAGCCCATTACATAGGTCATCATCTTTACTGCATCCTCTCTTTCTCACTCCATCCCCTCACCACTGACACACACTCAGCAATACACCAGAATATAAATCAGGGTTCCCTGCCTTAAGCCAGACCAGTGATCACCTCCATAGAGACAGCAAGAGAATCATTTCCAATCATTACACAGGTGGAAGCCTGTGTAAAATTACCCAAGAGTGCCCTAGAGGATTGGTTCAAAAGAGAGAAGGTATTAAAAATGTCCTCAGTCTGTTTCAGTCAGCTCTGGTGGAGGGGATTGTCAAGAAAAAATAGAGTCTATACTCACAGATCCCCAGCGACAGGAGGCAGGGCCACCGGGGAAGGACCAGGGAGGGTGGAGACACAGAAAGGAAGGGAGAGTGCGGTCCAGAGCCTTTACTGAGGTTTCCCTAGTCAGGACAAAGCAAGGGCAGGTTGGCATGCTGAATAGGCTTACAGTTGGATAGTTGGAGTGGTTGTGGTGGGCTCTGGCTTATAGGGGTAGTTCCTCGCTGTGCAGTACTTGACCCTGGTGTGACTTACGGCAAAGGGAACAGTGGCATGGTGTGTGACAGCTACAGGAATGATCTCTAGGTGCTAGTCACTGTATCAAGGGCTAGATGTTGGCTCTCTCTAGAAAGGGCCCCTGGCATAAGGTGGGGACAGAGTGCGGGAGCTACCTCACCGCCCCTCCTCCCCAGACCCTGCCTTCCCGTTCTCTGTGTATGCTGAACTGGATGGGGTCATCTGCCCCACGGGCACAGCCAACAGCAAGATAGAAGCCAAGCAGAAGGCTGCTCTCTCTGCCCTCTGCTACGTCAGGAGTCAGCTAGAGAGCCCAGGTAAGAGGGGCAGATTTACCCCAACTCAAACTGAGTGCAACAGAGACCATCTGGCCAGCAAGACTTGCCAGCAGGGGGGGCTGGGGTGGGGGACGTGGGCCGAACCCTGTCCTGGTGTGTTCTGAAGACCACCACCTGGGCACAGGTAGTTTCTGGGGGATGTTCCTCTTCATCCTCCTGTGGACCTTGTCTTCCCCAAGCTCCTGGTCATCTCTCCACCCCCTTGTCTCTTTCAGAGCCTCTGCAGACCCCCAACAGGCCTCCAGCCACCTCCCAGAGTGTAGGTAGGTAGCCCCTCTCTGACCTGCCCCTCATGGAGAGGGGAAGGCCCCCACCGCCACCCTCTCCCCCACGAGCAGAGAACATCCTGACCCATGAGCAGCGCTGTGCGGCCGTGGTCAGTGCTGGTTTTGACCGCCTGGTGGAGGAGAACTCACCATACCGGGCCTGCAAGGGCACCGTGGCCGCTGTCATCCTGGAGCGAGGTAGGGGTGGCCCTGACCCTGCTCGGAAGGCCGCGTGACCTGTGCCTCAGTCCGGGCCCTCTCCACTCCTTCCCTCACAGAGGTCCCCGGTGCCAAGGGCCATGCCAAAGAGATCTACGAGCTGGTGGCACTGGGTACAGGCAGCAGCAGCTGTGCGGGCCGGCTGGCATTCTCGGGCCGGCAGCTCCACGACTGCCATGCCCTGGTGGTGGCCCGGCGGGCCCTGCTGAGGTGAGGGGTAGACCGGGGGGTGCTGTGTTGTAGCCCCCTAAGGTTGCGGCGGCCCCTAGCTGCTCATCCACCACCTTCCCAGGTTCTTGTTCAGGCAGCTTCTGCTGGCCACGCAGGGCGGCCCCAAGGGCAAGGAGCGGTCCGTGCTGGCCCCCCAGCCTGGGCCCGGACCCCCCTTTGCCCTCAAGCCTCGGATCTTCCTGCACCTCTACATCAGCAATACGCCCAAGGGAG
This sequence comes from Condylura cristata, assembly GCF_000260355.1. Classification (NCBI taxonomy): domain Eukaryota; kingdom Metazoa; phylum Chordata; class Mammalia; order Eulipotyphla; family Talpidae; genus Condylura; species Condylura cristata. The sequence continues at coordinate 4,206,497 of NW_004567129.1, read as the reverse complement.
CCGCCCACGACATCTGGTATGTGGCAAGACCCCCACGCTGCCTCGGCTTCGCGAGCTGAGGATGGGCAGTGTCGGGCGTGGGGTCATACTAGTGGCCCTGACTCTCGCGCCCCTGCTCCTGCCCCAGCTTCCCTCAGGCCTTGTCCTTGGAGGACGGCGGCCAGCAGAGTCCCGCTTTGCGCCTGCAGGCGCACGTGCTCGGGGAGCTGAAGCCTGTGTGCTACCTGGCCCCGGCGTTGCTGCACACCCACGTGGGCTGCCTGTCGGCCAGTGACAAGCTGGCACGTTGGGCTGTCCTGGGGCTGGGCGGTGCCCTGCTGGCCCACTTCCTGCCGCCCCTCTACGCCACCAGCCTGGTCCTAGGTTAGGCCCGAGGGCTCAAGGTTGGGAGGTGGGCGCCAGGTGGGATGGAGAGGAGGGCAGAGAGGACTCACACCATGTCCTTTGCCTCCTGCCCCACAGCTGACCCCTGCCACGATCCCCCGACTCTGGACAGGGCCATCCACACTCGGCCCACCCTAGACAGGGTGCCAGGGCCGGGCCTGCCCCCTCCCTACAGCCGCACCACGCTGCACCTGTTTACGGGGCCCCTGGTGGCTCCCTCTGATCCCATCCCCAGCACCTGCCAAAGCCTGAGCCTCAACTGGAGCCTGGGGGACTCTGATGTCGAGGTTGTGGATGTGGCCACTGGGCGTGTGAAGGACGAGTGAGGAGGGCCTGGTGACTGGCTGAGGAGAGGGTCGAGGGGAGGGGTCCCCACCCCTGGCTGGGCTTGCATTCTTACCGCAGCTCTGTGACTTGCCGTTGCCCTGTCAACCTCCCCGTGGGATCCTGTCAGTTGGTCGCGGCATGAGGGAGGTGGGCAAGTGGCCTGTCCCTCGGGCCTGCCTTCCCTTCCTCTGACCTGCTGTCCTTGCTGCTTCATCTCCAGTGGGGCCCCTGGGCCACCCTCCCGCCTCTGCAAAGCGGCCTTTCTCCGGGCTTTCCGCCAGGCCGCCCAGGCTCTTGGGAAGTCCCACCTCCTAGCCCTGAGCACCTACGAGGCGGCCAAGGTGAGCACCTGCCTCCTTCTCAGCCCTGTCTGGCGCACTGCCAGCCCCTCTGTCCACCATGTGCTTTCTGCCCTAGGCTGGGCCCTACCAGGATGCCCGCCAGCAGCTATCTCTCCTCCTGGACCAGCAGGGCCTGGGAGCTTGGCCTTCCAAGTCGTTGGTGGGCAAATTCAGAAATTGAAGCAGACCTTCAGGGGCCCACGGTCACGTGTCCTTTCTGGGGTGGGGTGGGGGGGGTGTAGAGCACGGGGCTGTCTGGGGATTGGAAGGGGCCTGCCCTGGTAGATGGCTGAGTTTGAATAAAGAAGCTGTTTCTGGAGCCTCTAGCATTTGTCAGTGACTTTTGGGGGAGGAGTGGCCTGGAGGCCTTGGGTTCATGGAGAAGACCTGGGGTGCAGGGTCCTTCTCTTACAGGACGGGGTGAGGGGTATCCCGGGACCCCAAGCCTACCTGCTCTAAATGTTCTGCCTTCCACTGTACCAAGACAAAAGATACTCTAATGGGTAAGACCTTTAATGGAAAGGAACTTTAATACAATTTGTGTGCAATAAAGGAAAAAATAAGTAAAGTAGTTGGAGCACCCTGTGCACTTCCTCACAGAAACCTCCCCCCTCACCCCCCAGGCCCTTGGATCAGAGAGAGGGAGGCTTTCTACCCTGGCCACCGGCTGCTGTCCAGCATCCCTTCCTCCCCAGGCTCCCTGGGCCTGGGAGGGTGTGGAAGGTGCCACCTTAGGGTCCCAGTGTGCAGAGGCTTCAGTTGACCCAGCCCCTGCCCAGAGCTGGGGGGAGCCCCAGGTGTGGGCATCAGCAGTCCCTGCTTGGGAGAAGCTCCTCTGGGTGTCTGCTGTGGTGAGCGGGTAAGACCCATGTCCCTCCCATTGGGCTCACAGGTGAAATGGGGTAAAGCGTGTCCCCGCAGTTCAAGCCTCCTCTGTGCCTTGACCTCATCTCTGCTCTGTCCTAACAATCACAAGAGGCGGGAGAGGTGGCTGTGGGGCTGGGGACAGAGTGGCCGGCAGGAGGCCGGAGGGCAAGTGAAGCTGCGTTTCAGGAATGCGCATGTTGGAGGCCGAGGCGGCTCCCACAGCCAGGTCAACATGGATTTTTGTTTGTGGTGTGTTTGCTTTATTTAGAAAACAGGTAATTTACCATTAAACATTATTTAAAACAAATCCCAAAACTTCTCAGGCCAACTTTGCAATAATTACTTCTCTCAGTGATTTTTTTTTTTTTTTTGGAGGGGGAATGGAGGAGTTCTAAAATACTTCACTCTATTAATCAGCCTATTTATTGCATCGTTTTCCCCAGGAGATCACTTAAATTGATTGACTCTTTGTACTGCCGCAGTGACTACCACCAGGTCCCAAAATATGCCAGTCATCCCAAACTGCACTTTTATGCAATAAGCCTTCTGATATTCATGAGCTGTTCCATAATCACTGGGTAAACAAGTCATTCAAAATGACATTAACTCTGCTGTGTTCTGCCAAATAGTAATATTTGCATAAATCCGCCTGTCTGTCCTTTCCTCCCATGATAGTCCTATTACAATATTCACTCAGCTCCTCTGATTCATTTTATTTATTATTGCAGGGTGATGACAAACTCAGCTTTTGAACTGGAGTCTGTTAATGTCTTCTTGGCCTAATCCCTTCTAGTGAAGTTTTGCCAACACTGGCATATTTAAGTGGAAGGTGACCTCATCTACCAGACTTAGCTCACAGTCACTTCCTCCAGGATGCCTTCCCATCACGCTCCATCCTCCCTTCCTTTGCAGCTTCTGCTCTGGGGGCCCAGGGCACCCCCTGCACCAGGCTGCCCCTCGGCACCTGGGGAGCCTTTCCCAGCCTCAGTTTCCCACTCTGGCAAATGAGAGGAGCCACCAGGTTACAAGTGCACAGCCTGCAGGACCCAGTGAGATGGACAATGGACTGGGAAGTGGGCCAGCTCCACCCCTGGCTCCCACTGCGGGCTGTCGCAGGCCTGTCTGCTCTCAGTAACCTGAGGTGGCCCTGTCATTCCTTCCTCTGGTCCCCGTTCTCTCCCTCCTGCAGTCTCCCACATAGAAGGTACCCAACAAACAAGCCTTGAATTGAAAAGTCAGTGATTCACAGGCACTCCTCTTAACAGGAATCAGAGGGAGAGGACTGAAGCCCTGTTCTAAAATACAGTTTTCAAAGACATTTTTCTCTGCCCCAGAGAAGCAGTCAACAGGCCTGGAGAGAACTTAATGAGCTTCTGGGAAGGGGTCTCTGCATTGGAAATTGTCACTGTGCTCCATGGTCTGGCAGTGAGATGACAGCTTCAGAAACATGGCTTTAAAGAATTCCATTTTCTTGGGTATCAACATGCACATTTTTTTTTTTTTTTGCACAAAGCAAGTTTAATTTCCACCCAGGGTCACAGTCTGCATATCCCATATTTTGAGCAAGGAGAGAGAAGGTGAGTTATTAAACATATACGGTCTATATTTCAGAGGAGAAATAAGAAGAAGCCAGTTCATAACTGCAGTGCCACTAGGACACCAGAAACAAAGCTTGGGGGAGGGAGGGGAAAGCCCCAGAGAGAAGAAAGTCTGGAGCAAAGGAAAGTTTCAAATCAAACTTACCAGAGGAAAGTCAAGCGGGAAAGGCACTCTCCCTGGAGGCAGAACTGTTAAGGCACAGCACTATGAAGCCATCTGCAGCCCATGCACCACTAGTTCGATTCCTGGACAGGGAGCTGACCCACACGGCACAGCAGACCTCTCTACCTCACCTGCTGCTCCCCTCAGGAGTGTATTTCAGTAGATCTGCCTGTTCTACTCCCCACTCTTGCCTCTGGTGAATCCTCTCACTCCTTGCACTTCTGGCCTGTACCCCCGTTCTTATATGCATCAATAAATAAATATTTGAAAACAAAAAGAAGGGAAATGGACAGAAATGGAATGAAACTGTCCATCCCGAAAGAGCCTTCAGGTGAATGAAAGCAGAGGACCACCACTGTCAAGGGAGAGTGGGGCGTGGTGGTGGGGTGGTGGTGTCATTTACTGCCTCCTGCTGGTCATATTTCAAACAGCACCAAGACAAATTCCAAGATAGCCTCCCTGAAGCCCCCCAAGTAAAGGGAGGCGGGGACTGGAATCTAAGGGGGTGGGGGAGCCAGAGCCGGACACAGAAGGAGGAGGAGAAGCAAAATCCTCCCCAGCTGCAAAGACTGGGGGAATCCTCAGTAGAAAGAAACTAGGAGAGAAAAACAGGCAATAGCAGTGATGAGCTCAGGGGATGAGGCAAAAGGAGCAGAAGCAAAACAAATCCGAGGAAGCAGGTGGAAACAAAGAAAAAATGTGGAAGGAAGCAACAGGGGATTGAATGAATACACTTGAAAATGAAACAAGCACCAGCAACCCCCACCCCCACCGCACTCCAGCTACTAAACACACACACACAGACACATGCCTAGAGCGTGGCAGATCTCACACCCACACTGCACCCCCACACACACCATGTCATGAAGGGATTGGCACTAAGGAGAAACCCCGGGAGCCTCGTTAACAGCTCCCAACTGGATGGGGGTGTACTGATGTACCTGCTGTAGACTAAGGTGGTAGCAAGCCTGGCCACAGGGGTGTTTGAGACAGCCCTCTGGGACAGCCCTTCTGGGACGCGGTCCCTCAGCCATGTGGCTGGGATCCTGGGCCCTGCCTTTAGTAGAAAGGTTCTGAGCAGCTGTCTTGGAGCTCAGGTACAGCCATCACATCACACACACACACACACACACACACACACACACACACACACACACACACACACAGAAAAGTCATGGCTTCTCGGAAACCAGAGTCAGCACCACAGCCAGGACCTCGGGCACAGCGCCCCCTGTAGACAAAGCGACGCAGTAGCAGCAATTTCTAAACTGCTTGATAACGAGGCGGCGAGGCAGGGAGGAGGGGCGCCCTGAAGCCTCTGCATCCAAGCCATCAGCAACCAAGTCAGGTCTATTTCCTTCACTCTGGCCTCGGCTTCATGTATGGGATGTGGGTGAAGAGGACAGGGGCAAGCTGTTGGGAAGGGGAGGGGAGAGACTGCAGGTCTGAGGTCTGGAAACATAATAGAACATATTCAGCCTCCACCATAACCTGAGCTAGGAAAAGAGAAGTGGGGAATCAGGGGATTGCCACTGAGGTCTTTTATGTCACCCCCACACACTTCCCCACTCTCTGTTAGACCCCTCGACCCTGTCTTGGTCAGACCAGTGGATCTAGCAGAGTGAGGAAAGTTCTGACATGGGTGGATGTCTCACAAGCCCCAAGATCAGAAGATGGGGGTGAGGGGAGCATGGGAAGCAGGAACATGACAGATAGCACTTCACCTAGTAAGAAGTGTGAAGGGGTCCTCCCTGGTGGCACACAGGGTTAAGTCTCAGCACTATGAAGCTATGTGCAGTCACTGCAGCACAAGTTCGATCCCCAGCCAGGGAGCTGACCCACATGGCGCAGCAGACCTCTCCTGTCTCACCCACTGCTCCCATCAGCAGTGTACATCAGTCAGTCTGCCTGTTCTGCTCCCCACTGTCTCTCTCTGAATCCTCCCACCACCTGGCACCTCTGACCTGTACCCCAGTTCTGTATGCATAAATAAATAGATCTTTAAGAAGAAAAAGAGAGAATGAAGATGGAAAATGTAACCCTCTCCTGGGTGACCCAGGTTCCCAAATACACACCACAAGGTCCCTTTCCTCTTTACCACACACAAAAATGAATTCACAATGAATCACAGACCCAAAGGCAAGTGTTAAAATGATAAAGCTTACTGAAAATGTAAGAGTTAAACTTTATGACCTTGAGTTGGGCAAAGCCTTCTTAGATAGGGCGCCAAAGCACAAGGACAAAAGAATAAAAGAGATAACTGGGACTTCATCGAAATTAAATACCTTTGTGCTTCAAAGGATTCCATCAAGAGAGGAGAAAAGCCTCTTCCCAAGCTGTCCTTCCTGGGACTGTGACCTGGCCTGACCCTCATGGGAGGAGAAGGTAGGACGAACAGGGGCTGGGCAGCTATGCTCTCTCACCCAGGGACAGACTCCCACTGCAGACACGTGATATTTCCTGCTTTCTCCTCTTATTATTTTTGAGAAATCCACCCTTTGAATCACCCATAAAAGCTACCCTTTAAAAGTGCACAAACTGGCCCTCCCTGCTGGCTCAGCGGGTTAAAGCACAGCACTAAGAAGCTAAAGCCACTTCAGCACAAGTTCGATCCCCACCCCAGAGGTGACCCACATGGTGTAGACCTCTCCTGACCCCACCCGCTGCTCCCCTCAGCAGTGTGCTTCGTCAGTTAGCCTGTTCTGCCCCCCAAGCTGTCTCTGGTGAATCCTCTCACTGCTCCTGCACCTCTGGCCTGTAACCCAGTTCTGTATGAATAAATAAATAAATCTTTTTCTAAAAAAAGTGCACAATCCAATTGTATTTAGTATATTATACAGCTGTTGCTAATACCTAACTGCAACAGACATGTCATTCTGTTACACCCATTAGTAGTTTCTCCGCATTTCCCCCTCCTCTAAGATAGGGTAACTAAACTACTTTCTGTCTCTGGATTTGCCAATTCTGGACATTTTCTACAAGAAAATCATATGATACATGACATTTTGGGCCTTGATAATTTAATTGAGCTTACTAGTTCAAGGTTTTTTCATCTTACAGCCTGTATTGAAACTTTACTCATTTTTATGGCATAGTAGTATTCCATTGCAGGCATAGACCACATTGTTTATTTATTCATCAATTGATGGATATTTGACATCTTTCCAAAAACAAATATCATAGCTCTTAGAGAGTGAATTAGATCTTAGCGTCATTCTTTAGGGAAAGACAGAACCCCAATATTATGTATATATATATATATATGTATATACACAATGTATGTATATGTACATACAATATATATATTACACATGTATATTCTATATATTAATTTATATGATATATTGCATATATACAGTATATATGCATACATTATATATCTCTCTTATAGATGTAATACGGGGGCTTCTGGAAAGAAGAATGAGTAGAGGAAGTTAAGAACATAGAGTCTGGAACCACACCAGCTGGGTTTGAATCCTGAATCCATCACCAACACTTGCTGACCACGGATTTTTCACCTAACTTGCCTCAGTTTCTTCATCTGTAAGATGGGTCTAATAGTACCTTCCTCAGAAGGTAGCTGTGAGGATCCAGGGATGCTGATGAGGTGATGGGGCATGTAGCCAACACCAGAGAAATGCTGTGCTTGTCCGAACAGATATTATTGCTATATGCAAGACCTAGTCCCATCTCTTGTGGGATAGTGCTCTGTTTCTTAATTCTGCCCTCCCCACTCCTAGCCATGTACCTTGGGTGGAATTGATTCAGTGTGCCCAGCTCATGTAAATCAGTTAGCCACAGTATTTGGTGTATGTCCACAATTCACTCAGAGCCAGTGTAACTCAACTTTACACATGCTTGAGGTTCTGAGGAACTAAAAAGGTTTCTCTCTTCAGTGGACATGTGAGAATAAGAGTGTGAGACTTGGAGCTTGTGCGGCCATCTTGTGGTCATGAGGAGCGCCTGGAAGAGGCAGAGGGAAAATGCAGAGAATCTGAACTTGTTCGTTTTGACATTTATTGAACACCTGGATTCAACCATACCTGAACTCCATCTGCATTTTCCATATAAGAACCAATCCAATAAGTTTGCTTTTTTGTTGTTGTTGTTGTTAAGTGAAATCTGAATAGGGTTTCTTATACTTGAAGCTATTCCTGATATTTATGGTCCTGCTCTCAAAAGTCGGAGCTGAGATCTAGAGTAAGGGTAAAATTTACTTTTGTACAATGAAACTTTGGCAGTTTCCCGTGTATGTCAAAGTTCCAACTGGCCCACAGGGGCCACACACCTGATACTATTTACTCTGGATGGACTGTTTCCCTTCCCCGTTCCACTTCTCTTTCCCTAATGAGTGTTTATCGGGATTATCTCCCAAATAAACAGCTTGCTAGTAAATCCTTGCCCCAAGCTCTGCTTCTGGGGGAGCCCAAAGATCCGGGAGAACGAAGATGGGCCTTAGAGTCCTGTCCACATTTGACACCCCCAGGCCCTTAGTGGTCACTTGCTTCATGGCAATGCCCTCTTCCTTCCTGGGATGTGTCATGAGTTTTGAGCTTGTCCTGTTTAGTTCCTTCTCAGCTATCTGTGGTCTGCTTTCTGGCCTCCCCTCCCCCTTCACCAGGCCCATGTCAGCATCTGTCTTCCTTACTATTATCTCTGCCATGCTAGAACAGATGGTACACTTGGTGAGTACTAAGAAATACTGTCCCCAAAACAGCCAGTGCACCTCCCAACATGTGATTTGGGGGCCCCTGACTTCTGTTACCTGAGAGACTCGCCCACCTTCTCCCACAGCCCCGAGATCAGCCCACTGGCTGCAGCTTCGCCACGCACCAAAGAAGTCACAACATCACTTTCACTATCATTTATTGTTTCTCTTGGAGTTGCAGGGAGTGTGGAGCCCTGAAAGCTTAGGAAGGGAAATTGCTGAGCTTCCCAGGGAGCCTGTTCCAAGCTGGTCCTGGGCTGAGTACGTGGGGGGAGAGGGGGTTTGGAAGCAGCAAGAATCGCTAATATAGCTCAGAATCCCTTCTGAGCCACGGCCTATGAGACCCAGCTTCATTCCCTTTATCGCAAAGGTGAGTTTTGAAAGTCACATCTCGTCCTCCAGATGTCATCCTGAACAGACCAAGTTGCCACATGGCCACGGCGACAGCAGCAGCCTTTGTTCTGTTTCATTTTTGTCATACTGTTCCTCCTGGGGGTAGCCTTGGTCAGGTGTCCAGTGCTGGGCTGGCAGGCAGGAATGGGGGCGCAGCGTGGAGGGGAGCAGCTGGCTGTCCTGTCTTTGCTGTGGCTGACCTGTGACTCGTCTGGTGATGTCCACTCCTGGGCCTCTCAGCCCACACTGACAATGGGTGGGTTGGCCCCAGTGACTGTGTGAGGCTGCCTCCCTGAGCTGATCTGGGCCAGCAAGGACAGGGGCAGGCCCCTCCTTCTTGCAGGTGGATAGAGAAGACCTGTGCTGAGCTTCAGGGGCTAGTTCATCTGCTGGGAGAACATCATTCCTCCTCCTCAGAGAGGGGGTTTGGTGGCTTGTGCACATCTCACCGTCTGGCATGTCCCATGTGGCCTGCACTGGGGACCAGGACTGATTCTGTTTTATATTCGGGGCCTGGTAAGCATTTAGCAGCTTCCCTTCTCTTCCCTTTCTGATTTCCACCTTCCTGTCAGTGATTTCTGGGGTCACCTCCCAAACAGAGGGCTCACGTGTTACTAATAAAGAAAACATCACCCCCAGACGTGATACCCTGAGAGGGGCACAAACAAGCCTCTAAGGATGCGTAGTCTGGCCAAGAGTCTCCCTCTAATGATGGGGTCAGACAGGATGGACATAAAAGGAGAATGAACCCATCCGTCCCCAAGTCGCTTCTGGGCTCAACTCTGGCTAGAGGAATGTTCATCCAACATTTTAAAGTCACCCCTGGGGGCCCCATCTATGAAGCCACATGAAGATGAATTGAAGTAAAGGGCCATTTGCTGCCTATTGGCGACAGACACTGCCATTAGCTTCAGAAATCAGCCCTCCTGGGACCCGCGGGACGCAGCGCTCAGTCAATGGGGAAGCAGAAACTGCTGTACAAGCTGCTTGTCACCCCATCTCGCCGGTGGCGCTCAGGAAAGGCAGATCTGCAAGCCAGACTCACACAACTCAGACTAGCCCCTGGGACTTCATCAGGGAGGAAAAAAATAGAGAGTTTAATTAAGTCCCACATGCCAGCCATCAATTCCAATTTTCCACTCCTCATTTAGTAGAGAATTTCCACTGCACATGTAGTAAGATGCTACAGAACTGGGGCAGGTTGGTGAGGGGATCCCCTCTTTTAGTCCCAGCACCCCTCTGTTCAGCCTGGCTTGTGAAACGGAGATGCCACTGTGTGGGCGCAGTCATTACTGGGCAGGGGATAGGGTGGGGAGTGATGTGGGTCCCAGGACTCTGCTCCCCGGTGAGTTCACCACCTCCATTCTAGGGGCTGAGGACTGGGTTGACTGGCAGTGCAAAGGTGTTCCAGACTTTTGCATGTTCTTTAAAAAACCATTATATGCAAGTGTTGCATCTTGGGAGAGAGCTCTCTCCACCCACAGGGCCACCCCGAGAAGGCCTCCTGGAACCCCAGCCAGAAAAGCAACGCTCTAGTCAAAGCTCTCTCTCAACCCCCCACCCCCGCCGATGGAGGGAAAGGGAGTTACGGTTACTGTGCCACTATGCGAAGGTCTTATGGCATGTGATGTCCACGTGGGGAGGCCTAGGGGGCACCTTGAACTCTGGGGCATCTAGAGGTCATGGCAAACATGCTCCCATCAGCTGGGAAGGCACCAGAGGAGTTAAAGGAAAGGGGGGCTCCCCACGAAGCCAAGGCTACTTTAAGATAGATAAGGTGTGGAGTTCTGGCTGGGCTGGAGCCCAAGGTGGCGCTGAGGTCAGGGGCAGTGCCCAGCAGACACAGCGCACCTCGCCAAGTGCCAGTGCTGGGGCCCCCATAGGTGACTTTAACATGCTGGAATGAAGGAAATGCAAGTGACTTGTCACCAGTGATGAAACGCTAACTCGCTTGCTGACTGTCAGCTCTGCCTGCACACCTCAGCGTCCCCCATTCATGCCCAGGACACGTTCTCCAGTGGATTCCAGCCCGTGGCAAGGAGCCATCGCAGCCATGTCACTCTTGGGAAAGCCATCAGGACCTCTCCCCAGTTTGTTCTGCTGGGGAACAAAGTTGCTGCCAGGACCTGGCACCACCATGTACAATTAGTACGTGGCGGGAAGACTTTTGCCTCTTGTCTCAACTGCTCCCCTGTTCTCTGTTTCAGCAGTCTTCTTGCACCCCACCTGACCATCGTGACCTATCCCACTGCCCATTCTACATCTCTTCTCCATCTACCAAAATACCCCCGCCCTTTGCACAACACCCTGGGCCCACCACCTTGTCAGTCCAACTCCCCTTTCTGCCTGTCTCCTTCTGCACCACCCCCCCTGCATCTCTGCCATGCCCTCACGAGCTTCTCACCTCTGCCCCGGGTCCATTGCTTTTTTTCCCCACTGATCACAGGATGCGCTGTTTTCTCTCTAATGACTTGGTCCTGCAGCCTGTCCCATGCTGGAGGCAATAAGCCAGATCTGTTAGCACATGGGTGGCTGAATCAAGGAATATATTGAAAAGTAAGTTGGGGACTTTAGTCTCTGGCATTAGGGGGTCTGGTGGAGGGAACCCCCAATAAAGCTCTGCTGTGCCTGTGGCGGCTTAGTTGAGGGTGAAGCGTCAAGGCCTCCACACTGCTGGGGAGCTGGAAGCAGGAATGGCCATCTAAGCCTTGCAAGAGTTTGCTCTGCCAACACTGAGGCCAGGTGATTGGAGAATGCCCTCCCAACGTGCCAGGGAGGGCTTGTGTGCCGGCAGGTGGCACTCCTGCCCAGGTCCACATGTGTGAGGAGGATTAGGACAGGTGTGTGGCATCAGACCCCAACACGGGCTATATCAAGACTATATGACTCCTTGGTTAAGAGCTTCCAGAGCTGGGGTGGGGAGGCAGGTCTGTCCAGAAAATGCTGCTGAAGGTAGAGAGCAGAAAGACAAGGACCCATCCCGGCTAGTTCCCATGAGAAGGCTGGAAGGGGAGGAACAACCAGAGGGCTTGCGGCAACTGGAGCTTCCAGTTACTGGCAGGGGGTGGTCCAGGAAAGAGGGCCTTGGGGGAGGAATGGGATTCTGGATGCTTGGTTCTCAGGGCATCTGGAACCTGGCTTGAGAAGTGAAAAACCTCTTGGGAAGAAATGAGAATAAGGGAAACTTGACCTAGCCAGCAAGGCTGGATTTGCTCGGTAACGAGCAAGGAGAGGAAGAGGCAAGAGATAGGGACAAAGTGACCAGAAGCTTGGAGAATCACAAGGCCCTAACAGTTTCCCCCCTAGCTTCTAGAACACTGCCCCAGGGACATACCACCAGGCAATCTCTGCCCTGGTGCACTGAGGCCTCCTCAGTGTCAGGCAGTGGGTTGCTCCCCACCCCCATTTCGGTGAGGGTTTTGAGTTACATATACTTGATGGGCGACTCGGCCCCTTCCAGAATGTTGTCATTGACGTCGCTCAGGAGTTCATGTTCGCTGAGGGAGCCGGCATTCTGCATGCGGCGGAGGCGCGCCTGAAGCTGCTCCTGCTCCTTCTTGAGCTCCAGATAAGAGTGTGAGAAGGTGTGGAAGATGGACGTGGCCGGGAAGGCCATGATGAGGATCCCACTGAGGATGCTGCTCAGGGCCACCACCTGGCCCGGCACGCTGCGTGGCACCATGTCTCCATAGCCCACCGTCGTCATGGAGATGACGGCCCACCAGTAGGAGGCCGGGATGCTGGTGAACTCCAGGACCCGCCCGGACTCGTTCTCGGCCACGTAGACCAGAGGCGAGAAGAGCGTGACGGCCACGCAGAGGAAGAGGAGGAGCAGGCCGAACTCACGCGTGCAGCGGCGCACCGTCAGCCCCAGCGTCTGCAGCCCCAGCGAGTGGCGCGCCAGCCGCATCACGTAGAGGATGCGCAGCGCCCGCAGCACGCGCAGGGCGAGCCCCACCTTCTCCAGGTAGGAGCCCCCGCCGGGCCGCGGGCTGTCCTCCTGGGGCTCGTCCGACACCGCGAGGGACACGTAGTATGGGGAGATGGCCAGGATGTCGATGATGTTCAGGGGGCCTTGGAAGAATTGGCACTTGTTCTGGGCCTGCACAAACCGCAGACAGAACTCGAGGGAAAACCAGGCGACGCAGACTGTCTCCACGATGAAAATGTAGTAGCACTTCTGAGAGCACTCACCCTGGGGGAGGAGAGCAACACACCGCAGGCTAGCGGGAGGGGAAGGACCGAGTGGGTGTCCTTGTCCGCAGAGGACTCTTTAGAGTCTCTACAGGTGCTATACACGCGCTATGATATATTCTCCCTGTTTACTTTCTCTGTCACATTCATCCTTTCATCCATCCGTCCATCCATCTGTCCTTCTGTCAATAATCGTCTATCATTTAGCCATCCACCAATCATTTATTATCTATCTTTCTTTTTTGTTTTCTTTTTAAAGATTTATTTATTCATGCATACAAGAACTGGGGTACAGAGGTGCAGGGGCTGAGCCGATTCACCACAGACAGAGTGGGGAACAGAACAGTCAGATCTACTGAAACACACTGCTGAGGGGAGCAGCAGGCGGGTCAGGAGAGGTCTGCAGCACTGTGTGGGTCACCTCCCTGGCCGGGGATCGAATTTGTGCTGCAGTGGCTGCTTTATAGTGCTGTGCTTTAACCCATTGCGCCACCAGGAAGGGCCCTATCATCTTTCTTCCTATCTATCAATCAATCATGTAGCTCTCATCCTTCGATCAGCCTCTCCTAGGAGGAAACAGAATCTTGGACTCACCTATCTGTGTAGAATCACTCTGCATTTTAGCAAGATCCCTAAGTGACTGGTATGCACACAAAAATGTCTGAGTAGCTCTTGTGAGGCACAGCGCCTCTCAGCCTCGGCTGCACATTACACTCACCAGAGGCTTGGGGAAAACCTGAAATCCTGCTAGGGACCCAAGAGATTCCAGTTTAATCTAGATTTTAGCCTGAACAGTAGAACTTTCCAGAAGCCTCACAGATCATTCTAGTATGGAGCCAGAGTTGAGAATCTACTTCTCAATGTGTGTGTGTATACATCTGTATGATGATTGTACACATGACTTATGAATCAATGAATGACCAAAGCTGGTTCCCTGAGTGAGAAGCAAGATGTGACAACTGCAGATTTCTTTGGATTAAAATGCTCTGAAGTGGAAAAAGAAATTATTTCCAGTGCCTGGCTCACAAAAAATATTAAACTGAGACTTCATCTGTCTGACTGCTGCCAAAAGAGACATCGGTTGGCCCAACCAACCTCTACAAAGGCTGGATTGCTTTCTGCCTGGATGTCTCTCTGTCCGGCAGGGTGGGTGGTGGCAGGAATGCTGTGGAGTGTGAGTGGGCCAGAGAGTGTGTGACCAGGTGTGCTATCCCTGGGGGTGCAATGGGTTAAAGCACAGCACTGCAAGCTCTCTGTAGCTGCTTCAGTGTGAGTTCGATCCCAGGCCCTGAAGCTGACACACATGGCACAGCAGACCTCTCCTGACCCGCCCCCTGCTCCCCTCAGCAGTGTACTTTGTCAGTCGGCAAGTTCTGCTCCCTACTCTATCTGGTGAATCCTCTCACCGCCCCTGTTCTTCTGGCCTACACCCTAATTCTGTCTGCATAAATAAATCTTAAAAAAAAAAGTAACATGCATGTAACATGAGTAGCCATGATGTATGTACTAGGAGGGCCTGCAGAGGCCAGATTCTTCACAGCACCTTAATGAGCTGAATTATAGCTCCTAGACATGGCCTGCCTCGTCTGATGAGGGTCGCGATACACTGCCCCATCACCAGATTTTTTTCAGAAAGCCAAGGTAAGTCCTGTTTCCTATGGGACCTCACCCACGCTGACAGGTCTTCAGTATGCCTGTCAGGGATTGGCCTCAGGGTGCTGGAGGGCTAGGAGTGTGGGGTCCCAATTTGCCAATCTTGCTCCAGACTTGCCACAGCCACTCACCCCTTTGTATTTTAGTTTCCACTAAAGAGGCTGGAACAGAACCCCTTTTCCCCAAAGTTGAATCAGAAACATCTAGTGTCAGAATCGCTGAGGGTAGTCAGTGTTACAAATGCCAGCTCCTGGGCCCCCTGCACAAAGCCCAAACCTCATTGTGGGCCCTAGGACTCTTCCTTTTGCAAGCTCCCACTTGACTTAGAGGACACTGGACCAGTTTTCCCTATAAGATCTCTTTAGTCACTGACCTTCTGGAAGTTTCCCTTGGCTTAGAAGCCTCTTGTTGCAAAGCTGGGGAAGGTGACTGAATAGGTGAAGAAGGCCGCCGGGTCCTCCCCTGCCCATGGCTGGTGTTTGGCTAGTCCAGACATGCTCCGCTCCACAGCCTGGCTCGCCGCTGGCCTCCTCACTGCACGGCAGCAGGCTCTGTGGACTCGCCCACCTGCCTGGCTGCTCCCCTCAGTGTCGTTCCCCATCCTCCCACCGCCCCTGTGTGGAACAGCGGCTGACAACGGGGCGGTGGGAGTTCACGGGGCTTGAGCCAAGGACATAATCCCCAGGGCAGGCCATCTTCGATGGAAAATAGAAAAAGGGGGCAGGAAGGAAAGAAAACAGTTGCTCTTTCTCTGTCTGAGGAAGTTCCTGGTTGTATTTTGTAGGGAAGGTGAACTATTAGTTCTGCTTTGCCTAGAACTTTCTGCATTTGAGCACAGAAAGTCCCAGGTCACCAGAGGCCCTTGGCAGTACCCTCATGTGGTGAAGAACACGGAGGGGCTGGCCCCAGAAGGTTGGCCGAGTGGATGGCGGGCACGCATACACCATGGGGCAGAACATGTCCCACGTGTGCTGCCACTGAGGTGAAGCTGAAGAACAGGCAACACTCATCTGCACTGAACAAAGTCATAAAACAGCAGCTGCCTCTGCCTGGGGGCTGGGAGGGCCGACTGTGAGGGGACACGGGAGACGTTTCTAGCCTGGAGAGAATATTCTGAAACAGAATATGGGTTACATAGGTACAGCCACTGGTTAAATTGTACCTCAAGATTTATGCCTTTCGAGGCATGTATATTTACCTATAAAGCTGTCAAATAAAAATAAAATTAATGATACTAACAATAAATGATTGGGTGAGGAGGGAGTGGGGAGAGAGATCAGGGCAGAAGGTGACCAGTAGTGGAAAGTGGGTACTTGGAAGCTCATTCTATTTTTCTGTTTACTGTGTAAATGCTTGAAATTTTCCACCATGAGAAGTTTTTAAAAATCAGCATTGAAGTCAAAGACTCTCCATGCAGACTAGTGTGGCCGTGAATACCAAGACAAAAAAAAAGAACAAAAATAATTCTGGTGTAAAGTAGAGCCCTCAAACATAGCTTGTGGAAATATAATATTGCTGCTGTGGAAACAGGTTGTGGTATCTCAAGAAGTTAAGTATATTTTTGCCATGTGACTCAGCAATTCTACTCCTAGGACTATACCGGAAGGAAGCAAAAACATCCATCCACACAAAAATTTGTTTACCAATACTCATAACAACATGATTAACCATAGCCAAAAAAAAAAGTGGAAACCACCTAAAAAAATACCCAGCAACTGATGAATAAATAAACACAGTGCAGCCTCTCTACACGTGGAATATTATTCAGCCATAAAAAGGAAAGAAGCATCGGTACATGCTTTCTAGAGAAACCTTGAAGACTTCATGTTCTGTGAAGGAAGCCAGATACTGCAGGCCAACTCTGCTATTGTTCTATTTATATGCAATGGCCAGAGAAGGGGAGTCCTTGGAGGTAGAGTCCACATAGTTGTCTGGGGGTGGGGGGTTGGGGACAAGGGAAAGTAATGGACAGTAGATGTGGGATTTCTTGGGGGGGGGGTGTGACGAAAATATCCTGGATTCAGGTCCTGGTGAATTGGTGGCTATTATAATATGGATTACATCTTGGTCAAAAAAAGACCAGGATGGGAGCCTGAGGTGGCAGTGGCAGTCCAGGTGAGGTGGTGGGTGGTGGGATCTCACACGCTTCCCCGACCCCTTTCCCAATCCTCTGGAGCAAATCGGACCAGAAGGCTCTGGGATCAGAGGATGAAGTCCTGTGTCTGGGGGTCCACCTGGCCAGGCTGCCCAGCAGATGGCCACAGGTACAGGAGGGCAGGTTCCAGCAGTTCCATCAGGGAGGGGATTAGAGCCAATGTCTTGCCTTGGCACCCTTCTGCCTCTCATAGCCCTACCTGCCAGTGCCCTCTGGGGAGCAAGGCCCTTCTCACCCCTAGCCCAGTACTGGCCCCATGTGTCCTTTGAGTGGCTCGACTGGGCCTCCAGCTGCTGGCCGGCCAGAACTTCCACTAGGGCCTCTGACCTCAGGTCTCGCCTGGGCTGTTTCCTGCAGGCTGCTGACTCATTCCTTCCTGGATTCTCCTTCAGCCACCTCGTCCCCCCACCTGTGCTCCTTCTTCATCATCTCCCTACATGCCATTGCCTTCAGCTGAAGCCCTCCTTCAAGCCCCCAGCCCCCCAGTGGGGGATACTGTGGAACTAAGCAGATGGGGGACAGGGCCCCCTGAAACAAGGGGAATGACAACGGCAGAAGGAAATCATGAGCTCCACGGTCAGATAAGGTTGGGGGGAGGTCCAAGAAATAACGGAATAATTCTTTGACCAGCATGTAAGGAGACTCAGCTGGAGAAAAAATAAAAATGAAAACCCAGAACCCAAAAACCAGATTAAGAAAAATTCCCTGGAGCCGTTACCAAATATCACCAGATATAGAAAAGTGACAGAGAGCTCGCCAGTCTTGCCCGGAGCTGCTTTGTGATCCAAGAAAAGGATGAGGGGGGCAGGGGGGGCTGCGGGGGGAGCTGATTGTGGGGCGAAGCTTCTGAAAGGTGGGGAGGCAGGAGATAGAAATTGCAGCCCCAAAGATGATCCACATCTGAATGAGGGCATTGTTACAACGAGGGGTCCCCAGATTTTCACTGGTCTTAAATCTCTCTGTGACGTCCCTCATCAGCCCTCCACCTTAGCAAGATGCTGAAACCACAGTGCAGTATGGAAGAAAAATCAAGAGGCAGCACCCTCGAGGCACCCAGTTCTGCAGCCCCTGGGGCACTGTATTCTGTGCAGTCCAGGGAGGAACATCCCTTGCTGATGATGACCCCAGCAAACCCTTGGGACAGGAGCAGAACCTAAGTTGGAGTGAGAGAGGAGAGGAGGAGGACTAGCACATTCGTGCCTGTTTTTGGCCTCACAGCATCCCAGCACAGCGAGACGCTCAGAAAAGGCGAAGGAGTGAAGGAGCAGAGCCACTGGAAAGGAAAGAGGGCATTTGGGACGACTGGCTGCTGTCATTTGGGTCTGATGGAGCTGGGAGAAAAGAACAGGACATGAGCAAGTGGAAGGGGTGGTGGTTCGGTCCCAAGGGCAGGTGAAAGCATAGTGGCATGCTCTGAGCCAGCACGTGATAAATTCTTCCTTCAGTCCTCACTGTCATGCCGAGTAGGTGCTAATTGTAGATGAAGAAATAGAGGCATAGAGAAACCAAGGGGTATGTTCAAGGGTGGAGACAGGTAGTGGCTGAGCTGGAATTCAGACCCAGGATTAGCAAGCTAGAGGGTCTGGCTTTTCCCCAGGACTTGGTGCTGCTGTCCAGTTACTGGGGATATCTTGTTTGCCGTAAAGCAGAGGGGAGAAGTCAAGGAGAAGTGACTGTTTCACTGCAGCTGACCGTGACTTTCAACCTCCTCTTGGGGAGGGCAGAGTACTTTGACCAACAGCATGGAAAGGCTGCCAGGGATGACTGGCAGGGTTGCCATCATGCAGGAAGCCAGAACCCAGAATCTTGCAGCCTTCACCAACAGATGGATGGATGGACAAACTGTGGCATATACAGACTGTGGAATATTACTCAGCCATAAAGATGAATGAAACACTGACACATGAGGTATCTGGCATAGGGAAAGGTATCTGGCATAGGGAAATCCAGGGAGACTGAAAGTAAATTAGTGGCCGCAGCAGGGGGGGGAGAGGTCATAGGGTATGAGGTTTTGTTTTGGATCGGATAGAGATGATAGCTGGATAACACTGTGAATGAACTATGTGCCATTGTAATGTTCACTTTAAAATGGTCAATGTTATGTCATGTAAATTTCTCGTCTTCAAAGGATGGAGGAGGAATGCTTGGAATATAACTTTCAAATGGTAAGAAACCTTCTTACCTCGCACCCAGAGGAGTAAACTCAAAAGCTTGTTGAAGGAACAAACAAATAAACATCATGATTTCCCACTAGCTAGGACTTAGTTAGCAAACAATGACGATGCCTGCTAACATCTATTGAACATTTCTCATGTATGTTGGTGTTATTCTTTTTTTAAAAAAAGATTCATTTATTTATGCATCTGGAACTGGGGTGCAGGCCAGAGGTGCAGAGGCAATGAGAGGATTCACCAGAGACAGAGTGGGGAGCAGAACAGGCAAACTAATGAATGAAGTACACTGCTGGGGGGAGCAGCGGGTGGGTCAGGAGAGGTCTGCTGCGCCATATGGGTCACCTCCGGGGTTGGGGCTGGGGATCGAACTTTCTGAAGCAGCTGCCACTGGCTTGCAGTGCTGCGCTTTAACCCGCTGTGCCAGCAGGGAGGGCCCTATGTCAGCATTATTCTGCAGCCTGACACGAATTGTTTTCAACCCTTACCATAGCCTGGAGAAAAAGGCTAACACTTTACAGACAAGGAAACTGAGGCTCAGTGAGGTGGAGGGACTTCCCCGAGGAGGAGGCCAAGACTCAGATCCAGCTTGCGTGAGCACTCTCTGTTCCTGGAAGAGTTCTGTTGCCAGGTGCTCTGCTCCACAGGCAGGAAGTTCAGCATGGCCCTGCCCTCCCCCCACCCCACCCCACTTCCGTCCAGGGGGCAGGATTTGGAGTGAAGCAGAGGTGAGCGCAAACCCAGCTCTGCCACTTAGGAACTCGAGCTTAAGAAAGTGGTCACACTTCCCTGATCTCAGTTTCCCCAACTGTAAAATGGGGGCAGTGGTGTTCTCTTCCCAGTGCTGGGCAAGGGCGAGGGAAGTGCACGCCCTTGAATGCAGCCTCAAGCACAGTCGAGGGCTTAACAAACCTGCGCTCTTTGATGCCGCTCCCCCAAGGAATCCAGCTTCAATGCATCTTAAGGCAGAGCCTATTGGCCCGGTTCCTTCTGTCTGTGCTGCCTCCGCTTGCCTTTTAATTTGTGTCTAGGACACAGCCAGCCCTCCGCCTGACTGCTAGCTGTGTCCCCAGGGGCACCGCTGTGAGAAGGTAGAAGAAAAAGGAATTTTTCCTTTGTGTGTTCTAGCTCTCCAGCTCAGGGTCACACCTCTTCTGTGTCTGATGAAGGCGCCCTGTGGGTGGGAGCCCGGGGACTCTGCCAGGGTTCCTGGGGAGGACTGGGCCCCGCGTCTCCCGAGAGACAGCCTGTCCCAAGAGCAGTGGGACTGAATGATTACTTTCTTGCTGATGGCTGAGGGTGAATTCAAAATACTAGGCGGTGTGGCAGAGAGAGCATCATTGTGTGATGTAAATGGATGTTCGAAGTCTTGAAAGAGCAAAGACTACCCTGCCCTCAGCCTCCTGACTCTGAACTATTACCAGACAGAAAATGCTTTTTTTTTTTTGAGGGATGCACCCCCAGCCTGCAGGGCAGTGCATCTAAAGGCAGCTCACAAGGTGAGGGCAGAGACTTGTGCTTTCCTGATGTGGGCACTCCTTCTCCCAGGAGTGGATGGACATGGCGGCCTGAGTCTTCAGCTCACCCTGGGGACCACCCCTCTCACTCTGATGTGATGTTCTGGGGCACATTAAACAGTCTGGGTTCATACCTTTCATAATTGCCAAAGAATTAGGCTTTGAAAAGACCTTGGCGCCCTGCACAGGCTAAATCCTTGCTCCCTGGAAATCCCACTGGCATGTGAAAATCCTGGGGTCCCCAACCCCTGGAATTAGGGGCTCCCTGGTGGGGTGGGATCAGAGGCCAGTTACTTTGCCCTGATCTTTCTGCTACAGAGACCACATGTAAATATTTCTGTGAATCAGCAAGCTTTGAAATCCTGATTTTGTGCTACAGAATGAGAAAATGCCGGTGATCAGAGCTATAGTCTCCAGAGGGGCTAGGGGAAGGAGGGTGGGGCCTGGGGGGGGGCTGTTCCAAAGTCGGAACATTTTACCAACTAAAATGCTTTAGCACAGAGCATTTATAGGATGGACCAGATATACTTTATTCAACAAATATTGATTCAGAGCCTGCTCTGTGTGAGCTATAGGGTGCTTTTCCATCTAAGATCTTTCTATCTTGAAAGTTCTCTGATCCTAGCATGTTGCCCTGGGATATATCTTTCAGAGAAGGGCACTGAAAATAGTTATGAACAACATGCAAGGTACATTGTCTTGTTCATTGGCTCTTTCCATTTGCCATAACATAAGTTTTAGGAGTGAGGGTGATAGCCATAGAAGAATAGGGGAGAGCAGCAACATTAAAAATTAGAAAATTGGCCCTCCCTGGTGGCACAGTGGGTGAAAACACAGCACCAAGAAGCTAAAGTCACTTCAGCATGAGTTCATCCCCACCCCTGGAGCTGATCCACACGGCATGGCAGACCTCTCCTGACCCGCCCGCTGCTCCCCTCAGCAGTGTACTTTGTCAGCCTGTTCTGCTCCCCACTCTGTCCCTGGTGAAACCTCTCACTGCCCCTGCACCTCTGACCTGTACCCCAGTTCTGTATGCATAAATAAATAAATCTTTTTAAAAAATTAGAAAACAATCCAGTTTTCAGTTGTAATAATCTTCCCAGCAAAATGTAGTTTCATTTTCTCATTTTTCAGAACTTCTGCCCCTCTGAGGGGTCTTGAGGTCTTCCCTAACTCCCCATAACAAAAGCTTTTATCTGGCCCCTGAGGCAGGCTCACTTATAAATCAGTTCGGCTGTGCTCCCCATCCGGAGAGTCGGCAGAGGCATTTCAGGAGCACACAGCAAGCTGGGAAACCGGGACATGAGAATTTCTGCCATCAATAGCATCTTTACTCTGTAACTGTGAGGGCGCTAACTGCTCCGTGCCTCAGTTTCTCTATCTGAAAGTGATATACCGAGTATACCTACGAGGATGTAGGCTCAAGAAGGCAGGATTTGGGGCCTGGCTTAGTACTTGGACAAAGTAGTTACTCAGTAAGCACGTCGTGCGTCCAGTGTGTGACCCTTCATAGCACTGCTATCCATGTTCCAGGGCAAACAAGCTCAGAGAGGTGAAGCTCTTTGCTTGTGGTCACAGAGCAGGGAGGAGCAGAACTGGACCTGCCCTGTGCACTAACACCAGAGGCGACTTAGTTACCATCTAGGATGGGCTCTCAGAGGTCGAACTGTGGGCCTGTGGGGCCCCTTCCTCCAAGAAAAAGAAATTAAATATTTTTATGATTGCATTGGGTTAAAAATGAATATAACTCATGCTGGATCATATTCATTCTGCTCCCCCCGGCCCACCTTCTTATTTTAAAAGCCATTAAAACATTTTCCGCCCTCCCTGGTGGCGCAGCAGGTTAAAGCACAGCACTAAGAAGCTTAAGCCACTTTTGCATGAGTTATATCCCCGCCTGCCCCAGAGGAGACCCACATGGCGCCCCGCAGACCTCTCCGGACCTGCCCGCGGCTCCCCTCTGCAGTGAACTTCGTGGATCTGCCTGTTCTGTTCCCCACTCTGTCTCTGGTGAATCCTCTCCCCCTCTGCATCTCTGGCCTGTATCCCAGTTCTGTATGAATAAATAAATAAATCTAAAAAAAATTTTTTTTCATGGCTCCTATGTCTAGACAGGCCTGGGCCCCGTGCGGGAGAGAAAAGGCCCGGGCAGAGGCCACTCACCTGGTCCTCCTCAGCCCTCAGGTCGGGCATGGTGCTGACACACAGGCTGACCGCCGTGGTGGCCACGAAGAGGATGGAGAGACAAGCAAAGACCTTCCCGGGAAGCCCCGACTGTGGGTTTTCCACCATCTCTCTCAGCCTGCTCATGAAGAGCCCCCAGCGCGAGGTGTGGGCCGCGGGCCCACAGGCCTCCCTCTGCCTCTGCAGCGCCTCCTCCCGGCGCAGCTCGGCCAGCGCCTCGAGCTTCTTGAGCAGCGTCCGCAGGCAGCACTTCTCCAGGCGGGTCTCCTCGATACCCCAGTAGGCCAGCTCCTCCTGGAAGGACAGCGCGCACATCTCCTGCAGGAGAGCCAGCTTGCCGGCCGCCAGGAAGCTCACGATCATCCCGAAGGCACAGGGGCTCCTGTCGAAAAAGAACTCCTGGCTGTCCGCGTCGTAGTCGTCGCACAGCTGCGCGATCTCCTCGTGGCTGCGGCAGAACTTGAGCTTGCTCAGGCGGCTCAGCGGGAACTCGTCAAGCGTGCTCCAGGGGAGGACGTACCGCCTGCCTCCCACGTTGACCAGTATCTCCTTCTTCAGGTCTGAAGTCGGGGAAGCGTCCCGGGCACCCACTCTTCGGGCCCTGCGGTAGTAAAGGCCCTTGACGGACGACGTCTCCACAGGGCCGGGCAGGAGCTGACTTGAGGGGCTGCCGGAGCGGGAGTAGCCGTGTCCTGGGTGCAGACCCCCAATTCCGGAAGGCACCCGCATCTCTGAAGAGGTCCTGGCACCCAAAAGGAAAAGAGCCAGAGGACAGGGTGAAGGGGGTAGTCGCTGGGTAGAGTTCTACACATCCTGGACACTGCCTTAAGTCTGTTTTCCTGCACCTGCATCATTCATTCTTTTAACACAGATTTACCGAACAGATTTACCTACCTTGGGTTCCTTCAGTGAATTTTAAAAGGAGACAAGGACACCTCCCCCCCCCTTCCCACCTGGTGGTATATATGCTTTTATCTCAGAAGAATCTCCCTGGAATGGACACTAGGTAGACTGGGACTTGGGAAGCTCAGTCCAGAGCTGCCCCACTTCTGGCTGTGTGGTTTTGAGCATCTGGCTTAACGTCTCTGATCTCTGCATGGTTCATCCCAATGACAAGAATTGTACTGACCTTGCGAGGGACAGTCGGTAAGAGAGGCCGAGGCTCTCAAGTCTAGGCCAGTCCAGAGCCCCATGCTCTGCCATCATGAGTGGCCGCTTAGCCTCTCTGAGCCTTTTACTGCATCTGTGCAGCTGGCGTGTGTTGAGCGCTCCCCTTTCTGGGTGTGCAAAGGGTTACATACTGGTATATGTTCCTAGACCCTTCGGATGGGCCAGGCCCTGGTTTTCCTGCATAACGACTCATCTCACCATTTCCATGAGGTTGATGTTAGTTTTATAATGAGGAGCCAGGCACAGAAGTAGCTTGCCCCTTGTTAGCAAATGGCTGACCTCTGGTCAGGCCTTACTGAGGAGGGCGAAGGGAACAAGAATGTGACCACCGCTGGCCCTCAAGACACCTGCACACTAGTGCCCATCCTCCCTCGGACTCCTCATCTGTAGACTTTGCTACCGATGCCAGCACTCCTGTGTATTCGGTGGGTGCTTACCTCAGCCCCTTTGCTTGTGACCTTGAACCAGTTACTGACCTTCCCTGGATCTCAGTCTTTTCTGCAGAATGAAGGGTTCTCACACTGTCTAACATCTCAGACCAATTGGGGCATTTGACTTAGAAGAGGGTTTTAGATTTAGCCCAGGCAATAAAAAAAAAAATCATCTCCATAATATTTCTCATCTTTAGCATCCTGCAGCCATTTCCTGTACTATTCATTCTAGCCAGCTAGAACAGTTTCCAAAGCATTTCTAACCTTACATCCCAAGATGCACTCCAATCACGAGTAAAATTCAGTGGCTGAGTGGAGATAAAAGTTCCTCTCAATTTCAGGGCCAGTTGGATTCTGGCAGACGCCAGGGGTTGACTCACAGCTCATGTATTTCACACTTGCTCACCACACACCATTCTGCTATTCTGCATGTGTTACTTCACTGACAACCTTGGGCCTTAGGAAAATGCGCAGCCTGCAGAGAGAGGTATTTTGAAATGTGGGGAGTCCTTTCCAAGCATTCTCATTTCCCCAAATGCAAAAAACAGGACCCAAGAGCAGCCATGACTTGCCCAAAGTCACACAATGCATCGGAATTCACCCAGCACTGTCTCCCAGTCTGCAGCTCTTTCTCAAGCCCCCTCCCCAAATGCCCCTTCTGCATTCATCGCACAAACCCCGTTTTGCAATCCACTGGCTGCCTGACGCAACAGCTCACAAGCAAAGCCCCTTCTAGAGCTGGGGTTTGCCGGGGAGGGACCCTCTCAAAAAAATCACTCTGGCCAAGCTTGTTCACCAGCGCCCTGCAACCCCCCCCGCCCCCCAGCCCTGCAGCAAATGCTAACTTCTTCCCCAAACTTTGACTCACCCTCCTGTCTCAGGGAGCCTGTTTCCAGCTGTTTCTCTACCAGGCAAAGAAAGCCCATGTCTCCATGCCCAGGGAAGAGGAAGTTTTGTGATGGAGATGAAAGGGAAGAAGAGAAGAGCCCCAACACAGCAGTTTCTGGCAGTTAGTTTCCAAGCTCTCTTCCCCTGCGCCTCCTCCAGAAACCAGAAGTCCATTCACTCTGCATCCCTCTCCAGCAGCTGCAGAACAGCCAGGTGTGTCTGGGGGTGGTGTTAAAAAGACCCTCCTTCCCCCTGTGAGAGGTGAGGGTCTAAGGGGCTCATGCCAGGAGGGAGCCAGGCAGTTGTCCTGCTTCGGCAGCAGGCTCTGCCCTCGCAGTCCCATGGGGACTGCCAGTGTGGTCCTGCAAGGGGGGTGGGGGGGCAGGAATGGGAAGGGCTTAGGAATAATCTCTCCATCAGTCAGGCAGCAGGCAGGAGCAGCAGCAGCCGCACTCTGCCAACAGCCTGGGAGGCAGAGCGAGCTGTCCTCCCTCCCCGCCAAGAGGTGCATGACTCTGGGAAGCAGAGGCCAGCTAGGGCCCCCATCTCCAGCCAGTTCCCCCCCTTGGAGGCTGCTCAGGGAGAGGCTGCAGGAGGAACTTAGCACTGCCTTCAGCTAGCCCAGGCCTGGGATGGGCACAGGGAAGCACAGCTTCAGGGGGTGGGAGGAGGGGGAGCTGCACACACACTGTGGATGGGCCAGGAGGGGCTGAGTTTATAGTCACACCTGGCTCTCTTCTGGGGGCAGGGATGGACTGGTGACCTGGAGCAGGTGACTGTGTGCTTCTGAACCTCAGTCTCCTTGTTTATAAAAAATATGGGACCGAGAAGGGAATTTCCCAGTAGAAGCCACAGAGCAGGCTCCTTCTGTGAGTGTGACTGTGTGTTGGGGGTGAAGAGGAAGAGGTGCAGTTTGCAGCGGTCTGTGTGTCATTGGTGAGCTGCTTCACCTCTCTGGGCCTGTTTTCTCACAGGACAAATGAGAACGGGGAACGGGTGAAGTCTGGAATTGCAGAGCCGTCTTCTTGTGTCGGTGCTCAGTGTACAAGTCTTAATATTCTTAAGAGGTTCTGCGGCCCAGGCTCTTGGCTTCCCAGGAGAATTATCTCAGCCCCATGCAGACTAGGCCTGGAGGCTCAGGGGAGAGGCTCGTGCAGAATCTCCTTGGGGGTGCAATCTGCACTGAGCAGTAACTTTGGGTTCTGATGAAAGGATCTAGGCATGAGGAAGGTCAGGATTTGAGCTTCCTCACAGATTCCTGGAGGGGTGCAGTTGCTGCTGGCCCCCCGGGTCTCCCTATGGTCTGAGCAACCCAGACAGGAGCCGAGAAGCCAACAGAATGAAGGTTTTTAATGGTACTGCTTGAAACCCAAGGGTTATGTAGCAATGATTGAGGTGTCTGGAGTGGAGTGACCACAGAGAGGACAGAGGCAGGAGATGCCCTGCCTGCCGCCCTGGCCTCCCATGACAGCACTGCCTCATCTAGTTCGCATGTGAGTTTATAAGTGGAATGCCCCAAATGCCATGGTGCACAGACCATGGAATCACAATCTCCACACAGAGACCCTCCAGGTTACCTGAGAGCAATGGAGATGCCACCCCTAGTTCTCACAGAATCTCGCACCTGTCAGATTAGATGCCCCGATTATCTCTCCAGCTCATGCTATTTCCCCTTCTGTCTGTCTGTCCACTCCCTCCCTCACCTCAGCTATTTATTATTTATTTGACCTAACCTGCCTGCCTTAATCCAACTCCCACTCCCCCCCAACTCTATGTCCCTGCCTCTCAGTTCTCTTTGGGTCCGAGGTGTGTGGGTTTCAATTAAGAAATTTCCACATCCCTGCTGGATGACCTGAAGCAAATTTCTTAACGTCTCTGTACCTCAATTTCCTCATCTGTGAAACGAAGACGACAGCACCTGACTATCGTTGTACCAGGAGTACTGGACACGTCATGACATCCCTCAGGGAGGCACTTTGAAGAGGGTGAGGAGAAGCCAGTCCTCTCCAAGTGCTGCTGTAGTGTGCTTGTTCACAACTCTTGTCCAAGTCACCCATGAAAATTGTGTTTAAGAAATGCATTAAAAATATTTTCACTGGCCCTCCCTGGTGGCGCAGCGGGTTAAAGCGCAGCACTGAGAATCTGAAGCCACTTCCGCATGAGTTCGATTCCCGCCTGCCGCCTGCCCCGGAGGAGACCACATGGCGAGCCAGACCTCTCCTGGCCCGCCCGCTGCTTCCCTCAGCAGTGTACTTCGTAGATCTGCCTGTTCTGCTCCCCACTCTGTCTCTGGTGAAGCCTCTCACCGCCCCTGAGCCTCTGGCCTGTACCCCAGTTCTGTATGAATAAATAAATAAATCTTAAAAAAAAAAAAAATTTCACTGGCCCTCCCTGGTGGCGCAGTGGGTTAAAGCACAACACTGAGAATCTAAAGCCATTTCCGCATGAGTTCGATTCCCGCCTGCCCCGGAGGTGACCACATGGCGTGGCAGACCTCTCCTGACTTGCCCACTGCTCCCCTCAGCAGTGTACTTCGTGGATCTGCCTGTTCTGCTCCCCACTCTGTCCCTGGTGAATCCTTTCACCCTCCGCCATCTCTGGCCTGTACCCCAGTTCTGTATGAATAAATAAATAAATCTTAAAAAAAATATTTCACTGCTGTTGCAATTTAAAAAAGAAAACAGAAGTTGATCAAGTACAAGCTCTTGGCATTCCCAGAGGTACGGGGGCCCAAGGAAGAGGATTGGGTGCTTCCTCACTGCCAGTCAGTGGCCCAGCCAGGCTTGGTCAGGACTGCCAGGCCAGGCTTTTGCCTGCAAGATACACAAAGGTATCATCATGGCGTTCTGGGTTCTAGAAGTCTGAAATGGGTCCATGGCTCTCGGGTCAGGCCTGTGTTCTGGCAGGGGGCTGAGAGGAGAGCATATCTCCAGCTCCTCAGGCCGCCCACAGGCCTTGACTGTTCTGACTTCAGCTTCTGTCCTCACCTCTCTGTCTCTGACCTGCTTCTCTCTGATAAGCTCTCTGGTATGACCTTGAGCTCCTGCATCACCTGGGATGGTCTCCCACCTTGATATACCTAGTGCAATCAGCCTGCGAGTCCCCTCTTGCCATGTATGGTGCTTCAGGAGTGATGTGTGTCCAGCCAGCCAGCCAGCCCTCGGGTAAGCCAAGACCCTCCGGAACTGCAAGAAAATCTACATGGGTGCTGTACTCATTTGCTGAATTTTTCATATTTGTTACCACAGCTATGGGAAATGAACCTGAGCCTTTCCTGGGGGAGGGGAGGCAGGTTGCTGATAGCCAGGAGAGATTCTTACAATGTGTCAAGGGCTAGTTCCTGCCTCACCTGTGCATCCAGGTTCCCATACTTGCTTCTAGACAGTAGCATCCATCCATGCAGCAAACATTTATCCAGACCAGACCCCACGGCTGTCACACAGGGGCTGTGTGACCTTGGGAAGTCACCTTTCCTCTGTGTGCTGCAGGAGAGTGAGGGGTGAAAGTGCTGGGTTATCCTCCAGTATGGCTGCCAGGAATCTATGAGTTCATGCACTTGAAGCGCTGACTTCAGTGCTGGGTGCACAGGAAGATCTGGCCAAGAATTTTTTTTCAATTGAGGCACAACTGACATATTGCATTGCTTCAGGTATGCATCATAATTACTTGACATTTGTTTACAAGCCCATAAGACCAAGGCAGTAAGTCTAACATTCGTCTCCATACGTAGGGGCAAAGAGTTTTTCTTGTGATAAGAGCTTTTCTTTTTTTTTAAATAACCATTCTTTAAATTTTTTTAAAGATTTATTTATTTATTCATACAAAACTGGGGTACAAGTCAGAGGTGCAGGGGCGGTGAGAGACTTCACCAGAGACAGAGCGGGGAGCAGAACAAGCAGATCGATGAAGCACACTGCTGAGGGGAGCAGCAGGCAGGTCAGGAGAGGTCTGCCGCGCCATGTGGGTCACCTCCGGGGCCTGGGATCCAACTCACATTGAAGCAGTGTGGCCAGCTTACAGTGCTGCATCCTAACCCATTGCGCCACCAAGGAGGGCCTGACAAGAGCTTTTAAGATCTACTTTCTTAGCAAAGTTCACACATGGTATTATTAGCTGTCGTCACTATGGCCTCCCCAGGACTTATTTATTTTGGACTTGGAAGTTTATACATTTTCCCCACCCAATCAATTATTATTTTCCTCACTGCCGTTACAGAAGCTTGAAGTCTCCTGCTAACAGAGCATGAGGAGAGCTTGTGCAGACCCATTCCAGGGTGCCGTGAGCCAGCGAAGGTGGGGAAGAAGCTGTTGTGTGGTCATAAATGATTACAGCCTAGAGATAGGCAAAGATCAGATGTGTAACATTAGCCAATGACTAGAGTGGAAAGACTTCTGCCACCACCAGTTTCTTGCAAACCACATAAATGTAACAGTAGAGGAAAGGGCAGATCCTGATGGGTGACGAACGAGCCTGACAGGCAAGAGGCACCAAAAGTGAGGGGCTTCTCTACCTGATGAGGGCATGGGGGAGCTGCTGAAGACTGAAATTGTGGTTCTCCCCCTGGGAACATTCTAGCATCACCCTGGGAGCTTAAAACAAAACAGAAACAAAAACTCCTATGATAGGGCCACATCCAGAGCAGTGAAGTCAGAGCTTTGAGGATTGGTACCCGCACACAGGATTGCTTGGAGAGTTCCCTGCGTGATTGATGTATGGCTGGGCTGGGCGTGAGTGACAGGATGGGAGGGATTTTGCAGAGCGCGTTCTAGCTCACTCAGCTGTTGCTGGAGGCAGGGTAACTTGGCACAAGTGTTTGAAAGGGTCATTGTTATTTTTGGTGAAAATTAGATAAGTAGAGTTCTCTGACCCACATGATCGCATAGCTAGGAATTTTTTCTGCAGATATACCTGTGCATGTGCAGAAAGACTGTGTAAAGATACTCATTGTGACGTTGTTTGTGATCGCAACAGATTGGAAATGACCGAAAAAGCCTCACTGGTGACCGGTTAAATAAAGGACATAAAGGCAGAAGAAAGTTCTGCAGCCATTCAGGAGAAGGGGAGTCTCTAAGCACTGAGTCTGCAGAAGGGCCAGCTAGAGGCCCAGCAGATCACTCCGAATGTGCTGGTTTGTATAAAAATAGAGGGGGGCCCTCCCTGGTAGCACAATGGGTCAAAGCACCACATTATGAAGCTGTAGAAGCCACTGCAGCACGAGTTCAACCCCCGGCCAGGGAGCTGATCCACTTGGCCCGGAGACCTCTCCTGTCTCTCCACTGCTCCCCTCAGCAGTGTGCTTATTCCATCTGCCTGTTCTGCTCCCCACTCTGTCTCTCACTGCCCCTGCACCTCTGGCCTGTACCCCAGTTCTGTATGCATCAATAAATACATCTTAAAGAAAACAGACGAGTGGGAGTGTGCATGTTCAGGCAAGGGATGTTTATTGCTGAAAAATGGGTAAAAAGCTGGAAACCACGGCTGCTTCTGGGGAGGGGACCCAAGGGACTTTGGGAAAGTATGAGAGGGAAATTTCCCTTTCGTCACATTTTATGGTATGGCCTTTATTGATTCAAAACTTCTTACGTTAAATTAAAAGACATCTTGGCATCCGTGGGGAAGAGGCAGTAACCTGGAGGGAAGAGATCATTTCTCAGGCCTGACTGGAGGAGGTAAGGGAGTGCCTAGGATGTGGCTGGGGGTCTGGAAGGCAGGGAGGGTGGGAGTGGAGCTCATCAAGAAATGGGGAAGGGGCTGGAGGAGGCAGGGATGGGTCCTGCCCTGCCTTCATCTATTTCAGCCTCAACCACAAGGCATCAGGGTGGTCAGGCTAGGGCCAATGCCCAGGACCCCACTGGAGTGACCACATCACTGTTCTTGATCTTGGAGTCATTCAGAGTGACCTCATGGGGAAACTGAGGCATCTCAGTAATTTCCTTTATGGAGTTGAGGTAAAAACACAACTCAGATCATCTACCACTGAGAGTCCCGATGTCAAGTTTCTTCCAGGAGGATGACACAAGGCAGGTGTGTGTGTGCATGAGGAAGGGGAGGATGGGCAAAATGAGGAACACAACCCCCAGACTCAAACTTAGAATGAGGGTCCATATTGGGCCATCTTGGCACTTTGGAAGAAGAGCTGTGATCCTGATTCTTATGCTAACGCTCCCACATTGTAAATGCTGCTAACTAACTCTGTAACTAAATTTATAAACTGAATTTCTAAAGCATCCTGGGGCTGAATGCAGGGGCACTTGAGAGACCCAGCAATTCCTCTCCTAGGTGGGTGCCCTTGGGAAGGGCTTGCACAAGAGCCACAGGTGGCGATGCCTGTCTCTCCCAACACTTCCTGCAGCTGCAAACAGGAATGCCCACCCATAGAGAAAGGGAATCGTAGAAGTCACCCCAAAGGGTGCATGAATAGCGAGAATGCCGTTGTGGCAACATGGGAGAATCTCACGCTCCCTGAGGTGACTGAAAGAAGCCAGACACAAAGGCAGACGCAGCCTGGTTCCGCTGATTCTCAAAACAGCAAAACAAACCTATGTGGAGCAAAGTCGGAAACACACTCACCGACACGCTTGGGGGTGCATAGTGGCTTTTGAGGGCTGGTTGTATGTCCCATCTATTTCACCTGGAGGCTGATTTCACACTGTGTTACATGCAAGTGACTCACAGATTTCAGGTTTTAAGTGTGGCTTTCAACAATGCTCTCCACACCCTGCCCCTCCGGCCCCCAGTCTCGGGTCCAGTGGGACCAGGTCACAGGCTGGGCTCCTGCTCTGGGTTTCAAGGGATTTGAGTCTGGCTTGCCCGCTCTCCCTCAGGGCCCCCTACGGTGCTGAGGGCGGGGTCACGGGGTGATTATGCCCTGCGACCTCCCACCTCCCACCAACCTTCTGTTTCTGGAGCAGAGGAGCTAGATGGTGGAACCATTTAGAGCTGCTTTAGCTTTGTATTTCAAAATATTATTCCTGCTGGAATTCCCATGTGAAAGATCCAAGCTCTTTCGAAAGTGTCTGTCCTTGGGCAGTTTGCAGGTGCTGGGGGCTGCCAGGGAGAGCCCAGCTGCCAGGGGACACGCTGCTGTGTGTGAATACAGCCCCTGAGATCTAGCAGCTGCTTCCTTTCTTTGGAGGAGGGTCCGGGGTGACTGGAATGTTTTATATTCTGGTTGGGGAATTACAGAGCAGAAAAATGTGTTGGGGACTCAGCTCCCTGCCCCCTAGGTACTTCTAGTTTTGTGGGTTTTTAAAAAAGATTTATTTATGGCCCTCCCTGGTGGCGCAGCGGGTTAAAGCACTGCACTAAGAAGCTTAAGCCACTTCCACATGAGTTCGATCCCCGCCTGCCCCGGAGGTGACCACATGGTGTGGCAGACCTCTCCTGACCCACCCGCTGCTCCCCTCAGCAGTGTACTTTGTCCATCTGCCTGTTCTTCACCCCACTCTGTCCCTGGTGAATTCTCTCACCCTCCGCATCTCTAGTCTGTCCCCCAGTTCTGTATGAATAAATAAATAAATAAATCTTTAAAAAAAAAAGATTTATTTATGCATAGAGAACTGGGGTACAGGCCAGAGGTGCAGGGGCAGTGAGAGGATTCCCCAGAGACAGAGTGGGGAGCACAACCGGCCAACTGATGAAGTCCACTGCTGAGGGGAGCAGCGGGCGGCTCAGGAGAGGTCTGCCGCGCCATGTGGGTCTGCATGGGGATCAAACTCATGCTGCAGTGGCTGTGGATAGTTTCATAGTGATATGAGTTAACCCCTTGTGCCCCCAGGGAGGACCTGCATCTATTTTTTTATGACATTTTCAAACAAGAGGGGAAATTGCAAGACTAGCATCCTAGTCACAGTCCAGGCACATGGTGATTGACATTTTGTCAGGTTGGTTTTCTATAGAAGTACACTTTTCTCTAAAACATTTCAAAGTAAACTATAGTGTCTTAGTGTCTGTGGTTCTGAACTCCTCAGTAATAACATCCAGAAAAATAATTTTCTACATAACCGAAAAACCAAAACCTCTATGACATCTAACACAATGAATGATGATTAACAATAATTTCCCAGTAGGGGCTAATGCCGAGTCCATAACTAAGTTTCTCTGTCTCCAAAATGTCTTTTTTTTTTAAAGATTTATTTATTTGTGCATACAGAATTGGGGTACAGGCCAGAGGCTCAGGGACAACGGGGGTACAGGCCAGAGGCTCAGGGGCGGTGAGAGGCTTCACCAGAGACAGAGTGGGGTGCAGAACAGGCAGATGAAGCACACTGCTGAGGGGAGCAGCGGGCGGGTCAGGAGAGGTCTGCCACGCCATGTGGTCACCTCCGGGGCAGGCGGGAATCGAACTCATGTGGAAGCGGCTTTGGATTCTCAGTGCTGTGCTTTAACCCACTGCGCCACCAGGGAGGGCCCTCCAAAATGTCTTTTATAATTGCTCTTCAAAAACCAGTTAGGGACCACCTATGACATTTGATATTTCTTTTCCCTTTCCTTTTCCAGGATTCCTCTGCCCCACCCCCAATACCCCCTCCCTCCAACCCCAGGAGCACAAATTCCTACACACATCCCAGGGAAGGGCTGCTATCCCGGGTAAGTCTGGGGGTGAGTCACGCAGACTTCCCTCCAGGCAGGGCTTGAGAGTCACTGAGCCCAAAGCTGGGTCTCTGGGAGCCTCACACCCCGCATCTCTCAGGAGCTGACGGGCAAAGTGCCTCCTGAGACCAAGGAGTGAGCTGTGACCACGCCACTTCTTGTCGCCTGGGTCCCCCATTTCAAAGGTAGTGCTGTTCCCCATTCTGGGCGAGCTCAGCCTGGGTTTCACAGAGTCCCTGCAGGATCACCCAGGCCCGCCTAGGGGGTGATGGGAGCCTTGGTGGTGGGGGGTGCTGGACGATGCTGGTGTCCTCCCACCGGGGCCACTAAGTGGTGAGGCACTGGAGTCAGACAGCGAGTGACTTTCAAAGTCTCACTGTGGCCTCCACTACCAGGCCAGCCTGGGTGGCCCTGATATTTCATTCTCTAAGAAAGCACGATTTTGTGTGATTCTCTTTCTACTTAACTAATTGCTATTTATTCATTCTGAAGTCAACATGCTAACTTGCAAATTTGTGTCTGGGAGAGACAAACATAATTTCTGTTTGTAAGAAACCCCAACGATGGAACCTCCTGGTTGACCCAGGAGTTAAGCCTCAGCATTCTCTGTTTTGGCCTGAGTGGATCCCTCGCCAGGCAGCTGACCCACTTGCACAGCAGACCTCTCCTGTCTTACCTGCTGCTCCCCTCAGCAGTGTATTTTGGACAACCCACCTGTTCTGCGCCCCACTCTGTCTCTGGTAAATCCTCTGACCCCTACACATCTGGCCTACACCCCAGTTCTTGTATGCATAGGTAAATAAATAAATCTTAAAACAAAAACAAAAACAAAAACAAAACCACTACCCCAAGATGATGGCTCCAATTCCCCACTGGCACTAGGAGGGAGGGTCGTCAAATAACTTGCAGTCATGATAACTGCACAATTTCCTTCCTCTGTGGCCACTTCTGATGACTGAGAACAACTCACATCTCATAATAATAAGGTGTGAGACGCCAGCACAGCGCAGACCTCCGAATGCCATCTTTGCTCCTATGTGGCCCTTCGGGGTCATCCAGTCTCAACGTTGTTCTTCCAATCGTGAGGCAGAGCTTCTGGTAAGGTGAGTCCACGAACCTCACAACTCAATGAGAAAAGATTATTCCTACTACCTTGGGTAAATCAATAGAGGAATATCCATCAAGGTGCCTGGTTACTTCTGAATGCAAGAATGACATGACTTCTATTGTGTCAATGCATAAGTGATTTATTTTAGAAATATGCAAAACTCAAGTATCATAGGGAGATTAAACTTGCAAGCTCTGGAGTCTGAGTGTTTAATTCTCGGTTCTTTTGTGATTACTTTGACTCACTGAAAACTCAGTTTCTTCATCTGTAAAATGGGGCTAAAAATAGTAACTACCTCCAAGGTAGGATTGGGGTCAGAATGAAATAAGATGATGTCTGTAAAACACTTAGTGTTATGTCCTGCATAAAGAAAGCAGGCAAGGTTAGGGGTCATC
Organism: Condylura cristata; assembly: GCF_000260355.1. Classification (NCBI taxonomy): domain Eukaryota; kingdom Metazoa; phylum Chordata; class Mammalia; order Eulipotyphla; family Talpidae; genus Condylura; species Condylura cristata. The sequence continues at coordinate 4,171,258 of NW_004567129.1, read as the reverse complement.
TCTGGGTATTAATAGTATAATTTAAGAGTTAACTTGCTCTTAACTGTTTCTAATATCCTAACAACAGCTTCTTGTGTCAGTGAGTGAGAGAGTGAGAGAGATAGAGACAGAGACAGAGACAGAGAGAGACAGAGAGAGAGAGAGTGACCAGGAGCATAAATTCAGTTTTATTGCTGGAAAAATCCCATAATTTGCTTTTACACCCTTTAAGAGCTATTTACTCCAGATATATTCTGCCTTCATGAAGATTTGGAAGAATCTAGGGCAGTGATTTTCCTCAGAAAGGAGGGAGAAGGTCACCAGGAAAGTGTACCATCCTATGGCTCCTCAATATTCTAGAGGGAACACTTAATCAGGCAAGATTGAGAAGCTAAGAGCAGCAGAATAATTGGCCTGGTTTTAAAATAATACAGAAGTTTCTCTTCTGCAGGAACACAAAAACATTTGTCATCCTAAAAGGAAATGTTTGCCTTGTTCTGCTGTCAGCAGAAATTCTAGTTTTTGCACCCAGTACTCTGTCTAGCAGAATAAATAGGAAGGACAGAGAAGACTAACGGCCATATAGCCAGAGCAAGTCTGGATGAGCAAACAGTGGTGGTGGAGTGGAGTGATGGCCTCATCCCTGGAGACTGGAAGACAGAGACCCTGGCAGCACTGTGTGGTGGGGTCAGGGCTGGCCTGGGTCTGATGAGGTGGGCTCAAGTCTAGCTGTAGTGCCCTAGTCAGAGCTAGAAGTTTGTCAGTTATGCTCCAGGCATGAGGGCTGGCAAAAGGAATGGGCACAGAATAGCCACTGGGTAGATGGATTCATAGATGGATGAATGCATAGGTGCTTGGATGGTGGATGGATGGATGGATGGATGGATGGATGGATGGATGGATGGATGGATGGATGGATGGATAGGTGGGTGGGTGGGTGGATGGATGGATAGGTGGGTGGGTGGGTGGATGGATGGATGGATGGATGGATGGATTGATGGGTGGATGATGGGTTGGATGGACTGCTGTATGTCTGTATGAATTAATGAATAAATGCATGCATGTATAAATGGGTAGATGAGTGGGTGGCTATCTGAATGGAAGACTAGTGGATGGGATGAATGGAATGCTGTGCATATGTGTTTATGAATGGATGGAGAGCTGCATGCACGCATGTAGATGAGCGGATATTTGGATGGAAAGCTAATGGGTGTATGCAGCATAAGTGATGCATGCATGCGTGCTGGGTGATCGTGTGGGTGAATGCATCCCTAGTGAGTGGTGGATACATGCATCCCTAGTTAGGTGGACACTTGAACAGTGGCTCCAGCATTATGATGTGCTTGGGCGCTACAATGACCTGTTTAATAATTAGACTGACTTGGACATTTTGGGGTTAATTGAGATAACTGAATATATTTTGGTATGAGAGGGGATGGAATCCTACTGGAATGAGAAGCTTGGAATCTCTTGAGCAATTTTGTTCGAGTTTTTAAAATATGGGTTATGTCTATCCATATCCTTCAATGCAGACGCTCCAAAAATACTACCCAAACAAGCTACTGAGACATCAAAAGTGTAGCTGAGAGCACTGTCTTGGGAGGGAGAAGCCAATGATATACTTGTAATGTTGAATTGCATATGTCAACTTGACTGCCTCGGTGTACTGAGGCAGCTAAGCAGCAGTGCAGCGCGCTTCCTCCACTCCAGACCCCGGGTACTGCCTGTCCACGCTGTCATTTGTCATTTCCAGAGGAGCAGCAGTCATTTTGATGACCTCCAATTCTGTTCTCCAATCACTGAGGGGAGAATCCAATTTAGCTGTAGTAGGAATTTAATTGCTTTCAGCTGTGCCCCTGCACTCTGCCTGCAGGTGTCAAGGGCTTTGAAGATTAAAACATGACGAGAAATAAATCATTTAAGGAAGCACTTGAATTTGAGCAGATGGCATGTAGATTAAAAACCAAGTGGTCCAACTTGTGGAATCCCAGCAGCAAACTCTTCGTGCTTGACAACAGATGGAGGCAGCTGACTTGGCAGGAGGCATCATTCAGAGGTGTGTATGCGTGCTTCAGTCTAACTTAAATCGGAATTGAGCTCTGATGCAGACATAGCATCCAGTCCTACAGGTAAGGATGCGCAGGCCCAGAAAGGTCTGTCTGAGGTCACAGCTTCAACAGACTAGAGCAGGAATTGAACCCAAGTTCAGTCTGTCTTGTAGGCCCACTGCTCCTCCCGGGGGAGGCTCCTTGCATGCTCTGTCCATTTCCATGGAAGCGTGCAGGGAGGCGCTCCCTGATGCTCACTTTCCTATGCACAATTTATAGATTTGAGGCTGAGAGGCAACCATGTGTAAATGCATTCAGAAAGAAAAATAATCCCACGATTTCGATGGGGTCACTCCTGCTATCAGAAATTTCATGGAAGACTCACTGTTGGCTTTGGGTGGAACATGGGCTATTAGTTACGGACTCAAGTGGCCATGACAGACGGTAATGAGGCACTGGAATGGGCTCCACAGGCTAATTATGACCCTGCGTGGGTGGGGAAGCCAGATTCCCATTGGTGCTCAAGGTCATCAAGCCTGACTGTCTTCCCGGCTTCGAGTTATTAGACGCCTGGGGTTGATGTAATGTTTAGAGGGTGAGCTGGTAACTGGGGCTTAATGGGGCAGAATTTGCAATTTGGTTAAGTGCTGTGTAACTGGACAGACCCACGCAGCACCAGCACTGCTCCTCCGAGTGGCGTGGTTTCAGGCTGGCTGGGTCACCCTTCCAGCTAAGCCTTCATGACCCCGCCACCCTGGTGGGACGTGTGTGTCTCCAACATGGCAGTGCTGTGGCTTGGCTGGGAGACCTGCCATTGCCTCCTGAGTGCAGAGCAAGTGATCAGTAAACATTCACTGTTGTTTTCCTTGAGCCTGGTAGCAGGGTGTGTGTGTGCATGCATGCACCCCCATGTGTGTTTCACGGCCACAACAACACCTAGAGATTAGAAGTGGGAGTCCAGAGGCCCCACTTCTCATTTATTCTTTTTTTTTTTTAAGATTTATTTATTTAGGCCCTCTTTGGTGGCACAGTGGATTGAAGTACAGCACTAAGAAGCTTAAGCCGTTTCCACATGAGTTTGATCCCTGCCTGTCCTGGAGGTGACCCATATGGCACGGCAGACCTCTCCTGACCTGCCCGCTGCTCCCCTCAGCAGTGTACTTCATCAGTCTGCCTGTTCTGCTCCCCACTCTGTCTCCGGTGAAGCCTCTCACCACTTCTGCACCTCTGGCCTGTACCCCAGTTCTGTATGCGTAAATAAATCTTTTTTAAAAGATTTGTTTATTTACGCATACAGAACTGGGGTACAGGCCAGAGGTGCAGGGTCAGTGAGAGGCTTCACCAGAGGCAGAGTCAAGGTGCAGAACAGGTAGATTGACAAAGTACACTGCTGAGGGGAGCAGCGGGTGGGCTAGAAGAGGTCTGCCGCGCCATGTGGGTCAGCTCCCTGTCCTGGATCAAACTGGTGGTGAAGCAGCTGCAGTGAGCTTCGTGGTGCTGCGCTTTAACCTGTTGTGCCACCAGGGACGACCCTCACTTCTCATTTTAATGTAGTTCATTAATGATTCTGAAATCCTGGAAAAGTGTTTATCTTTTTTTGGGCCTTAGTTCCCCTGTCAGTAGAAAGGGTTCAACCTACTTTCTTTGTAAACTTCCTGCCTACTTAAGATGTTCTTAGCATCTACAATTCCTGTCCCAAATAATACCCAAGGTAAAAGCTCACCAGTAGAGAAGCAGCTGGTCGCAAACATCGATAGGCTTGACGGAAATGGGAGGCAATAGGGAGAGGTGGGGATTGCGCTGTGTACAGGAGGCTGAGTCCTATTTAAGGGGTTACCCCTTCCTAGGAACAGCTAATGGCAACCCTCTGGGAAACAGGGTCCATACTACCAAATTTTTTTGGTGTTGGCCCAAGACAAACTGGTCTTTTGAATATGGATTGTTACGGAACACTGTGGTTTTTAAATGTCAGCAAGTAGTTAAAAAGAAAACTGCAACTACTTGAGGCCTCAAACAGCATGCCTGAGCATCAGATTTGGATTCGGCCTCTGTCCTTGAACCAGCAGAGCTCCAGGCCAGTATCATGCTATTGGCTGCTGCAGACATGGGTGTACAGATACCCACTTGTATTCCTGGTTTTAGTTGTTTTGGAAGTATACCCAGATGGGAAATTGCTGGGTTTTATGGCAATCCTCTTACTTTTTTTTTTTTGGAAACCCACATTTAGGGGAGAGGGTCAAGGGATTTCTTTTTAAAATGAGCAGCCTGTGTCCCTCTGCTGACTTTGTCGCCTAGTGGTTTATTAAATGTAATGCGCCAGATGCTGCCAGGATTGCTTTGCCCTCACGGCCTGGAAGCTCTGACAGACTCTGACTTTAATCAGCTTCCCAACTGCTGCAGGCCAGAGGGGCCCATGGCCCTGCGGAACCATTCTCTTCTTCCACAGCAATGTCCACTGAGCACATGGCCACCCAGAACAGAGACTAGGTTTTCCAACCTCCCTTGCAGGGAAGTGTGGCCAGATGACAGAGTTCCGGCCAATGGGATTTTGTGACTGGTCAGCACTGTGGCCCCTGGGAATCTTTGCAGTGGTGGTGTCTGGCCCATCCAGCCCTGTGTCCCCTTCCATTTGTCACTTGTCACTTGTGAACTTGTCACTTTGGACCTTGAGGACAAGGTCCAATGTTGGGTTTGGAGGAGTGGAACAGAGACACCCTGAATTGCTGATGTTTAGTTCTTGCTGTGAGGGCGAACCAAGTGGCTCTCTGGATTAAGTCCATTATGTTGGGACTTAAGTCCATTATGTTACCTGCTGCAAACCTGGACCTGATGAACCAGGTCACGGTCGTGGCTGACTCTCTGTCAGATCTTCTCTATGAACCGTTAGCCCTAATAGGTGTTCTCAGTTGGGGGTGACTGCACCCCATGCACCCTCAGGGGATATTTGGCCTGTTTGGAGATCTTCCTGAGTAAGGAATGTGGTGTGCTCACGACATCTGGTGGGTCAAGACTGGGAGGCCCCAGTAAACGTCCTCTGTGCCATAGTCCCCTCTGCAGTATGAATCGGGTCCTAAATTTCATGGCACCGAGGCTGTAAAACTGTTTTTGTTTTTTTTTTCTTTTGTTACAAATAAGGAAGTTGTAGTCAAAGTGTGTACACCGTGTGTAAGTGCAGAGTTGGGGTTCTGGCTGGGGCAGTCTCAGTACTGATGGAGGGAAGGTTGGCATACACCCTGAGGCAAGGCTGGGGTGCACTCACTGGGGCCTACCCCCAAGCTCCCCTTTGCAGTTGCTGCATTCAGACCCTGGCTCTGCCATTCACTGGAAAATCAACTTGAGCTGGTCTTCCCCACGTGGTGCTGCAGTCTCTTCCCCTCTACAAATGGTAGGGGGTGATAACGCCCCAAATCCTGTTGGGAACCACTACCAGCTCACCACAGCCTCGAGTACACATCCCGACCAGTTGGGGTGGGCCTGGAGGGGAGCCCAGAGCCTTCAGCTGCTGGAAGGTGGGGAATTCGAGGGGCGGGATCATGGACGCTGATGAGGCATGTAGTAGAGGGCTGTTTGCTGAGGCAGAGAAAGGCCTCAGTAAGCTGCTTGGCCATTTTGGAATGCTCAGCCCCCATATCACCTGAGGAGATGTAGAAAGTTCTCAGATCAGGGAAAAATGAATCCAAAGAGGCGGTTTCCTTTAACCTCTGAGTTATCCGACCCATGTTAGCTTTAATGAAATTAAAACACCCCACCATTAAGGTGAAAGGTGAATCCCAAGTGCTGACTTAGACCAGGAACCTTGCTATATTATTCGTTTCATTCCCACTTCTGTACTGGGAGACATGTTTATTATTTGCCCCCATTTTACAGATAAGGAAACTGAGGCTCAGAAGTCTTGATAGCAATTTTAGGATTTTGCAGCAATAAGCAAATTCGGGAGCTTATTTACATAACCAAGTTACATAGACTCTTCCCATTTGTTTCCTACCACTACCTCTCTGGGACCCAGGGACCCACCTACCCAATTGCCCTGCACCAGACCTAGGGGCTCTCTCCCCACTGCTGCCCCCTCCCTGCCTCACGCACGCACAGACACACATACACACACACACACACACACACTCCCGCCTGGCAGGTTTGAGCTGCCTCTGCATGAGAGAGGCGTTAATGATTTGAGCTCTCAGCCCAGGATTTAATTGATCCCTTAGCTCAGTAAGAAAAATTCCCTCCCTCAAAGAGCTGGTTTATCTTCCCACCCCACCACTTTAATTACACTAAGTCTCATCAGATGCCTTAAATCAGAACGAATAAAAATAAAAAAGTCAATGCATCAGGACCAAGCCTGCTTTTATTCCAGACCAGTTGGACACAATTGCCTGTTATTGCCCTCTGGATCATTAGCTTTCACCTGGAGATGGTGTCCCCCAAAAGTACTTGAAATGAACAAGAGGGTGCATAGAGCTGAAACTTCTCCACAGTCATGCAAGGTGGGTTTTATCGGCCACTGTCTCCGCCAGCTTTCTAGTTCCCTTCCCAGGCCGTCACTCCCGTGGCAAAAATGGTGCCCCGAGAAAATACAGTCTTCCACAAAGCGGTTCACGGCACATGAGACAATTTCCAAATGTCACGAGAGTGACAAGTTTCCAAACATTAACCCTTGGGCAGAAGGACGCCACCCCGTACTCAGGATTTATGAGTTTCAGAAGCTTGTAGGGTGAATATTTTAATTTTCTTTCTGTTAACACAGGTCACAGAAGCAAAACAAGCCAGTGGGACTGTCCAGCTGAAAAGCTTCTGTACACCAAAGGGAACCATGAAAGTAATGCAAAGGAAACTTAGTGAACAGGAGAAAATATTTGCCAATCATCCATAGCTGGTAAGGGCTCATATTCAGGATATATAAAGTACTCATACAAATCAGCAACCAAAAGCCAATCAAACAAACAAAAACAAACCCTTGTAGAAAGTGGTCAGAGGCACTGAAGAGACATTTTTCCAAAGAAAACATGAAAGTAGCTTCAGGCGTACTGAAAGCTGCTCATCGCCACTAGTCCTCAGAGCGATGCCAATCAGAACAACAGGAGAAGTCATCTCACCCTGCTAGAAAAGCTGTCTTGCAAAAGGTCAGAAGAGCAAGTGTTGGTGAGGGTGTGGAGAAAGGGGGACCCAGTGCATTGTGGGGTGTTTTGTAAATTGGTGCAGCCACGATGGAAAGCAGTATAGAAGTTTGTTAAAAAAAAATCTAAAAATTGCACGACTATGTGACCCAGCTAGTGCACTTCTGGGGATTTATATAAAGAAAGCAAAAACATTGACTTGAAAAGATAGAGGTATCTCATATGCATTGCAGGGTTATTTGTAGTAACTAAGCTATGGAAACATGCTAAGGGTCTGTTGATGGATGAGTAAAATAAATGTGGTGTGTGTGTATGTATATATGTGCACATATACAACGGAATATTACTCAGCCACAAAAAAGAAATGTCCTGCTATTTGTGACATTGTGGATGAACCTTGAGAACATTATGCTAAGTGAAATAAGTCAGACTGAGAAAGATAAATACTGTAGGGCTGTCACTTATTTGTGGAAATTACTCCCCCAAATGAAAACCTCATGAACTCAGAGGAGGGGTTAGGGTGGGAGAAATGATTGAAGGGGGTCAAAACATGCAATCTTCCAGTTAAAAATAAGTCCTGGGGGCCCTCCCTGGTGGCACAGAGGGTTAAAGCACAGCACTAAGAAGCTAAAGCCACTGCAGCATGAGTTCCATCCCCAGCCAGGGAGGTGACCCACATGGTGCAGCAGGCCTCTCCAGACCCACCTGCTGCTCCCCTCAGCAGTGTGCTTCGTCAGTTAGCCTTTTCTGCCCCCCAAGCTGTCTCTGGTGAATCCTCTCACTGCTCCTGCACCTCTGGCCTGTACCCCAGTTCTGTATGCATAAATAAGTAAATCTTAAAAAAAAAAATAAGTCCTGAAGAACTAATGTACAGTATGGTGACTGTAGTTAATGATACCGCACAGATATTTGCAAGTTGCAGAGAAAGTAGATCTTAGATGTTCTCATTACAAGGAAAAATATTGGTAGGTCCATGTGGTGATGACTGTCCACTAGACTTACTCTCATCATCATTTACAATCCACATCATACATGTCAATGTGGATTTTTTATTTTTTGTATTTAATTTCTTTATTTGTGTATATTTTATATCAGGTGTGGTCCCCATAGAAATTCCACGACCAGGCCACCTGTGCACCATCATCTCAGTCCCTTGTGCTCTTCTCGCTCTTATTTGTTCCTTCTCCCCCCGACCTATCTGCAGAATATGTCTGATTTATGGTTGTTTGATGATTTTAGCTTAGTTTTTTTAATTGTTATTATTTTTCCATTGATCCCTTATTTGTTTTCCCTATATTCCTCCAATAAATGAAACCATCAACATTTTTCTTTTTCTTTATGACTTACTTCACTGAGCATAATCCCTTCTTACTCTACGCATGTTGCTGCAAATGGCATTTATTTATTTATTTATTTTGCTAAATAATATTCCATTATGTATATATACTACATCTTCTTGATCCAGTCATTTATTTTTGGGTATGTGGGTTGTTTCCAAATCTTACCTATTATTATAAATAATGCTGCAATAAACATAGGGGTGCATGTATCCTTTTGAATTAATGTTTTTGTGTCCTTTGGGAAGATCCCTAGGAGTGGAATTTGCTGGGTCAAATGGTGGCCTCATTTTTAGTGGGAACCTCCACATGGCTTTCCACGGTGGTTGGATTAGTTTGCATTCCCACCAGTGGTGTAGGAGAGTTCCTTGTTCACCACATTGCTGCCACCATTAGTTGTTGTTAGTTTTTTTTTTAATATGTGTGTCATTCTTATTGGTGTAAGATAGTATCTCATTGTGTCTTGATCTGTATTTGTATTGATTTGTATTTCCCTGATTATGAGAGATGCTGAACATTTTTTCATATGTCTGCTGGCCATTGCATTTCATCTCTGTACAAGTGTTTTTTGAGTTCTGTCCATTTTTTGTCTAAATTATTTACTTTATTTTTCTTGAGTTATATGAATTCTTTGTATACCTTTGTGATCAATCCCTTATCAGTTGTGTTACGTGCAAAATTTTCTCCCAACCAGTAGGGTGGGTGTCTCTGTTTTGGTTAGTGTCTCTTTTGCTGTAAGGAAACTTTTTAATGTGATGTTGATCCAGCTGCTTATCTTTTCCTTCATTTTCTTTGCTTTGGGGGGTGAATCTTTAAAGATGTTACTGAGGTGTATAACAAATGCTTGTCTTTATCTGTTAGTGTTTGCGAATGGGAAGGAGTTTTGGTGAAAGGGGACAGACCCAGGCTGAGAGCCTGATCAATATTGATAGCAGCAGCAACCATAACTCATAAGCCAGCATTGTGCAAAGTGCCATCTAGGCATTTTTCCACTCGATTCTCCCAATAGCCCAGTATAACAGACATTATTATTGCCCCATTTTAGAGCTGAAGACACTGGACTTTGGAGCGTGCAAAAACTTGCCATGAATATGTGGCCCGTGATGATGTTGCTCTCATCTGGCATGAGTCCTTACCTGGCCATAAAGTGTGCTATAGATAGATGGGCGGGAGGAAGGCAAAGACGGACCCCCGCTAGCTGTCACAGCCCTTTCTCCCCGCACTGCCAGTCCAAGCCCATAGCAGAAGCGCGAAGTTGGGACTGCGCCTGCACCTGTGTGGCCCTGGCCACAGGCGTGCTTCCGTCCCTGAGCAGGCGCACAGGAGTCAGCTGGGCCACAGTCGCCCGCCTCACATGGCAGGCACTGCGAGTGATCTTGCTGACATCTTCCCCGAAGCCCCAAAGATGACTCGCCCCAGGTTTTCATGGTCCTCTGCCGCTGCCTCTTGCAAGCTTTGAAAGTTTTAACTAGGTTGGGAGGACTCCGGTTTGCACACAGCCAGGAAGAGCATCAGCGCGTTTATGCCGCCTCTGAGGTCCTTCCCAGGCCCCTCCCCAAACCTTCCAGTTCTCTCCTCGAGCTGCGGGAGCGGAGAAGGAGCACACGGGGGCCTCAGATGGCTCGTGGGGCTCACCCGGGAGAGTGGCAGGGCACGGGCCCACCTGAAGACCAGAGAGAGGAGATGCCAGAGATGCGGAGGACACGGCCACCTGGCCCAGTGGTGAGCAGACCCGGCCTGTGCCGCCTTCGGGAAGGCACTTGTTTTTTTTTGTTTTTAAAGATTTATTTATTTATTCATACAGAACTGGGGTACAGGCCAGAGATGCGGAGGGTGAGAGGATTCACCAGAGACAGAGTGGGGAGCAGAACAGGCAGATCGACGAAGTACACTGCTGAGGGGAGCAGCGGGCGGGTCAGGAGAGGTCTGCCACACCCTGTGGTCACAGGCGGGGATCGAACTCATGCGGAAGTGGCTTTAGTTTCCCAGTGCTGTGCTTTAACCCGCTGCGCCACCAGGGAGGGCCTCGCTCTCCTTTTTAAGAGCAAAATCACTGGAGTCGGGGAGGACTTTATAGAAGGAAAAAGTAATTTTCAGGGTATAATTTGGTACATTCCAGGAATGTCTATAGGTGGGAAGCACCATCCCGATATTGCTGCAAATAATTCTTCACCACTTATTGTTTCCTTGTAGCTCTTGGCTGTCTTTCTTGGCCCCACCCCGACCCCTTCTCCCTGGCCACTGTCAGCTACTGAGCTACATTGCAACAGCTTTGCCCTTCACAGAGTGCTCCCTCCTCCTCGCTTCTTTCACCACGCTTTTTTTGGAGTGTACACTGTTATTCTCTTTATTCCCAAGTAATATTCCTTTGTGGATCACACCACAATTAGGCATCAAGATAGTTATCTAGAATTTTTTCCTGTTTGGGTGGTTTTGTCGTTTTCCTCACAAGCCTTGTGTCCATTTTGGTTTTAGTTGTGCCTTTTTCCATCTCAGTTGTAATCCCCATGGGCTTCCCACCACCAAATCACCTATGTGCCATCACCATACTCCACTGCACTTCTGCCCCAACCCCGCTTGTATGTTTTTTAAAGTCTGTGTAATTCTTCAGCCCATCTTTCAAAAAAGTGTTTTTTAGGGAAATCTTTTAGAGTGGAAAAAAATGTAATCAAGATATGAAGCCACTATCAGATGAAAATGTGACTCATTGCCTGTCAGTTGCTCTTCTTCAGAGTGTCTCAGGAAAACAATTTTTATTTCTTTTGAATTATGTCATTGGTTTTCCTTTTATAGCTCATGGTTTTTCCATCTTTTTAAAATAAATATTGGCTGAATCTAAGGTCAGGTTAGGACTGTGACTACAATGTCATCCTTTGTTTTCCTGAAAAAGTTTTATGATTTTACATATTAAGCCTATGACTCACTACCGGTTTTTCCGAATGCATGAAATAAGGCTTGTGGTTATTTTATTGCATCTCTGTGTCTAGTTATAGCCACACCATTTGCCGAAAAGGTTATTATTTTCCACTGAATAACTTTCGCATGTGACAAAGATGAATTGACCAAGATCATAGTTCCGAATGTGGACTCTAATCCTGTTTGACAAGCTGTGTGCCTGTCACTCCACTTGACTATGTCGCTTTGTGGGACATAGTTCTTCAAATGGTATTTTTCATTTCAGAATTATCTGGATTGTTATATGTTCTTTGTGGTCTACATAAAATTTTTAGTTTTTCATCAATTTCTTGGGAACAGCTTGGAATTCTGGTTAAGACAGACTTGAGTCTTTTTTTTTTTTAAAAGATTTGTTTATTTATGCATATAGAACTGGGGTACAGGCCAGAGGTGATTCACCAGGATCAGAGCAGGGAGCAGAACAGGCAGATTAACAAAGTACACTGTTGAGGGGAGCAGCAGGTGGGTCAGGAAAGGTCTGCTGCGCTATGTGGTCACCTCTAGGGTGGGGATCAGACTCACACTGAAGCAGCAGCTGTGGCCAGCTTGCAGTGCTGCGTCCTTACCCGTTTTGCCACCAGGGAGGGTCTAAGACAGACTTGAGTATTATGAATAGTCTGGGGGAGAGTCACGTCTTGGTTTCTACCTCTTATTTAGGGCTCTGGTTTCTTTTTGCAATGGTGCAGCTCACAGAGCATACATTTTATACATGTTTTGTTAGATTTAATTCATGTTGTGATGACTGTGTAAATAGTTGTCCTTTACACTTCCTGTTGCTTGTTAGAAGTATCTAGAACTTCCTGCGGGTGTACATATATTAGCATTGTCTTTTCTCATTATATTCTTGGAAATCTTTTGGCGATACCCACAGATTGTTGACATACAGTTTTGTTACCTGCAAAGAAAGATATTTTGTCTCTTTAATTCATTATTTATTTATTTATTTTAAAGATTTATTTATTTATGCATACAGAACTGGGGTACAGACCAGAGGCGCAGGGGCTTTGAGAGGATTCACCAGAGACAGAGTGGGGAGCAGAACAGGCAGATTGACGAAGTACACTGCTGAGGGGAGCAGCGGGCGGGTCAGGAGAGGTCTGCCGGGCCCTGTGGGTCATCTACCTGGTTGGGGCTAGAACCTGTGTTGAAGCGGCTGCGGCTCGCTTCTTAGCACTGCACTCTAATCTGTTGCGCCACCAGGAAGGGCCCTCTTTTGCCTCTTTAAAAAGAAAGTCCTGAAAGAACCACAGTGTAGGTATTGCACAGTGTGCCTCACCGCTCTCCTCTCACACTTACCCCCCCACCCCACCGGAGGTGTCAAATCTGTGCGTTCTGAAATAGGTGATCTCTCTAATCGCATGGCCTTTCTCCTCTCTGGGGGCAGGTCTGGCTCAAGCCATCTTTAATCAGACAGTCCAGTGAGGGTGAGGTGTACAGCCAGATGTTGAAGTAGACCCGCTCCCTTCTGTCCCCAGCCACCATGCTTCCTGGACAGTGAACTTACATCTGGAGTGAGCCCAGCTGCATGGGAGCCCAACAGAAGAGGCAGCAAGCCTGGACTGGGGGTGCAGAGAGGGCTTTCCTGAGGAGGTGGAACCTCATCTTGGGTGACTCTGGAGCACAGTGGTTAAGAGAAGGGTGGCCCCGTGTAGGCAGACTCCATGCCAGTTTCCATTGCCAAGAGCTTAGGCTAGTTCCTTGAGCTCTGTACTTCAGTGTTTTCATCTGTAAAATGGGGATAGCAAACATCCTTGCTTCTTTGGGCTGCTAGAAGGACCCAGAGGGATCTTCCCCTAAAGTTTTCAGCATTGTTTGGCATGTTCACTACTATTGCTGTTACTATGGTTAACACCATGGTGATGGTATGGCATTGATGGAGAGCTGGGTCAGCCAGGCTGAGAGGGATAGGAAAGGGTGTTCTGAGCAGAGTAAACAGCCTGTGCTAAAGCCAGGAATTGAAGAACCTGATGGCCAGAAAGAATTAAGGTACCATAATAGCAGAAGGGAAAATTTGGGGGGATGGTGGGCATGGGCTGTAACGGCAAGCAGCAGGGAGACCAGGAAGCCCTTGGGAGGTAAGGGAAGGATTGGGGAATTCTATTTGGAGGGTAACAGAGGCCTCCTGGAACAGTCTCGCTGGGACCTGTCACTGCACTGTGAGGTCTGGCTGACCGCAGTGGGGCAGGTAGCGGGGACATGTCTCCCAAGGTGGCCTGCGGAGAGCACAGAGTGTGGGCAGACTTCTTGCCAGTTTCAGTTGCCAAGAGCTTTCGGCAACTGCATCATCCAAGTGAGGGGATGGGGACTGGTGGTGGCAGAGGCCGGGAGGCCTGGGAGGTCTCGAGAGCCGCACATGCTGACCTGCCCACACTTGGCGGTTGACGTGTGTCAGCGTCCTGGACCCTCCCTGGGGCTCTGGTATGGAGGGTCCTTCAAGGACATGGACAATACAGAAGGCTCCGTGCTGGGTGGGAGATGAAGGTGGCAATAGCCATGAAGGCATTGTGTTTGAGGGACCAGTGGAGCCTCCAACCCATGACCACTGGGCTTCAAGAATGGGGAGCATGCCATACAGTGGGAGAAGGGGTAGGGTGCAGGCTTGCGTGCCTGGAGGCCTGGGCAGCGGTGTCTGCCCTTGGTGGTGACTGAGCGGCAGGATAAGGTCAGGACCAGTAATATGACTGGCGAGTCAGTCTGGGGCCGTGTGGAGACCTGCAGTGGCCTGGGTCTGCCTCTGAGCCACAGTCTGCTCCTCGAGGGCTTAAACAGATAATCAGGGTGAACCCAGCTTTTTTTTTTTTTTTGAAGGAGCCCAGAACCCACAGGAATCCCCTGGTGGTAATGCTTTGAATCCGGATGACCAAGCCTGTGATAAAGCCGCTAAGTCAGTAGCCAGGCCTGGGGACCCTGGCTTCAGTGGGGCAATCATGAAATATAGATGTTGTCTGGTGAGCTAAGGTGATTATAGAGTCTGGTTCAGAGGATTAGAGGCGCAAACAGTCTCTTGACTTCTGTCACTTCCTGGATAGAATGGCCAGGCCCTTGGATCACAGACAGGGGTCTTCAGCAGCAGCTGTGTGTGTTCATCTCACTCTGGGAGCTACTGTCATAGGGCAGTGAGAAGGGAACCCCTGAACCCCCAAACCTACCTGCTCTAAATAGGTTCTGCCATCTGCCCCATCAAGACAAAACATATAAGACCTTTCATGGAAAGGGACTTTAACAGAATGAATGTGCAATACAGAAAAGACAAAGAATATAGTTTCTAAATCAGACACCCAAAGTCACCCATCCCCTCATGGGCAGAAGTCCACCCAGAAGGGATTGGCCCAAAGCAAGGCCTGAAAGCTGCCATAGCCTAAAGCACCTTCTGGCCAGGACCTATAGAAAAGGGTCAGGAATGACCAGACAAGTTTGGGAGGAAAAGAGCAAAAATCAAGATAAACACTGACATAGTCACCTCCCCACGGGCCTCTCACCCTCGTCTGTGTCACCTTAAAACAAGAGCCGCTTCTTCACGTGTGTCTCTCTGCTCCCTGCGCCTCCCTCAGGTCTCCTTCTGGCCTCCATCCTGCTTCCTCCCTCCGAGTCTCCTCTCCAGATTCTTCCCTGCTCAGCTCCACCCTCCTCTTGGGTGGGGCAGGGAACCTGGAATTTCCCCTTTTCCTGGGGACTCCCCTTTACCCCCCAGTTACACTACCTCTTGGAAATCTACACCTACTTTCTCCTCCACCCATCCTGTCTCTCTTTCCATCACTTCCTTCTGTCTACCTAGCCTCTTCCGCTTCCTTCCTCCCTTCCTGCCTCCGGGCACAGCTTCCTAAAGCAATGGTCTCCTCCAGTCCCAGCTGGCCATTGTGTGGCCTGAGTACTTGAAGTTCTGTTTAGGGTGGGACCGTGTGAGTTAGTATTGTTATTTTTATCACCAGGGTTATTATTCTAATCATCATGGTCCTGTGCCCAGCTCCACCTTGATATCCACAGACTCCACAACTTCCCCAGGAGGGTGAAACTGCCTGGAAGGAGACCAGTTTCCATTCTCCTCTCCCTTCCCCCCTAGTGGTGGGGGTGGGGTGGGGGTGTTGGGTGCCCTCTGCACAGGGATACTTTGGACAGGAAGCTTCTTTGGGCTTTTGTCAGGGTACCGGCTGTGCCTCTGACATTGACATCTGTCTGTGCTCGCCATCCATTCACTCTGTCTGATTTCCAGTTCCTTCTGGCTGGTCTGCGGCATGAGGTCATTGCTCAGCTTTTTGTTTCCTGCTGTCCTTTGTGTCACTGCGAAGTCGCCCACACCAGGACTGCCAGCTCCTTGGACTCACTTCCGGCGTCCTCCCCTGAGATCCCCACGCTCCATGCTGGGTAGGCGCGTGGGCCCACAGCCCAGGACTTTCTGGGAAGTGACAGGACTGGGGTTTGAAGCCAAGCCCATCCGTGTTGAATGATGTGTGATCGTTGTAGACAAGTTAGAAACTAGATAATTAAAGATAAATTAATTTATCTACCCTCCTGAGGCAGCACCATGAGCATTTTTGGTGGGAGAGCCAAGGTAGTGTGTGGTGGTCATGATGCCCGGAGCCTGCGTCTGTCTGTGCTCTAGGGGCAGTTGACCTGGCCAGTAGAGATGGGTACCCCAACCCGCAGAGCTCAGTGCCACCCCTCCCCACACATGCGTTAGTGCTCTTGGGGTTGAAAGAAGAAGGACGAGTCTTGGGAGAGGGGAGAGCTGCCCTAGAGGACGAGGGACCAGGGGCTGGAGGGACAGGCCTGGTGACTGGCCCCTTCAAGCCTCAGTCTAGCCTCTCCCCAGGAGAGCTCTGGACTTAGCAGAAGGTCATCAGTGACACTGTGATTCTTAGGACAAGGCTGAGCCTCCGCCTGAAGGTGCCTGGACCACCTCTCTGCACAGGGGCTCCCTCTCATCACTCCTGTCCTGCTAGGGTGTCACCTGCCACCAAGGTCCTCCCTGTTCCCCTCCAGGGCCCCCAGCTCATCCTCACAGCAAATGACTGTCTTGCTTTCTTCACAGCCCCTGCCACTCTGTGCTGATCTTGTCCACTCATGTTTCTTGCTTATGGTCCGACTCCCTTTGCCCCAGAAAATGCAAGCTCCCAGGCCCCAGGGCCCAGCAGAGCCCCCCACATGTAGCACATGCTCAGTGAATATGTTTGCCAAGTGAGTGGGACTGGCGCCTGCATGCAGCTCTCGGGACACCAGGCTGTGCCAGTGGAGGTCCGATGGACGCCATAGCCAGGGTCTGTCCTGCCTCTGCGCGTGGACAGTCCTCAAGAAGGGCCGTCATGCCTCCAGTGTCCCCAGGCAGCCACCCTATGGTCCAGCTCCTCCTGGGTGGCCCCAGGTACTGAGCCCCAGAAATACCACCGCCTGTCTGCCTGCCCTCCCTTAGGGTGGGGAAGAGGACTCGTTGGCAGTCTCTGGTTGCCTCACTGTCCCTCGCTTGGCTTCTTAGCTGTGGCTCGTGTCACCAAGCGCCTGTCATTGTTTTCATTTTCCTGCAAATACAAAACGGTGCCTTTGTGTAAGAAAAGTCAATAAGTAAAAGGTGAACAATCGGGGGCTAATAAAGAGGGGCTAGGCTTTGTGGGCTGGAGCAGTGGGGTCTGGCACCCCATCCTCCACGCCAGAGGCCCTGCATGCCCAGCCAGGCAGAAATCGCCTTCTGGATTTATGTGCCCGTTGCGCTGTGATTTATGATGGGACAGCTTGTTTTTGCCAAGTGATAGATTTATTTGCACCAGGCACTGCATAATGAGGGTCAAGAATTTCTTCGTTTCTTTTTGAAATCTCTGCCAAGCTGCAGTGTCCTCGAGGTCCCTGCCAAGAAGGCAGCAGGAAGCTCAGCGTGTACTGCTGTTCCCCTTGATTATACGCAGCCAAGCGGCCTGGGTCCGTGACCTCCAGGAAGGAAGAAGGAAGGGGGAGGTCGCTTGTGGAATTAGCAGTGTGTCTCCATGGCGGAGTGGAACCCTGTGTCCCAGGTCCCCTGGGTGGCCTCCTGGCTGGAGGGCACATCTCCATCCTCGGCTCTTTCGGTGATGATAGAGTTCGCAGAAATGGTGGTGCAGCTCAGGGGAGACTGCCCGCTAAGTGGAACCGTCACTCCTCCAGGAAGCAGGCAACCAGGTGCCACTGTGGAACTGGGCTCACATCCTAGTCCTGCCCGTTGGGATGGGGCAAGTGTCGGTAGCTGTCAGCCTCAGCTTCCTCTTCTGCTAAATGGGAGCGACACAGTAGCCACCTCACAGGGTTAGTCTAAGGATTCAGGAGAGAGCTATGTAAAGGCCTAGTATGCAATGTGGCACACAGTAGGTGCTCAAGAAATGTGGGTCTCTTCCACTCCGTTTGCCCTTAGCCTCAGCTTTCATAGATGCCGATCTGCCCAGCTGTGTGTGAACTTGGTGTCAGTCAGGATGGATTTGGTGATCAGTGGGAGCCCTAATGGCTTCACCAAGGATTAGTTTAGCTCATGGAACAAGATGTCCAGAGGTGGGTGACTCGGGATTGACTAAGTCCAGCACTTCAGCAGTGTCACCCAGGACTCGCGTTCTGTTTCTCCCTGCTGTCGTTTCAGCATTCGCCTCACCGTTCCATTGGCATCCCTCGTGGTGGCAGAATAGCTGCCACAGGCTGACTTTGCATCCAACTGGGTAGAGTCAAGGGGCACAGAGGAGCCGTCACTTTCCTGCATGTCTCTGAGGCGTGAGCACCACTTCCCCACAAGCGCCTGACTTCCCTCATACCCCATTGGTCTACATCAGATGACAGACCCTTTGCTAAGCCAATCACTGTCTGGTGGGGGTGGGAATATGTGATTGGCTTAGGCCATTGGGTTGTAAGGTTGTGTCATTTGCCCTCATCATTTAGAGACCTCTCCATGAAATCTGTTCCCACTACCCTTTTCTCTGACTCAATCCCTCATTGGGCGGAGCAAGAGCCTCCTTCTGCCTTCTGACTCCTCAATACTCTGTGACCCTGTAGGGTTGGGTCTGGAGGCAGGTGGCCTGGAAGATCCTTCCCACCACAACTTGTTGGGCCCCTACTTGCCTCAGGGCTTAGCTTTCACCCCTGGATGTTGCTCCTTATCACCCCTCCATAGTGGGGGGGGGGTGTTGGGTCAGGGGTACATCCCACTAGGCACCCCACTCGCTTTCTCACAGTTTTGTGTCCTTACAGCCCTGAACACAGTTGGTCTCTTTTCTTGAGCTGTGTCTCCCCAAGTGATCGCCTCTGCAGCTTGACCCAGGCCCCAGGTGTAGCAGAACTTGTCCCCCAACTTGGACCTCCCGGTCTCTCAGGCCCCACAGACACACAAGATGAGGCTGGAGTGTAGTTGCGTGGGAGGCATTTACCTCCCCAGAAAGTCCCAGTCTCCTGTGGGAGAGGATTGTGAGATCTCAACTCCCAGGTTGTGGCTCATCAGAAAATGTCCTGGCGTCTAATTTTTCTGGAACCAGAGCTTTATTTAATGAAAAAAAATTCTTACGGGTTTATTTATTTATGCATACAGAACTGGGGTACAGGCCAGAGTGCAGGGTGGTGAGAGAATTCACCAGCATCAGAGTGGAGAGCAGAACAGGCAGATCGATGAAGTACAGTGCTGAGGGGACCAGTGGGCGGGTTAGGAGAGGTCTGCCACGCCATGTGGTCACCTCCGGGGCTGGGATCAAACTCATGCGGAAGTGGCTTTAGCTTCTTAGTGCTGCGCTTTAACCCGTTTAATCTGCTTAACCCAGGCCACCAGGGAGGGCCCTATTTAATGAAAATTAAATGAAATCTTTGGCAAACAGTATCCTGGATGGTCTTGTATGGTTCAGGTTTGTTTTTGTTTTTGTTTTGTTTTTAAGATTTACTTTATTTATTTATGTACACAGGAATTGGGGTATAGGCCAGAGGTGTGGGGTGAGAGGATTCACCAGAAACAGAGTAGGGAGCAGAAGAGGCAGATTGACTGCTGAGGTGAAACACACTGCTGAGGTGAGCAGCCGGCGAGACAAAAGAGGTCTGCCGCGCCATGTGGGTCAGCTCCCTGGCTGGGGATTGAACTTGTGCCGTTGTGGTTGGGATAGCTTGATAGCACTTAGATGCTAACCCCCAAGCCACTGGAGGGGGGAGGGGAGGGCGGGCCTGGCTCAGTTTTGTGGAACATGGCACATGTAGAGCACTGAGAACACGGTCCTTTTCATTTGCGTTTCTGTATTATTTGTACTGAGGTAAAGTTCACCGTAGACATTTTTAAGCGTTTGGTTTAGTGACATTTAGCACATTCACGTTGTTATGTGACTAGTACTTCTGTCTCATTCCAGAACATTTTCGCCACCACAGGGGATACCCTGGGCTCATGAACTGTGGCTTCCCTCACCCTGCCCCCAGCCCTCTCGAATCTACTTTCTGTCTCTCTGGTCTTGCTCTGCTGGACACTTCGCAAAGGAGGTCCTGTCTGTGGCCTGATGCACGGGCCTTACCAAGTGGAGGCTTTGTGGATTCGTGAGTGCCTATTGGAGGGGAATGGGTGAGCCTGGGGGTGTGGGAACGTTTTTGGGAAGAAGGTACTGATTTATTCTTTATAATATATAATAGTTTATTTTTACATCATTATGTGCCTTTTTCCATCTCAGTTGGAATCCCCCTGGGCTTCCCAACAGCAGTTCACCCGTGTGCCATCACCGTAGTCCAATACACTCCCCCTCTCCCCATTTTTGATCCCATCCCTCTCTCCACCCCTGTAAAATGTCTCTGGTCATAGTTGTTCATTATTATTATTATTTTCTCCCCTGGTCCTTTATGCTCCTGCTATGAGTGAAACCATCCAGTTTCTTTTTCTTTCTGGCTCTTTCACTAAGCATGATTGGAAGGTACAGATATTTTGCTGCTAGCTGAGATGTGAAGAAGGCTTAGCCAGTTGCTCAGCTAAGAAAACAGAGCTGAGTGTCAGGGAGAGAGAGCAGCACATGCAAAGGCCCTGTGGCAAAGCGTGCATGGTGAGGACGTGTGTTGCTGGAGGCTAGCTTGCTACAGCAGGGAGGCAGCCTGGCAGGGCATGTGGTGGGAGCGGGGTGTTGGAGTGGGAGGCCGGCAGTGGGGGAGAGGCCAAATTGGTCAGGACTGGTGGCTCTGGCTGCTCATGAGAATCAGCTTGGAACTTCAGGAAGGTCAGTTATAATTTTATTGATGGGGGTGCTGATTCATTTGGTCAGGGCTAGACCTAAGTGTGGGTGTTGGTGAAATCCCCCAGCACTACCCCTCGCCCCCCAGAGGTTAACTGCAGCCAGGTTGAGAAGGGCTAGACTGTACTGGTAGGGCCGGCGGGGTTACGTGTGCCATCCTCCTGACAGACTAGGACAAGGTGTTTGGCTTAGGAGGTGGAATAGGGAGGGGTCAAATGAGATTTGCTTTTGGGGTTGGGGCTCAGTCATAAGCCCCACTTTGGAGGAGGCTCCAGGTCCTGGGGAAAGAACCCAGAGCACCCCAGCAGAGTAGAGAGAGGCTGAGTCTGCTGACAGCCTCAGCCAGGAAGGCGGGGTAAGGCCCAGCCAGGCTTCATGCCTGAACTTTTGACCTGTGCACATTGGTTTGGCTTTGTGGCTTCCTATACTTGAAAGGGCCCCTTTTCCTGCTGTAGTGCCTGATGGCAAAAGGAAGTGTGGGAGGTCACGATGGCCAGAGTTGGGGTGTCTGTTGGGTTTCTGGACCTGGCCCCATCCCTCTGAGGCTAGCAGACTGTTGGGAGTTGGAGAGAGAGAACTCCCTAGAAGGAAGGCTTTAGACTTCTAGTTAAGGGGAAGTGGACAACGAGTGGAGGTCACTAACATGGTAGGGGGTGGGGTGAACTGAGGTCAGGCACTGGCTGTCCAAAACAGGGTGGTCCGGGGGCCATCTGGATTCATT
>NW_004567129.1:4140313-4149136 GCF_000260355.1 Condylura cristata | reverse complement strand
GGGTCAGGAGAGGTCTGCCACGCCATGTGGTCACCTCCGGGACAGGCGGGGATCGAACTCATGGGGAAGTGGCTTTAGATTCTCAGTGCTGTGCTTTAACCCGCTGCGCCACCAGGGAGGGCCTAATGTATTTTTTAATATGCAAGGGCCCCTGAAGCCAAGCCATTGAGGGTTGTAATTCAAGCAGGGCCCAAGTCAAGGACGAGCCTGTCTGCTCCCCCACCGGGTGTAGGCTAAATGTCTAAATATATTTAAAGCCCATTATCTCTCTGGCCCGTCCTTCCCCTCTTAGGTGCTTGGTTAGCTGCAGGGAGACCTCTCTGGCCCCTCCCGCTAGGTCACAACCTCGACATGCCCTGTGGATCTGACTTTCTGTGAGCACACAGTGGTGTGCTTTGGGTCACAAACTCCGAAAGTCCACGACTGGGTTTGAAATGCTGCTCTGCCAGTGGTCAGCCATGTACACTGGGCAAGCTGGTCACTTCTCTGACCCTTGGTTTCCTTGTCTGTAAAGTGGGTAAAAGTAACTTCCTAACAGAGTTCTAACAGATGATGAGTGTTTTTAATGCCTTTCCTTCCTTGTCTTCTGAGACTCAAGATTCCTTACTTGCAAAGTGGGGATGGCAGTAGGTTGTGATAGACTAAATAAGTATCCTTGAAGCACTGGGAACCATGCCTGTGGCCACAAAGTTCCATCAAAGGGTTTATTAAAAGCAGTTTGATTAATATCTTCTTCCACTTGGCAGTAACCCCATAAAGGCAGAGGCCATGCCTGGATTTACTGTCTTGGGTAACTCCAGGCCTGGCACATCGTTTCACCCAAATGATTGGTTGAACATATTCCAGTCCTCCTCCTTTCGCTCATGCTTCTTTCTTTTGGAAGTCATTTACACTTTAGTGTGAAGCATGAATTAATACTGCTGTTCCCTTTCCTAGAGTACATATTCACCTGATCTAATCACCACGGAAGGACATGTTCTCTCCCCCAGTGAAGGAATAAGATGCCTCAGTGATCGGGTGGGGGAGTTTTTCAGGACCGGAGAGGCAGGTTTTCTTTCTTCTCTGTCATTGTGAGCCACATTCTCTGCTTCATAAAGGGACATGCCTAAGCATTTGCACCCTTTATATTTTTAAAGGAGACATTTTCCTCCCTTTTTGGAGGGAGAGAGGACTTTGGCAGGCAGTAGATGTCAGACCCGAGGCAGCAGACTCCTGGGAACTAGATATAAAAGGCATCCCACTTAAGAGGCTTCTCAGAGGAAACCTCGCCCACGGATCTGCAGGAAGTCCCCGGAGGCCAGCCCACCACGCGGGCCCGGGTCTGGCTGCCAGCATGCAGATAGACGAGACGGGCCTCTGCCACTTGGAACATGGAGTTCCGAGGCTTGGCAGGAGCCCAGAAGGAATTGCCAGGCCCCAATTCATGATGGGCCCAGGCGGTGGCTGTCTCCCTGGCACCAGTGGGGGGTATTGAAGTTGGCTGTCAGACCAGGCTCTTGCCTTGTCACTGATCAAAGGCAGGTTGGTCTCCCCAGTAAATTTGTTCTGTTTATTTCTCCTCTCTGATTGTTTCCTCCTTGCACACGAAGCCTCCAGGGCTGCTGTGTTCTTGAAGACTTCAGAACTTTGTAAGTCCATGTTTGCAAGAAACTAACAGATGGGGCACAGCTCTGCATCCCGGTCCCTGTGGTCCAAACCCTGATGTGGAACTGACCTTTCAGCTGCAGAGCATGCATTGAGCACTTGCTGTATGCGCTGCCCTGTGCCACGTCTCGAGGGGGCCTCTTTGGAGTTGGGTCACTATGTCTGTAGAAGGGGCGCTCCTTACAGGGTCATCAAGATAATTGCATCTGTCGTGTGCCCAGAGCTGGTCTTTGCTGAGTGTTGATCAGGCAGGAAGAGGCCTGCTACGTGGCCTTGAGGAGCCTCCTGCCCACCCGGGAGGGGTCTAGCTTCCTCACTGCTGCTGTGACAAAGGAGCACAGGCCCAGGCACCCACCCGTGTGTTTTTCATCATTTTGAATCCTCTAACTTTCATAAGGGCTTCTGTATGGTGAAGACCTTTCCCATGTTGATTAGGTTCAAAGCACTTCTCTCTGAATCGAGTTTTGTCAAGATTAGCATGTAAGCATGATTGCCAATGTGCCTTATATTTATCATCTTGCTTTCTTATGTAATTGCTCTTTTGACTAGGCAAGCCTAAACTATGTTTTGAACACCTTCCCCAAGAATAATATGCAGGATGTTTCTGCTTTATAGACCCCCACACACCCGTTGCCTTGAGTTCTGTAGATCAGATGTCCCCAATCAGTCCCATATGCCAACATGCAGGTGTCAGTTGGGCTTAGTTCCTGCTGGAGGCTCTGGTGGAGAATCCATTTCTTTGTTTTTTCCAGCTTCTAGAGGCACCCCCATTCCCTGGGTGGCAACCACTCCCATCCCCACCTCAAAGCCAGGGACGTGACACCTTCCCATCTCTCCCGCTGCTTTCTCTGTCCCTTGTCCTCTTGACTCTGGCCTCTCACTGCCTTTGTACAGAGGCCCTTGTGATTGATTATATGGGCTCACCTGGATAATCAAGTATAGTGTCCCCATCTCGAGATCCTTCATCGCATCTGCAAAGTTCCATTCTCCAGGTAAGGTAACAGAGTCCCAGGTTCTGAGGGTCAGGGCACAGGCATCCTTGGGGGCCACTGTCTTGTCTACTGTGAGAGACAAAGTAAGGGTGTAATAAGTGCAGTCAGTGAATTGCATGGTCCGCCAGCAAAGTGGTCAGGCTATAGTTTTATTTATTGACTTTTAAAGATTTATTTATTTATGCACATAAGAACTGGGGTACAGGATGCAGGGGGTAAGAGGTTTCACCAGAGACAGAGTAGAGAGCAGAACAGGCAGATTGACGAAGGGGGAGCAGCCGGCGGGACAGGAGAGGTCTGCCACGCCATGTGGGTCAGCTCCCTGATGGGGGTTGGGGGTGTCAAACTCATGCTGTAGTAGCTGCAAATAGCCTCCCAGTGCTGCACTTTAACTTGTTGTGCCACCAGGGAGGGCCCAGGCTGTGGTTTTAAATCCTGGTGATGCAGAAGACCTTGCTGAGCGGCCGTTACCGAAACAGCATTCAGGTGGGGCTTGCTTGCTGCCGGGGCAGGTCTGGCTCTGCAAGGAGCAGCCAAGAGGCTGAGACGGTGGAGCTGGGGAGTCACTTAGGCATTGTCCCCCGCATTGACAGAGCAGTTGGGGCTCTTGGCAGAAAAGCCCTTCTTTCAGGAGGGAGGTGTCATAGCTGCATCTCTGTGGGGGCGGGAGCAGAGAGGTAAGTGAGCCATGGAGGGGTGTTCGCCTGTCCCAGACAGTCCAGGATGCCAGGTGCCTGCAGCAGGAGCCTGGGTCAGACCTGAGAAGCTCCAAGAATGAGACCCACAAAGCGGTGGTGTCCTGCCAGCAAGCCTGGTCTGGGCCCTGACTGCCCTGGCGTGCAGAGTTGATCCTCGCGGCAAAGCTGCAGGATGGGCTGCGGCTCCATCCCCATTTTACAGATGCCGAAATAGAGGCTTGTCAGTAGGCTCGACCTGAGGCCTGGGGCTCACGGAGTCCTTGGCCTTCCTGCCGCCTCACCACCAGCCCCGCGGGGCTCAGCAAACAGCTCCAGGATGAAAGAATGGATGGAGGCTGTTCTAGAATCTAGGCTAAGGGAACAGTCAGGCCGGGACTCGGGTCAGGCGAGGAAAGCCCCGAGACACTGGTGATGCAACACTGGCTCTCAGGCAGGTTCAGTCAGGGGCCCCGCAGGACTGGCCCTGAGCACTCCCCCCGTGCTGTGAACTGCTGTCTGGTCATGGGCTGGCCAGCACTGCTTGCCAGGGCTGATGCGGCCCCTAAATACATTCAGATGTCAGATGCGGGAGGTGCTTCCAGAGCTGCTGGCACACAGACAGGCTGAGAGTGCTGGTGGCTCCAGCCTGGGGCACCCCGAGCACAGCTCTGGCCAGCAGGTGGGTCCTCAGGGAGCGGGTGTCTTTCCCAGCCTTCCACAGACACAGCGGCTGGGCTGGGGCTCTATCCGGAGCACCTAGGAGTAGAGCTTGGGTTCCTTAGTCGGTGGGTTGGGGTTCGAGCCCTGTTCCCACCCCACCGCGCGCACCCGTGACCTCAGGTGGTGTCATTCCTCAGTTTCCTTCCTCATCTGTAAAATGGGAATCAAACCCTACCTGTGTCGGGGTTGCTGAGAGCAGGGATGGGTCGAAAATGCGTGACACGCCCAGCCCCGTGCGGGAAGCACAGACCGACAGGTACCGTGCTCTTGTGACATACGCGCAGTGCCTCGCCATTTCTTGTCACTCACCCAAGAGACACACGATCGTTTATCTTCACAGAGCCACATGCTTGGCTGGGCCCATTCAGCAGCGTCTCCCCGGGAAGCTTGTATGGGCAGAAGGCAACGCTGGCCAGCCCAATTCCAAACTTGGAGGAGGTAGCGGCCGCCGCCCATCCTCTGGGGCCTTTCCCCCTTCCCTGGCGGGCAGCATACCTCGGGAGGAGACGCCCCAGCCTGCAAGGAAGCACTCATTATCCCCGAGTGAGAGCCACTCCCGCCACGTCTCCAAGCCAGCCCGTGCCCCCTCCTCCTGCCACCGCCCCCCTCTGAGCCGCCTGGGCTGCTGACTGCTCCGTTGGAGTGTCTGGGGCCAGATGTCGTAGGGCCAGCAAGAAACCAGGGGGCCGGCCGCTCTCGGGGTGGGGGCAGGGTGGGGGCATGTGCTGGGCGCTGACACATGATCCCAGGGGCCCGGCTGAGTGGAGCTGAGACGGTCCAGCCAGCCGTGCACACGCCTGCTCCCCACTCAGCACCTCATCTCTGGGTAGCTGGCAGGAAATGCCTCTTACCAGCCGTGGGAGGGGCAGGGGCCGGAAGAAGGCCACCTGGGCGCTGTACTTCCTGCTGCTTCTCCTCGAGGCCAGTTCTGCCAGGAATGTTTGGAAGCGGGCACTGCTCTCGAGGCCGGCTCAGAAGTCCCGTGTAAGTGCCTGGATGGGGAGCTGGGGAGAGACAGGCAGTGGGGCCCGGGCGCTGTGCAGTTCTGTGAGTACCGCCTGCACGCAGGGCAGGTGGATTTCTTTATTGAGAGTCACTGTTGGGTGGGTGGGTGGCTGGGTGGGCACAGAGGGGTCTCATGGTGCCTTGCCTGTGAGTGAAGAGGCACCAGGGGCCAACCGTTCAGGGTGGCTGGTACCTCTGGCATCACCAGACCAGACCACAGGTGGAGTCAGCAGACTGACCACTGAGTGTCTGTTTCTACTATCAGTAGCCAAATATTTATGAAATGTAGTCAGGCACTCATGGAGCTATTTGTTCAGTAAATATTCAGCAGAAAACTCTCTGGGCCAGATGCTGTGGGTGCAAGATAGAGGCACAGCTCCTCCCCCTGAGGGTGGCATGGTCGTGCGGGAGAGGCCACTGGGGGACAAGTGCAGCACAAAGCTATGGGCAGTATCACCCAGCCCGTGGTGAGGAGCGTGCACCTGGGGCCAGGCGTCTCGATTTGAATCCCGACCCTCCTGCTCCTCGGCTGTGTGACTCCAGGCAAGTTGCTGGACATCTCTGAGCACCAGTGATCACATCCAAAAAAAGACAGAGGGATGAGTCTTTCAGCAAAGGCGTTTGCTGGTCACTGCCAAGCACCATCCTGGGCTGTGGGGATACAGACATCAGATGCCTCTTGGGGAGCTCACGTTACTCCTGCGAGCTGGGGGTGGCCGAGAGAAGTAAATGGGAAACAGTGTGTTTGGCGATAAGAGCCAAGCAGAGAAGTCAAGCAGGATGGGGCTGGTGAGGAGGTGG
Organism: Condylura cristata; assembly: GCF_000260355.1. Classification (NCBI taxonomy): domain Eukaryota; kingdom Metazoa; phylum Chordata; class Mammalia; order Eulipotyphla; family Talpidae; genus Condylura; species Condylura cristata. The sequence continues at coordinate 4,143,297 of NW_004567129.1, read as the reverse complement.
GATGGGGAAGGTCTCCCCCTGCCACCGCAGGCTGAGAGGGTTAGTAAAGGGACTCCAGAGGCAGAAAGCACATAGTGCAGACGGTTCAGTGCATCTTGGTGACTTTTAATTCAATCACTGTGAGCTTGGTTGGTGCGTGCCTCCCCGGGTGGAATGTCGGTTCCTCAGGGTGGGGTCTGACTTGGTGGCGTTCAGCACAGTGCTCCTGGCCCCTGCCATTAATCTGTGTCTGATACAATCTTAAGGGCAGACTATAGGCAAGTGCTTGGGAGCCAGCAGAATGGAGCCAGCTCTGCCCAGGAGAGTCAGAGAGGGGTGTCCAGGGCTTTAGATATTCACCCTGGGGCTTTGAAGGATGAATAAGAGTTTTCCAGATGGAAAGGGGAGAAGAGAATGTTTACTGACACCCTCACTCACACCCTACTCAGGGGGCTGTGTGAAACTGTATTGAGGCTAATATGAGCCTCCCAGGCTCACATCCTGGAGTAAGACTCACATGAAGAGACAGGAGGCCAGGTGGGACTAGAAAAGAACAATCTAGTGAAATGATGGTTTTAAGTGTTTGGAGGAGGGAGAGCTCATAGGACAGTGTAGTCATAGAAGGCTTCCTGGAAGAGGTGAGGATGCTTGCTAGAGCATTAATTGAACAGCAGTTAAGAATTAGGGAAGACATTCTTAAAAGAAGACTTGATAGGTCCTGAGGCCCCAAGGCAAAAACCGTGCCTGTGGGAGTGGTGTGAGCCAGAAACTAGGAGGGGCTGGTGTGTGCCAGAAGGGGGGAGACCCATCTGTGTGGCTTCTCCAGGCTCTGCGCCAGCCCCGCAGTTCTTTCAGTTCTTGGGTGATAGGACCCCAGAGAGATTTCCAGTACAGCATCTAGTCTTGTCTCCCTCTGACCCCTAAGTGTCCTAGAAAAGCATGCTGTGACTTCCTTATTTGGAGAAATGGGGAAACTGGGGGGGGGGTTGTATGTGGGTGGGGGGATCTTTAAAAACACAGCCTGGGGCAAGTGCAGAAACTGGGTTACTTCTGGACACCTCGTCAGAATGCAGGTGCTCTGGCCCCTTGCTGCAGTCTCCAGCTGTCAGTGACCTCCCGTCCTCCCCAGCACCCAGTGTCAGGAGAGGCTTGTGCCAGAATGAGCCTTGGCAAGACAGGGGCAGGGAGGCTGGGCAGGGCTCCGGGCCAAGGAACACAAGGCCGCTCTCCTGCAGTCAGCTGTGTGTCCTTGCCGCTCTCTGGACCTCAGGCGGTGAGCGAACCGTGAGGCTGAGAGCAGATGACCTCCAGTGCCCTCGTGGCTGTGATCCAGTTCCACGCAGATGCCCAGCAGGGAATGACGGAGTCACAGGGAATAGCCCCCACACACTCAGAGGCAAGACCTTCCCATGTGGCTCCCAACATACCTTTCAGCCTGGACCCAGGAGCTGGGGTGAGGGCGAGGATACAGCAGCTACCCCTACCACCTTGCAGAGTTAAGCCCACCCTTATTAAAAATTAAATCATACTAACTTAGAACTCAAGAATCTATATTTAAAAATTAGAAGTGTCTTGCTGTATCTTACTGTTCTGTTTTCGAGCCCGTGTCTCTGATTCTGTTGTGGAAATAGCAGAGTGCAGTGAGTGACTACTGGAGACTGCTGGGGCCCATGCAGGGTGAGTGCCTGCCAGCAGTGGGCACCCCGTATGTCCCTGTGGGTGAGTTGAGGCAAATGCAATGGAAGCCCAGAAGCACATGTGCAGTGCTGTCCCGGGGTCAGGGAAGCTTTGCCAGGGTGGGGGACATAGGACCTGGGACTTTGGAGTTGGAGTGGAACGGGGGTAGTTTCCTAACTGCGGACATTGAACTGCCCGCGGACTCAGAGACACAGACACACATGGCCGTATAGTCCCCTGAAGCCCACTGGGAGGCTTGTAGGGGAAGGTTCACCTCTCGGATCCCCAGTTTCCTCATCCAGAGCCTGGGAATCAGCAGTGTCTGCTTTGCAGTCCCTTGAGGAGATCCCCAGCTGCGCCTAGTACACAGCCACCGTGCTACATGTGTGCATTCAAGACAAAACAAAAACCAGAGCCAAGTATTTGTGAGGCTGGACAGGACCAGCACTGTCTGCGGATAGCTTGTAGGCTTTCTGGGGGGTGCAGCCAGTCTGCAGAGCTGGCGGCCTTGACTCCACCTTACTGAGCATTGCTGCGCACCAGGACCGGGACTTCGAAGGTGCCTGTGTGTCGCTGTGGTTCTGGGCCTGCTTTGTGCCTCATCTCCCGTGGGGCAGCTGGGATTGGTCGTGCAATTTGCCCCTGCCCAGAGTGCCTGCCCAGCCAGAGGCTGCAGCGGTGGGGGACAGTGCCTTCTTGCACTACATCCTGCCAGGCGGGTGCCCTCTGCAGACAGTTCCCCCATCTTCTGTTGCTGGGCACAGGCCGTTGCAGAAGCCATCCTGAGCCCCTCACCTCACTGCCTGCCCTCAGTCTCCCCATCCGGGTTCTCCATTCCTTCACAACCTGGAGCACAGTCACCTTCCAAGGCACCTCTTGCACCGCTAAGACCTGAGTGGGGGGAGTGTGTGGCCCAGAGCTCTGCCTCATGCCCTTCTGTGCTCAGCACTCCTGAGTGGGCGTCCCCTACTCCTTGGACCTTGTGAGATATTACCCCCCTGGGGCCCATTATAAGAGCCACCAGGATGCATCTCCTGTAGTGGGGGAGGGGATACTCTCTGGGCCCTGGTGGTGCTATCTAGGGCTGGGAGAGGGGACACGGTCTGCTCATGTGAAGCCACCCCCAGGCTTGGCCACACCCCAGACGGTGGATGGAAGGAAGGGAAAGTGAAGCACTAGCGTGGGGTCACCTGGGCACAAAGCTCTCTGCCGTGGCACCTGCCTTCTCGTCTGCGGTTGTAGCCCTGCAGTGACGGCTAGAAACGAGCAGAGGAGTGCGGGCCACATCCCCATGTGCTCACCATCCGGGAGTTGCAGCGAGACCGGGG